>NC_139229.1:145522328-145893263 GCF_977018435.1 Lepisma saccharinum | reverse complement strand
ATATAAACCACTAAAAATAAACTTATTTTCTCTGCAAAGATTTGTTTTACTCCTTCCTGTTTATTTTATAGTTATTTTTCATAACATTCTTATTTGTCCTTGGAATTCATCTGTTGCATGTGGCGTAAGCTGTGACCCTTGCACGTAGTGCATTCAATTTCCAAATTCACTTCCACGTAGTACAACCTGGACTGTATTTTGCAGGCTAACGAGGCTCTGGCGTCGGGACCTACGGCTAGTATAATCTTCCTAGTGTGTGTTTCGACCTTGTTGTGCTGAGTGTCCCTCTACAGCCCCAGCTTTTAACTGAAGTCAGAATATCTTAAGATTTTAGTTATACGGCATTACAGTTGTATTATTACCTATGTTGGACCCCGTATCATGTGACGGGTGCAAAATAGACTAAGTGATGACTCCCTTGTAACTGCGACGCTTGTAACTCCCTCCCCTCTTTATGTGGGCGTGTTTTTCCTTTGTGGATAAGTGTATGAAAAAAGAAATATGCAGTCGCTAGCAAAGGTAAGTATACATTGATTCTCTTTATCGCCCTGTTATTTTTCATGAGATGGTACTTTAGTGATAAGGAAAATGTCATCCTGCGTAGGTAAAGAAGAGATAAGTATCATCGAGACTTGTTAAGACGAGGTCAAGAACGTCGGGGAATGTAAAATCGAGATCGAAACTTAAATATTCGAGAGTCTTAATTTAAAATTATTTTCCTTATTTTGTGTGTCGATTCTGCCATTTTTGGCTAATTGCTACGACGAAGGTGAATGATGATTACTGTATATGATGAAGAGACTCTCATAAGGTATGCAATAACGATGCGCATGTAAGTTTTCGAACCCAGACCTTCAGTGGTACGTCGACGATTTCGGCGTAATCGAAGTTGCTTTACTGTAAGACGTATTAGAATATAACAAAGAATCTATGCTCTTTAATGTACAAACTTATGTCTTCATGGAGGTTTTCTTGTTTTAAATGTTTGTATTTCGAGATCTTTCCTTATCAAAAAAATTGTCAAAGTTTGTGAGTCCGGATGTACAGTTTAAAGCGATATCCGAACCAGCATGTGGCCTCCCCGATGGCACAGTGGTAGCGTCGTCGCCTTGCTAACATAAGGGCCCCCGGGTTCGATACCCGGTGGATGCACATAGTGGTTCGGATCCCACTTTAAACTGTAGGTCCAGTCCCGATTAGCCTTACTGTGCATAAAGTGGACGTAAAAACACCAATTCAATCAATCAATCGGGACATCCCTAGATCGAAATACCTCTCGCATTTTCCTTTCTTTCGGATGAACGACAAATTTGCCAAATAATTCTAACCATACGCGTGTCGAGACTTTTTATCCCCAAAAGGGGATAAATCAAAACTATTTTCCAGGGGGACAAAGAATATGTACCCGTACTTATGGCGATGCTTTATTTTGAATTAATTAGTAAGGGAATAAATAACATTTATATTTATTTTACTTTCCAAGGTAAAAAGAACAGTGCACCAAATGAACAGCACTATCTTTTTCCAAGGGGGGTGACAAGTGCCCGTCTGGTCCCTCCCTGGTTCTAGCCACTTCCACTTTTTTTTTTCCTCTGACGAGGAAATTTCCCTTGAAGACCACATTAGTGGAAACCCGTCCTATTTCCCTGGGTGCCGGTCAAGCGGCAGGAGGGAGGGGGTTGGTTCGGGTATCACGTGACTTGCTGGAATTTTGTTTTCAATCGCAGGCGCGGAGTGTGAACAAAGGGACCAACTGTTTCCCCCGAGCGCTCGAGGCGTCTTTCAGTCTTTCCTATGCGAGCACGGAGCGGTTTCGGTATTCGTTCGCGACTGAGCCATTTCGAAGCGAATCAGTGAACCGGATCAGTCGTTCGTTGAAAAGATTCGTTCAAAAAGATTCGTTCGTTCGCGAACGACTCATCTCTATTGCGAAGGGATGCTCGTTCATTGCACACCCCTTTTTCAAAATCCATTATGTGCCTCCATCGAGTATCGAACCCGGAGCTCTTTGAATACAAGGCGACGCCGTTACCATTACGACATCAGGCAGGCCCTCACATTACGTCATGGCTTGTTAAACCATGTCGTCATATTCAGCCTAGAATGTTCTTAGGTTTGGAAGTGAGACAGCTAGTATATTGCATACAACAGACTTTTGGTTCTAATCTGAAATTGAAGCTTCGTTTATTTTACTGCAATGGCGGCAGTCGCTACACCGATCAACGACTGTTGTGTTTCGTCATTATTGTTGTAAGATGTTTCCTGGTTTTTACATACATATTAAATTTTCATTGATTCGGTCAGAACCAGCCACCGTCTTTATTTGCAATGCGATCTGTGTGTATTGGAATTGTTCTAGACATGCCGCGGCATGTGGAAGCCATAACCGTTGCATAGAAATTACCTTTATAGCCATGAGTTAGTTCCCTTGAATAAGGTTTTGACTGATTTTAGGAATTTATAATGCTTCCTTCTTTCAGAAAAAAAACCTAACAATTTAAACAATAGAGAAAGAGTTACGTTAGTAGGTAATTGTTTACTTATTACTACATATTAACGAGAAACAATTATAATCAAAAACATTCCGCCATGAAAATTCAGCAACTTCATTCCGTGTCCAGCCTTAGTGCTTGAAACCATACACCCTTTAGTACAAACACACACAAATATTGGCATTCTTCCTCATAGATTGCATATTATTTAGGTTTCCAAATGCAATTTTAACAGCCTGTTTGTTTAATTTGGTTTCTTCTTCAACGTTCATTGAAAACATTATATTTTAAAAAAGAAATTAAGTCGATTTTCTAACTCTTCAGACGTGTCGTGGCGATGAGGATAAGTGATGAAAAATGTTCATGCAAGACTCAAACCTTGAACCTTTGGAAGCGAGATCACAATTAAACCATTGAATGTGCTCGACTACCGAGGAACCCTCTGCAGGCTGTGAAGACAGGATAGGGACGTGAGGGACGAGGTCCTCCAGCCTCCTCTCGCCACTCACACATATCACCCTCTCTCCTGGCGTACTTGGCGTCGATTGCTAATCTAGCTATAATCTTACCAGGAGCGGTAGTGTCCCAAAGGAAATGATGAACGGAGGATGCAGGTGATGGTGGAGAGGTAATTAACCTTGGTGCCTATCTTGAAAAACCAAGGTGTGTTTACTGTTTGGATGTTTTCTCTATGTATATTATTTGGGTCAGAATAAAGATAAGAAAGAGTGAAAGAATAAATACTATGAATAAATTCAAACAACATATATAAATAATATAGAAAATAATAATGAAAGTGATATGTCAGAAATGATTGACTTATTCAGTCATGGTCCTTAGACCTATTCCTATGATGTTTGCTCTAGTAAAAGTATTTAAGACATCACAATCACAATTTAGAATCCCTTGTCCTTGCTTAGCAACATATAATAGAATCTGATATGATATAAAATAGAATAAATAATATGATGATTATATAAGAAATATAATACAGTATACCAAGCACAGAACATCGATACATAATTAAGATTAATACTGTGGATCCTTAGATCCTTTAGCCTCCCAAAGTGAGGGGAGTTACTAGACCGGATGATGGCTTCTTCTTCAATCTCCTTTCTTCAACTTGGATTTAGTCTTCCGCATCTAGAGGTTCCTGGACGTCATCCAACGGATAAATGTAAAGTTCATGATAGATCCGTGGATGAAGTTTCGCTAGTCCATGGTCCTTTACCGGACTTCTTGGAGTGACCACACTCAGTATCCAAATATCACACTTTACTTTTAAATCTCCACTTAGGGATACTCATACAGTCTTCCACGAATACACTATCCATTGAGGTCCACTAAGGCCAATTGCGGACCGTCTTTTAGTCCATGACGGTTCCTTGGTTGTTATGTCTGCCAACACCAGCCAGAGTTGCGTTATTGACTCTTCTGGTTTGATCCCTCGTAGTAATTTTACATAGAATTTCCATTGTTTAATGCTGTAGGGCCCATTTCATAAAATTTCACTTCACTGGATTCTTCAGACACTTCCAATTCTTGATATTGCGATTTCCTTTCCAAGTTACTGATTCTGCTACTCTTCCTTCTTGATAGAGTGAGTTGAATTGTGTCTTCATTACGCTTCACTCTCAATTCTGGGATGTAGCTCCCCTCTTCTAAGGTTGAGATTTTCTCTGCCAGCCTATTGATTCTTGGAAACCTTTCAGGTTTCCAGATGTCAGCTGCCAAGGTCTCCTCTAGAAGTCCCTGCCTTAGTCTCTCAATTTCATTACTGGAATGCTTAGTGCAATTAACAATTGCATGCTCCGGAGTATCTTCAACGCCGCATTTCAAACATAGGTCATTGTGACTTAAGTTAAATCGCTTGAAGTAAGACATGTATGGTCCATGGCCAGAAATCAAATGGACCATGCCCCTTGTTGGTTTGAAAATCTTTTTCCTTATCCTCACATCAGGAAGATATCTTCTGCTGTGGATTGAGATTTGCTGTTGACTCCATTCTGCCTGCCACTTATCCCATAAACATGAGTCTATTGCAGCAAGGGTATTAATCTGGGTACCCAGAATTCGGTTGGTCTTCATGTAATTTCCTTTTTTCCACCAATACCTCGAGGCATTCCTTTTAACTTCCAAGTCGATAGGAAGCACTCCTGCAATCGCTATGATTGATGTTGTGGATATAGTTTTAAAGGCTCCGAATATTCTCATTAATACATTCCGTTGTGAGGATCTCATTTTATTAATCACCTGTTGTTGGTCAGTGAGATGAACCCATACCGATGCTGAATAGCATATTATACTCAAGAAGATTGATCTATAATATGTCATCGATATTTCTTGTGGGAGTTTGTAAGCTTGATTCCCCATACTGAGGATCTTGTGAAGCTGAACCTTAGCTTTCCCAACCACATTTTCAACGTGCATTCTTAGCTTAAATTGGGCTTGCAAAGTTATGCCTAGGTATTCAATATGCGGAGCTACTTTAACAATTATATTAGCTCTCTTAATAATAGCTGGTCTTTGAAGTTTCCTTCTTAACAGAACATGATGGGATTTTTCAGTTGCTATCTTCATTTTCGATGTTAGGGTCCACTTCTCGACTAGTCGTAGGGCTTCCCCTGCATGAACTTCTATCTCTCTGCGATTGTTTGCTTCTATGAGAATCAGGATATCATCGGCATATGCCGTTACTTCTGCCACATCCTTGGATTCTTCAAGAGAGTATAATAATGGTTCCAAAGTAAGGTTCCAAAAAACCGGGCCCAGAACAGATCCCTGTGGGCATCCTTTATTTATTTCTCTTTTAACTGTCTGTTGAGGTCCTTTAAACTGGTCAGATCTGCCATCTAAGTAGTCCCTTATCAAGTTGTACAATGGTCTGGGTGTTTGAGCCTTATCAAGTTGTACAATGGTCTGGGTGTTTGAGCCTCTCTTAGAATTTTCAATATGTACGGCCACCGCACATTATCAAAAGCACCGCTTATATCAAGTGTGATGGCCAGTACATATTTATGTGAATTCTCTTGGACGAATGTCTGTACGTGTTGTATTGCATCCTCTGTTGAACGTCCACGGGTGAATCCATACTGTTTTTCTGACACCCCAGTTAATGCTCTTCTCTCGTTCAATCGCTTAACTACTAATTTTTCTAAGATTTTACCCATTGTATCCAACAGGCAGATTGGTCGAAAGGATTTCGGCTCTTCGGGATCTCTATCTTTGTCTTTCATCAAGACAATCAGATTGACCAGTTTCTAGTCCACTGGAAACTCACCAGCTGCCAGACACTGACTGACTTCCCAATAACTCATTCTTAGTTATTTTGATGACTTCATTTACGAGTCCATCAGGCCCTGGGGCTTTCTTACATTTAAGTTGGTCTATTGCCAGGGCAATTTCCTCCTTTGCAAAAGGTAGAACTAATGTATCATTCTCGTAAGTCTCCTGCAGTTCACATCTAATATTTCTTTGAATATCAGAGTCTTCAGCTTCACTGTCTAGTGGTAGCAACCTTTCCATCAAGTACAGCAGAGTATCCATCCATGAGTTTGTGTACGTATTATCTTGACGTTTTAAGGTTGTCCCTGTCTTAGTTTCCCAGTTACTACTTTATACGCGATACTCCATGGATCTTTAACGATCTGATTCTTTAGTAATCTTGCCCATTGTTTAATTTTGTGTTGTTTCAACAGGTCTTGATAAATCCATTTGGATTTCCTATATTTTTCCAAATAGGTTTGTTTTATTCTAGGATCAATTGCTCTCTGGTAGTTCTTGCGCAATTTCCTTGTGATCGTTCTTCTTCTCAAGATATATATAGGCCACACTTGTTTTTTCTCTGCTGTGCTCTGCCTTGAAAATTGGTTAACTGCTGTTGTCAATGTTGATGTTATTGTCATGACATTATCTTGTAACCTTTGGTTTATTACAACTGGGTTACTCTCAAAACCTTTCCTGACCTTATATCTTAGTTCGTCTTGCTCTTTCCTACTCCATTTTCTTTTTATATTGTATTTTGGAGTCATCCATGTACCATCCTTGACACAGGCTATGTTCCATCCAATTACATTGTGGTCACTGGTCGTCAGATCTTTAACCCACCAGTTATGAATGAACTGCCGGCCTTCGTAATCCACTAAAGTAATATCTATGTTCGATTTACCACCATTATTATTACAAAATGTTGGTATTGGGGATTTTCTATTTGCAATATGAAGGTTGTTGCTTGCAATAAGGTCTTCCATTTCCTTGCCTCTGTTATCAAGTTCCTCGCTATACCATAATGGAGATTTGGCATTGGCATCTGCACTTATCAGGACATGTGAATGTGAACCACTTTGGTGCCTAATTGCTCTCTCCATCATTTGTATATATGGCGATATTCTGTCTTTAAACTGACAGTAAATATTTACTAGAGTCCAGATTTTACCGCCCATCTCAGCATTTATCACCACACAGTGCGATGTTGAGCAGGATTTTCTCCAGGTAATTTGGATATCCTCATTTGTTACTAAAGTAACAGCTTTTGGTGTCTTGGAGTAAGCGAAGCACTTAGTAGATACAGGAAGTCCAACAATCTTCCCTTTGATATGGTAGGGTTCCTGGATCATCGCAATATCGATGTTATTGTTTGTAACGTAATGTATAATCTCTTGCATTGCCAGCTTGGCACCTTGGGCATTATGTTGTATTACTCTTATATGATTTGAATTTCTTGTAATTGTCTTTCTTGTGTTATCCATAATTTATTTTAGATATTGCCCTGTCCATTAGATCTTGATAAGTTGGACATACATTTTTAATGCAGTTTCTCTTGCGAAATTTACATGGTATACATATTTTAATATTACCCAAGTTACAATCCTGGTCATTATGCAATTCTCCACATTTCCTGCAGGTGGTTTCGTTTCTGCAATGCTTACTGACGTGGCCGAGGTCATTACACGCATCTAGGAAGCGCTATATAGTCTTTAAGCCTTATTACTTTGAATGGTAGATAGAGTTTTTCTTTCTTAGTCAGGATGTTCCTCATTGTAGGGGTTGTTTCCAATACGACATTCATTGTTGAGTCGTTCCGCCTTCCCGTTTTAAAGGCAATCTTAAGGTTATTTTCCATTTCTTCTTTTGTCATTACATCATCTAAATTTAATTGATAGATGTCTTCCTTAAGGTCTTCATCTTTGTATGCCTTTGGCACGTCATATAACATTATTTGAGGATTTTTCTTTTTTGTGGTTTCCATTAATAACCCCTTAGATTGCAAGATTGGGTTATTCTTTATTGTTTGTAACTCCTCATTTGTTGCAAATTCTACAATGAGTAACTTCTCTGTTGTCCTCATATTAGTTATTCTGATTTTGTCATTTGTTTAATTGACATTTTCAGTAATTATCTTCTGTATTTCTTTAGGGTCTTTCCCCCCTGATTTGACAGAGTTGGTTTTGTTTGTCTTGATGGTTTAGGAACTTCAACTGATACTTGTTTTAACTTATCCGCATATGTATTATTTGCATTATTTAGACTATCATGCTTAGATTCTCTTATTGCTCTAACTTCCTCTTTTAGATACACTGAAATACTTCTCAGTTCTTCATTCGCAGCGTGGAGCATTTGGTTCTCAGTATTAAGATCTTCATATGCTGCTGCTATCTTCCCTACCAACTCTATCAATAATGTCTTTGTCGTAGCAGAGACTTTCTCTCGAGCAATTCCAGCTTGTATTTCATTTATGTAAAATCTAAACGTTCCCACTTTCCTCTCACCTTCGGATTCTTCATCATCGTTTGTCCTCAAGTTTTCACCTGCATCTTCTTCCGTGTCACCCATTCCTCTCTTTCTTAATGGGTTTTCTAGTCTGGATCTTTCAGAATTTGTTCTAATTCTTTTGCTTTTATCGGAGTTCATCCTATCCTTAACATTTTACACCAATAACACATAACACAAGATCTTGCTCTTGACGCTCTAACCTCTTCTAAACCCACCGTTAGCATTTCATAAATCCGTTGCAGTTGCAACCACCTACTACTCCACCTGATTCCTGCTAGATGGTAACTTGTTAGGCATATTGTACATTCGTTAGGTCGTATTTCTGCAAGAAGTTACAAAGGACAACTTCGACACAGCACAGGACTTCACGTTTGACTCCACATTTGATAACCACAACGACAATTAAGAATTCAAATAACTCAATATGGCTTCCTGCCCAACACTTTAAAACACCTCGGGAGAACACAGAATAGTCGTCGACACCACTTTAAAATCTCCCAAGGGCGGTTACCCACCCCCTGGGGCGCCAGTCCCAGATCCGCCCGGCCTCTACTTCGCACCTTTGCTTTTACCATAAGAAGGTGGATCCCCTGATTGGAGTCGAGGATGCACTTCTATTTCGTGGTTGGTTTAAGCCAATCAGAGGGGGCCGGTCACGGGGGTCGGGCTAAAAGATTAATTGTACACCTTCCCTACACACACACCAAACCGAAGTCAGGCTGTGAAGACATTCAGAAGTTACGTATATTCAGCTTTATATATTCTATATTATATTATATTATATTTATTGCCATTTATGTTATCTAGTGTATCTCGCCTTCCACTTCTGTCTAATCTAGACGATGAGGATGAGTAATGGTTAGAGTAAATTGATGAAAGGATACCCAGACCGAGATTCGAACTCTGAAATATCCATGGTAAAGTAGGGAATAGCTAGAAAATATCTTTCTCTATTCTAATTTTTATAAGTAACTGACATGTTTAAAAAGCAACATTTTGACAATGTGTCAATAATTACGAATTCTTCATAGAAAGAACTTGCACAAAATAATATAATTTCAAATGTTATATTATTTTCCGGATATGAAAAATATAGTTTAATTTATTCATCTAGTAGAACTTACTGTAAATATCCCTGCAAGTGACCGTTATCATGAGCTTGTAATACAACAAACTTTTAAATAATGGCAACTTCTGTCCGAAAAAAGAAACTGTAACATTGAAAATGCACTTTTCTCCTCCTATGACATGAGAACAATGCCTCAGAAATGTATACCAGCTGTCATATATTTCAGGATGTGTGAAATAGGAGTGGATATAAACCACTAAAAAGAAACTTATTTTCTCTGCAAAGATTTGTTTTACACCTTCTTCTTTATTTTATAGTTATTTTTCATAACATTCTTATTTGTCCTTGGAATTCATCTGTTGCATGGGACGTAAGCGGTGACCCTTCCACGTAGTGCATTCAATTTCCAACCTCACTTCCACGTAGTACAGCCTGGACTGTATTTTGCAAGCTAACGAGGCTCTGGCGTCGGGACCTACGGGATAATATATAATTATCGTAGTGTGTGTGTTGTTCTGTGTTTCACCCTTGTTTCTACTGAGTGCCCCTCTACAGCCTCAGCTTTTAACTGAAGCCAGAATATCTTAAGATTTTAGTTATACGACATTACAGTTGTATTATTACTTATTAGTAGAGCCCGGAAGTTTGGCAAAATGACTCTTTTTATCTACTGCATATATTGATAAAATTTTCCCGGATATACGTTTCTTATGTTGTTTCGAATGTTTTAGAAGCCTTTTCATTTTGCCTATTTTGCCTATTTGGGACCCCACTGCCTATGTTTAATTATAATGCCTTTTTTTGCCTTTTTCAATGAAATTTGACCATTTTTTTTTAAAAAAATGTGTATATAAATTATTTTTCTCCCAAAAAACGTTGTTGGCATTTATTTTTCTTCCGTTTATTATGTGAATAATTTTCGCCTTATTTAAGTAATATTGAACTCATGCATGTTTTAATATTGCTGAAGGAGAAAAGTGTGAGAAAAATGTATTTCATGCTCAGTTAGGATATTGCCTTTCGATTAACATATCCTTGTGCATGATTGACTGCTGAAGTGGACAGGTTGATTTCGAACACAAAGAAGATATTTCTGAAATCTCCCTCTCGAACCAAGACCATCTTGAGCTTCAGGCCACAGCGCTCAGTCAAGACGTCATCATCTGGAGGCGATCGTCTTAACGCTGTAAACCCCTTGCCGTAATTTTACCGTAGAGAATTAAGGTATATTTCTTTCTTTTATGAAGTTAAATTTTGACATTTACCCTCCCGACGAATATAGAAGAAAAATGTATAATATTGAATATTTACACCAAAATTTTCATTCAGGCCACCACAAAAATTCCTACCATAGCACAAAGAAAGAGTTGATAACCGTTAGAAACTTCCTGGCGGAAAAATTTAAACATTGTATATCTTTGAAAAATATTATCGGGAATATTTGTCAGCTACAGTAAAACTCGTAACTGCTTTTGTATGAACTTTTGTATGTAAAATCAATTGATTACATAAAAAAAAGCCGTGTTAGGTTGACCGTAAACTTTCCAAGTTACCTAATTAATTAAATTGTATTTAACTCTAGAATACCCAAAATTAATCATCCAGATAAAGCAGATATTCTGCTTAGCTATACAATCTCAATACAAAAGCTTAATTTCTATATTCTTGCAGCAAAAGCGAAACAAATTGGTACAAGGGCAATGTTACATTTCTGTAAAGACTAAACCTAAATCATTTGTCATATTGTAATTTCGATCCTATTGACTTTATTGAACGAGAGATAATATACAAATTGAATCTTTTCATTGTCGTTAGTAAGATCTGTGACAATAACTTAAGAGTTTCATTGAAAAAAAAACAGATTAATATTTCGACCTTAGCGTTCACTTGGGATATAAACATTTGGAATATTTCCTTACGCTGTTTTTACATTCTGTTAATAACATCGTGAAGAATGTTAATAAATTATGAAACAATAAACATTATCACTGATTTACTAATCAAAGTTACGAACATTGAAGCTTCACAAAGACAAAAAATAAAAAGCAGTTCATATGAAACAGTATTATAAAATTTAATGCATTTGTAGTTCATATTAACATAGCTAGGTAACAAAATGCTTTCTGTGTGAAAACATTTGTATTTGAAACATAAGCAATATATTCTTGGATAGTTTTTCACACGAATATCTCATCGAAGTTCTTGTTATACATCGCGCCCTTGTATTTGAATATACAACATATCTTCCGATTAGCATAAAGAACCATAAAGCGGGATAAAATAAGAATGTAAATGTACACATGTATCAATTTTACACCGTTGTATAGCTTTCTTTCATTAAAAACATTTTGAAACTGAAAATTTGTGTAAATAATATGAAAATTTTATCGAATGCTTGCATAAAATTTTCACTAACAAATTGCTTTAGTAGACACGAACGTAATATTTTAAACGTTTGTAATTCAGGGTAAATTATTTGATATTTCTAATAACAACAAATGTTGACATGACCACATTTAAGAGTATATTAGATGCCTATTCCGTACACATGAAATGTTTACGTCATAAACTATAACTCTTATTTATTTATGAGTATAAAACCTATGTTACTTAACTTGTATCTTTTCGTAGGGACCGAATCACATGGAATTTCCCTAAACATTTCTCATTTTCAGCAACATCTTGAAGAAATGTGAACGTTACTTTTTCATCATAATTGCCTCTGTAATTGAGCACACAACACTTATACACCATACCTCTTGCACATTTAAGCATATTTACAAGTCATGTAAACTCGATTACAGTTCCTAAATTTGCATTACAATTCCATATTCACTAAAAAGGTCCATCATTGATTCCGAAGAAGCAAATCAGACATGGCGGCTATCTCGCCTCCAGTTGATGACGATTAGTCACGTGACCGGAGCAAGCCATGAGGCTCTCAGATTGAGAAGGTAATGCTCGAACCCGAAAATTTAAGGAAGTTGCATCTGAGCTTAGTTTACCTCCGCAACCAGTCTTGACCAGATGGGGAACCTGGATATCAGCTGATATATATTATGCTAACAACCTTGAAAAAATCAGTGAGGTGATAGATGCTCTTCCAGAAAATGAAGCGGCTTCAATTCGTGAAGTGAAAAAACTCCTGTGATATTCAAGTTTATTTTTGCATATTATGGTGCATTGCCAGAGACAATTACAATTATAGCATCCATGAAAATCTACGAGGAATCTATGCAGCTGATGATGGAAGTGCCAGGAGAAAAGAGGTCAACTGTTGCGAAAAAGTGCAAACTGGTAGTGAGTGCAAATGATAACTTGAAACAATTGAAAACAATTTGTGATATTCTAAAAGATGAAAATGCTGTTACCAAAATGAGTCCAGCTACATTAGCTTGTTTTATGTAAGCTCCAATAACTTCTGTCGAAGTACAAAGATCATTTTCTATTATGAAAAAAACATTCTCCCTGACAGACGAATATCAATGAACGTTGAGAACTTAAAAAAACACCTTGTAGTTATGTGCAATCAAGACGGAGAAAATTGAAATGCTCTTCTCAATGTAGATTTTAACATGTTGCCAGAAATTATAGATAAAAGTAAGCGACTTCCAAATGTGCCTTTTTTCGGTTTATTTTGCCTTTTTTCATTGTTAGTGCCTATTTTCCACATTATAAATGCCTTTTTGCCTGCCTATTTTAACGAAAATAAATGCCTGAACTTCCGGGCTCTACTTATTAGGTATGTTGGACCCCGTATCATGTGACGGGTGCAAAATAGACTAAGTGATGACTCCCTTGTAACTGCCGACGTTTGTAACTCCCTCCCCTCTGTATGTGGGTGTGTCTTTCCTTTATGGATAAGCGTAAGAAAAAAATAAATATGCAGTCCGTAAAGAAGAGATAAGTATCATCGAGACTTGTTAAGACGAGGTCAAGAACTTAATCGGGGAATGTAAAATCGAGATCGAAACTTAAATATTCGAGAGTCTTAATTTTGAATTATTTTCCTTATTTTGTGTGTCTTTTCTGCCATTTTTGGCTAATTGCTACGACGAAGGCGAATAATGATTACTGTAAATGATGAAGAGACTCTCATAAGGCATGCAATAACGATGCCCAAGTAAGTTTTCGAACCCAGACCTTCAGTGGCATGTCGACGATTTCGACGAAATCGAAGTTGCTTTACTGTGCGACGTATTTGAATATAACAAAGAATCCATGCTCTTTAATGTACATGTTTTCAGTTTGTTTTCTTGTTTTAAATTTTTGTATTTCGAGATCTTTCCTTATCAAAAAAATTGTCAAAGTTTGTTGTGAGTCTGGATGTACAGTTTAAAGCGATATCCGAACCTATGTGTGGCCTCCCCGATGGCGCAGTGGAATGGTCGTCGTCTTGCTAACAAGGGCCCCCGGGTTCGATACCCGGTGGATGCACATAGTGGTTCGGATCCCACTTTAAACTGCAGGTCCAGTCCCGATTAGCCCTACTGTGCATAAAGTGGACTTAAAACACCAACTCAATCAATCAATCGGAACATCCCTAGATCGAAACACCTTTCGCATTTTCTTTTCTTTCTGATGAACGACATAATTCTAACTATGCGCGTGTCCAGACTTTTTTTCCCCAGAGGGGGATAAATCAAAATTCTTTTCCAGGGGAACAAGGAATATGTACCCGTACTTGTGCCGATGCTTTATTTCGAATTATTTAGGAAGGGAAAAAATAACATTTATATTTATTTTACTTTCCAAGGTAAAAAGCACAGTGAACCAAATGAACAGCACTATCTTTTTTCGGGGGGGGGGGGGGTGACAAATGCCCGTCTTGCCCCTTGCTGGTTCTAGCCACTTCCGCTTTTTTCTCTGACGAGGGTCCTTTGAAGACCACGTTAGTGGAAACCTGTGCCAGTGAAGCGGAGGGAGGGAGGGAGGGTTGGTTCGGGTCTCACGTGACTTGCTGTGATAGGCGTCACGCTGGAATTTTGTTTTGTATGGCGGGCGGGGAGTGTGAACAAAGGGACAACTGTTTCCCCCGAGCGCTGGAGGCGTCTTTCAGTATTTCGTATCCGAGCGCGGATTGGTTTCTGTATTCGTTCGCGAGTTTCGAAGCAGATCAGTGAACCGAATCAGTCGTTCGTTGGAAAGATTCGTTCGTTCGCGAACGATTCATCTCCTGTCAATGTCTCAAGTTTGTTAGTTTTGAAGTGCTTGGATACTTGTTGGAAAGTATTAAATGATGCTGTGAGTGAAGCGAAGGATGGACTTTAACTATGTTATGTCATTTGATGCAGTGTAGGCGTTGCTGTACGCGCAGGTAAGAAATGACCGCTAGAAATGCACATAACGTAAACAAACTTCCTTGTCCGCTGAAAGAAAGCGTGTGCTGGTCGCCCAGCCCCAAATTTGAACAAAGCTGTCGCGTATCAATGAAAGGGTCTAAGGTTCGATTTCTAGTATTCACATGCCATTAGTTGCCATTTCCCTTTAATACATGTACGGTCAGTTCTGATTGGTCGTCATGGACGTCTGGAAGAGGAAAAGGGGGCCGTCCCCCAAGTAATTTGAATGTCAACCAAAAATTATATATTACACGCATATAATTGAATTTCAGTCACAGTAATTTATGGTAATTATTATAAAAGCGTTCAGTAACTTCAGACTGATGGAGTGTTTTTTTCCCCTTCTGGAAAAAATATCTTCCTTTCCCCTACCTGAGGACCCCCATGACTTTCCAACAAAACCCCACATTTTTCATAAAGGCACAATTTATTGTAGTTTCAGCACTAATTTTTCGCACACCCCTACTATGAAACCTTATACTCCTAGATGAAAACATTCTGGACAAATCTTTTAAGCCCTCCCCCCCATCCTTTTGTTAGGCGAAGGAAATCTATTTGCGGAAACTGAATAGCCTATGTGTCACATGACTTCAGTGAACCACCAGGTAAATAATGCACGAGCCGCGCTTGGTAGACCATCAACTTTAATTTCACCGGCGGCGGTGCGTTGTCAGGCAAATATTAATTCCAGTTCCGCTTCCCCGACCGTATGTGAATGCTATCTCCCTTGCACTCTTTCTATATAGTTCCTTCCCAGGGAGTGTGGGTGCTCTTGTAAGTTTTCTTCAGTGTTTCAAGTTCAAGATGAATGGTAAACGTAAAGTAGTCTTTTCCGATACAAAGACGATCAAACGACTGTGTATATTACGCAAGTCATAGTTGGAGGAAGATGATTTTCACTCCTGGTTGAAGGATAGTGGTGATAAACATAAAGCAGGATGCAAATATTGCAACAAATAATTTTCAATAGCACATGGCGGCCGCAGTGATGTAATGCAGCATGTTCGAGGAACGAAGCACAAGAATAACGAAGTACCTTTTTTTTATCTGAACAGTTGTTAGTACTTTCTTCGTAAGAAATAACTTTTTTGAAAATGAAAAGGTTAGTAGAAAAGTTTATCAACGCTATGCACTGGGGGTTTGAACTTTTGTCCCTTATTTTCAATTTGTGATTGCGATTTTGTCCCGTAGTTTGATCTTGAAAACCTGGTAGCCCTGAATATTTTTGTGGATGTGACCATGATGTAGGTATGTTAAATAAGGAAGAAGAAAGGGGAAACATGTAAATTATTACATAGGCTACGTAAGAATTCCTGTAGCAGTCCAAGTGGAGGTATTTCCGTCAGTGTTGCCACCGATCGGAACGAGCTGAAACTAGGGTTACCAGACCGTTATAAGCAAAAAGTAGGGCACACTATCAAAATAATTCACATCAAATAATATATATTCTTTTATTCATGGTTTTCTGCCGTAGATGCAGTTTTTTCTCCTGGCTTTACTATGTTCCGGCTATGCCTAGTGTAATTACTATGCGCTAGCACACAAATACATAATGTGGAATTGACAGTACAAAAATAAAGATTTTGAAAATAAATTCTTGAAATTAAAATTTCCAAACTTATAATCAACAATACTTTTCAGGCATCAGTGGCGCAACCACAGGGGGCACAGAGGAGAATTGCCCCCTTCGATTTCAAATTTTATGCAAAGAAAGGTACATTTTGTAAAATTTCCTTGCTCTCTTCACTCGCAAGCCCTGCTTTTCTCAGTTTCGACAAGTTCAGGGCCGTAGCTAGGTGGCGATTCGAGTCGGCCATGAGCGCCGAATGATCTAAATGAAAAAACGTTGTTAAAGAGAGAATGTCTTGGCACCCCGTGATATTATTTCCGCCCTATTAAGGGCAAAGGGAGGTGCAAACATAGACGGCCAAGGGTATCTGCAAGGGGGCGCAGAGGAGAAATTGCTCCCTCTGATTTCAAATTTTGTGCAAATTAAGATACATTTCGTAAAATATTCTTGCTCGCTTCGCTCCCAATGGCTACTTTTCTCGGTTTCCTCAAGTTCAGAGCCTTAGCTAGGGGACAGGGGGAGTCGGCCATGGATGCCGAGCGGTCTAAATGAAAAAAGTTGTATAAGGGAGAATGCCATGGCGTCCAGTGAAATTATTTGTGCCCTATTAAATCAATATTGTTTCAAATTGCAAAAAATTGTATCTAAAAATTTTCTTGCCCGCTTCGCTCGCAATGTAATTGTTTCCTGTAATATAATGTGTTTAAATATTATGTGCTGTATATAGGGGAAAGTGGGGGAATTGCGACCACCTAAGGGAGATTTTAAAAATCTCAAAAACTGTACGCAGTGAAACAAAAATAAAATGTGGGCCTGAAAAAGCAATGTTTGTAGTACATCTCTGCGTATTACTTTGCTCCCTGTCGTTTACATTACCCTACCAATTGCCCTATTGGTAGGGTAATGGCACTCAGTAATCATCCTAACAGTAAACCAATACCATTTTTGTACTATGCAGAAACTATATCTTTAAGTACTTATATTTATTAATATGCAGATACAAATTAAATTGAGCACAATTTTGCACAAAAATGCACACATGGGACGCTTATTATGAGAAACGTGTTTGCACCCTTCATGTTCCCATCACAAACAGCGTGAGCGTCATTACCCGATAGGCGCCATATTATGTTATTTGTTTCTCGTCTCATGAGAACCTCAAATGTTTACTTTATAATAATTAAGAAATAAACAGGAGATACTATTATTATATCTGTAAAATTTTCAAGACTAGCTTAAACGTTCCGTCTACTTACCTTGCACTTATTTCCTTCCCAATTTTATAAGAAAATATGACGAATTCGTTTTTCGCGCCCTGCTTCTTAAAAGTCAACTCCACATGTGCCGCCTTTTCTTTGGTGCCTCGTAGTACTGGGTTCTAGATGTCAGCACAGGTTACTCTTCAATAACACCCTCCGTAACGACTACAGAGGGGTGAGCGTCATTGCCCGCTGAGCGCCATTCCCACATCTTCCCCTATGTATTGAATAAACTTTCAATACGTAGCCTACACGATTAATGTTAGCATGTTGCATAAAGCATAAATATTTTCTTATTTTATGTTGCTTCATGTTGCATATGTGTAAGTCATAAAAAGTTATACATGTTATATGTACAAAAAATATTATCTACGGAAAGCATTTATCATTTTCCTGCCATTCAAAAATACAGTTTGTGTGCTTGTTTTCCATTATTAGATAATATAAAATTGCCGGTGTTGAAAGAATATTTCAAATCGTTTGATAATACTACTATTTCTACTACTACCACTAGTAATAATAATAATGTAATTATTGTTGTTATTGGTACGTTTTTCCTGGTACTTGCCCCCCCCAGACAAAAAATCGTGGTTGCGCCTCTGTCAGGCATACTTCTCCACGGAGCCTATCTTCTCAAATATCCCTGCAATTTTCTGATTCTTCAGTTCAAAGACGAATTTACTTTAGGCGCATTCTGGTGGTCAAAATTTAGCAGTTCCATGATCAAGCTCATTCCGGACCATGGACATAAGACAAAAAACTTTTCTTCATAATTTCTTGCTTGTTCATTCCTTGTATCGGTGCTACCAGCTCCCGAGAAATATATTATTTTATCCTGTGCATGTAGCCATGCAACACTGCTTCATTGTTGCACCGACTTTTTCTATTGCTTGAAATATTGAATATCTCTGAATAAAACATTGCCTCTCTTTATTCAGAGATATTAATATCCAAAGGACGATCATTTCCTGTCTGCAGCACAGAGAATTGTACACTGGGGGTGTACATTCGTGTTTGGGGGGTGGGGGGTTTAGTGGTTAATTTAGTACCAAATGACCAAAGCTGGGCCTCTAGGGAGGTGTTGATAAAATTTTGGGTGGTGTTAGAGGATCGTTGGCTGTGTGCAATAAAGATTTTGTCTGAATTTACATACAGAAGGACACAACAAGTATATACATACATGCATCTAAAAATCATTACACTGTTCCCTGAGAAAGAACTGAATGCAATATGGCCTCCCGATGGCGTAGTGGTAACGTAATAGACGTGGCATGGGGGAGTCGTCCCCCTCCCTAGTACTTCCAACTAGGAATTTATTGTAGAGGAATCTTATCGCTGTTATTGAACAATACTATACTTTTAAAGAAATTTATTTTTTCAAGGAGATGAAGGTTCCAAGCTACTACTGAGGAGATGCATTATTTCCTATGTCATTTGACTATCCCACTTCGTTCTCTAGCACATTTCTTCTTCTTAACACTTCGGCGTATATTGTGGAAGTTAGCTATGTTGTCTCTATGTGTCATCAGAATAAATAGCTCATTCACATAGGCAGAGTTCCGTTTGTCCACTTGGGTGCGTCAACTTGGGATAACATTTTTAACCTTTTATCCATGACGAGGGCCTCTCGTAGTGGTAACGTCGTCGCCTTGTAATCAAGGGGTCCTGGGTTTGATTCCCGGTAGAGGCACATGGCACAGTGGTTCGGATCTCGCTTTAAACTGTAGATCCAGTCCCGATTAGCCTTTCTGTGCATAAAGTGGACTTAAAACAACAATTCAATCAATTATCCATTAAAATCGTCACGGGCATTCTCCGTGGGAAATAGATTTCCCCACATAACCTTATCCAAAAGAAATAGAATTGTCTTGATGTCGAGTGTCACTTTTGTAAAACGAATAAACACGTATTGTAGATGATGGCAAATGTATTGTATAACACATTTTTCTTTACAATGAAGAAAATATGCTATAATGTTAATGGGTAATCTACGTTCATGGAATAAACAAAATATTATGCTGCAAGGCATTTAAAAGTAGACTACTATCTACATAAGTAATGAAATAGTAAGCATTTAAATTTATTTTAATTTTATTGCAACGAAACTTTGCATTTTCCTAATTTCACTACAACCGAGAACCACTTGCGATGAAAGCTGTTGAACTATCGTAGTCAAATTCCACGAAATGGTCTATATTAACAGCATGAGCAATGCGTAAGCTGTCTTCCGAATGTCACGTATCCAAGTGATTGGTGCTGCATCTAAAAGTCTGTGATACCCAGTCCCTCGATACTCTAAAGGGAGATTTCACATCGAAGCGACAGACGACATGAGAGTTTCACACCGAAGCGGCACTTGTTTCTCTGCTCAGTTCGCGTGATGTCGTCATCGGGTGCTGATACCGATACAATTGTACTAATCAGTTTATTAGTCATCAGAATAATCGTAAGAGACATTGGTAATGTAAATCATGTAAAATTTGTGAAAGCTAAACTCGGGAGAGGCATGTTGTCCATGAATAAATGAAGAAATCATGTGCGCCAGGCTCTAACTGTACGTATACGCCAGACTTTTCGCTTTCCTTTCCAGCCTGGATAAAGCAAAGACCAAAGACCTAAACACTAAAGCAGTGGTTCTCAACCTTCGTAAGACCGCGGCCTGGCAAAATATTATGTAAAAAGCCGATGGCCCGACCCCATCCCCCCCCCCCTCGTAAATACCTTTCCAGTAATTAAAATTTTGTACGTGAATTAACACGTACAACCCTTGAACTTAAATATTGATAAATGAAATCTGGCATAATCATAAAGAGTAATAGTTCAATTACGTCTAGGCTTCTTGACAAATATAAGAATATGGATGGCGTAGCGGTAACGCCGTCGCCTTGTAATCAAGTGATCCCGGGCTCGATACGTGGTGGAGACACATCGTGGTGCGGATCCCACTAAACTGTAGGTCCAGTCTTGATTAGTCAATTTGTGCATAAAGTGGAAACAGAACTCAAATATGAAATTAAGATAATGTTATTTGCCAACCACTTTCATAATAATCTCTCGCGGCCCAGTATAATTGATAAAAGTACCTGGTACCTACTCGCAGCTCGGCGGTTGAGAAACACTACATTAGAGTAGAGTAACCTACCACGGTGACTGACCTACTTTGGACTGACGTGACTCCAGGCATTGGCTGTTTCAAACAAAAAAAAAACAGTCACGTCCTAAATGGTCAAAACACAGTCTATTTACCAAGAAAGTGTGGGGCGTTACCCCCACACCCCCTATACGCCTTCATGGCGTGGTGCTAAGCACAGGGGAACACTTTACTTTTTTACAGTCTCTCTACATGATGTTGAAGGCAAATAACAGCCAATAACTGCAACAACAAACTTGTAAAAAACCATAAGGACGTTGTGTTGAAATCTCGAAACATTGTACATATTCGTACTTTATCATGTCATTATCAACAAGTTATAGGTTCAAAAATGTTGTAAGGCCGCCGGCTGGGCTCTCTTCTAGAGTTTAAATCTCTGTGTGTAGTGTACACTCTTTTATGGGTTGTATTTATATTTGATTCTGTGCATATCATATGTAATTGTTGATTATAACCCTGCTATCCTAATAAATGAAATAAATAAATGTTCTGATTGGTAAGTTCATTACTAGGCAGGATTGTGTCATCAGAATACAATCAATTATTCCAACATTTATATTTCTATTCTTACCATGTGTGTTGTTTTTTCTTTCCAGGGTACGGAGAAGCCACTGTCGAAAGATGCGATTGAAGACGAGATAAAAGAAGAACAAGAGGAATTTTGTGAAGCGGAAGAGTCTGTCTCTACTGTGCCCTCCGTTGCCCTTGGCGAAGAATCGTGCATAGACTTCAATGCTCATGCTTCAGCAGAAGTAAGTTCCGCTAAATAATTTTCCTTTGGAATTAAGTAATAATTATAGCATGTAAGATGTAGTGTATATATGTAGTGATGATATGTCGATTTATTGAAGAGACATAAAAGAACTGTAAATTGTACATGAAATCAAGCAACGTTAATGAAAACTATTTTTCACACTGACTGTCTGTCTCTGCCGACTCGCCCGACGGTTCTTAAGAGCCCGTATCAGCGTCACTCGAAAAAAGCACCGGACAGATGTCAAATTTTCTTCCTAGTCTCACCAATATTGATTCCATTTCCCCCTTCGAACGCAAATCCATTGCATGGTAGACCGTTTGAGGCTTTACTGGTGGGAAGGTTGCTTTGTCGAAAGAAACAGAAGACAAGGTTCCCTGTCCGCTACTCACCCCCCCCCCCTTCGCCTGGAAGGTCAGGCTCTGACCATAAAAGACCTTTCTTTTGAGCCCTCACGTTTATAACTCCGAGCCGAGAGGGTTTCTGTGACAGAACACTTTTTCCGAGTGTCTGAAAGAAGAAAAACACACATTGACGAACATCGCAATACAACTTACATGTAATAGAGCCAAGGACTATTTAGGGGAGGCGGGGTGTCCAGGGAGTCCGAATCTTCAGCGAGAGACTTACGAAGTACTAAAATTAAATTATGTAAATATGCTTGTTTTGATTAGCATCTGTCGTATAATCGAGAGAGGTGTATTTCCGTCAAACTTATTGTAAGGGAAGGATTACATTGGGGTCATACAACTTTGGATGACTGTATCAAAGAAGATTTATACACACCACTACCTAAGTAATATGCTTAAATATTAAATTAAGAACTTTACTTTTCGTCAAATGGATCTAACATCCTTTTTCGTTATTCAATATATATTCAATTCCTTATCTATTTCACAATCACCTTGCCAGGTCAGTTGTTTTTATACAAATTGAAGCGATCTTAACTATTCATGAGCTAGATAAAGAATACGTGCAATTATATTCCTATTCTTATGCCATCTTTTCCCATTCATGTGATAACAATATTAATTAATATTTTAATATTATTAATTTAATATTACTGTTATTTTAACTTGTTTTTATTATTAGAAGAAGGTACCAACATCATAGGCGTGCACAGACCCTCTGATAAGGGGGGGGGGGAGCAAAAACCTTGAAAATTAAGTCAGATCGGCAAAGAAAAACCTCATTTTATCTCACTGTTTTAGTTTTTTGCATTGATGTGATATATATATATATGTGTGTGTGTGTTCGCGCGCGCGAGTGTGTATATTATATATATATACCTAGGTATTAACATATTATTTAAATACATTACGTAATCTATTCATCCGCCCCTTAACAAACCAACAGCAAAAATTATATAGATTGTCTCTGAAATGTGAGCGCTCGTTTTCCTCCAAACCAAACTGTTATAGCAGCAACTGTCTGAATTACTTATTCGTTCTTACTTTCTTTCTGGTAATTTACAATGTATTGGAGAAAAGAAACTGCGAGCGAAGCGAGCAAGAAAATTTTTCGATCCAAATTTTTGAAAGTTGAAAACAGTACTGATTTAATAGGGCGCAAAAAAATTCATGGGACGGCATGGCATTCTCTTTTACAATTTTTCTCAATCAGATTGTTCGGCGCCCAGGGCCAACTCCCGCTACTTCCTAGCTATGGCTCGGAAGTTGACAAGACTGCAAGAAAAGCAGGTACCCCGAGCGAAGCGAGAAAGAAAATTTTACGAAATGTATTTTTATTTGTATAAAATTTAAAGTCGAGGGGACAATTGTCCCTCTGTAACCCCCTGCAAGTGATCCTGACCGTCGAAGAAATAATGCAAGATGGACGTGAAAACTAATTCCGTCTTGAGTATCCTTTTGTCCTGCTACTAATAGATTCTGCTAGTCTTGCTTTCTTTTAATTCAATGATTTCCGTCCAAGGTTGGAAAAAGGCATAAGCAATGCCCCCCTGTCCCATTGTGGTTGCGCCATTTCCTTTTAGAGTATAATATTGTTTAATAACAGCTACAATATTGCT
The DNA here is from genome assembly GCF_977018435.1 of Lepisma saccharinum. Classification (NCBI taxonomy): domain Eukaryota; kingdom Metazoa; phylum Arthropoda; class Insecta; order Zygentoma; family Lepismatidae; genus Lepisma; species Lepisma saccharinum. The sequence continues at coordinate 145,869,825 of NC_139229.1, read as the reverse complement.
CTCCACTAAATTTCTAGGTGAAAGTATAATAATATAGGGGCATGGAACGTCTGGAAGGGGGGCAAGGATGACCACACCTTGAAAACGAAGGTCAACCTAAAAGTATATATTTCACAAGTATAATTAGATTTCAGTCATAGTAATTTACATTAATTATTATGTAATGGGGACGCAGGAATGCGATAATTTCAAATTCAAGTGGTGTTTTTAGAGGGGACAGCACTAGTATTGGGGTAATATGCCCCATGAAAAAAATACCTTTCTTGTCCCTTTGTGGAAAAATCTGCGAACGTCCGTGATTAGGGGGCAATTCCCCCCCCCTTCCCGTGCGCACGCCTATGACCAACATATATGGAATAGTTTATAACATCGAGTAGCAGGATATCTCTCCTGTATGGTGCTGTAAACTAGGGAAATAATGACGATGTTTTGTAGTAGTGCATAGCTATTCACCCTGTTGCGACACATATGCAGAACAGGCGGAAGACATTCTTGTGTGTTTTCTGCAGTTGGTGAATTATCCTAAGTGAGATGATTTTGATGTTCTTTCTTTTCTTAACGTAATAAAAACGTGTCTTGCAACCTAAGGCGTCGTGCTTTGTGCTCCGCCTGAGGATGAATTATATGATGAAACTGATGAACGGACACTCACAAAGAGCATCCATGCCGGGATTCGAACTCCCGGATGTGCTAACCACTCCATCACAGAGGCCAGTACTAATGCACATGAATATCACTCCAAGTTAGTCATTTGGAATCATTGGGAAAGTCGTGTAGTTAGTAAAATGTGTACTTTTAGCATTTTTGATACAATTAAAACTATTTACAGCCAATGCATATTACTCATATTGAACCGGAACGACGAATTTGTGAATTTACTACAGGACTTTTCAAACATCCGCAGATAAGGCTAATACAGTTTCTTGTTCATATCTATCATAGTTATCCTGAAATACACGTATGTCAGTTTTCACGTGGCTTACTAGTTTCCAGATATGCTTGATTCTGTTAACTGTTTACTCCTATTATTCATAGTTGCGAACTATCTCTCCGGATCCGAGCATGCATGTGAAAAAGAACTGAATCACTCCGCTCCGGAGGGCTCCTTTAGTACCACCGCGACCTAGCTCCGAAACCCTGCCTGCTGGCAATCGTATAATTGTCAGCGATGTTCTCTCCATCCGTTCATCCTTGGGTTCGAGTCCTCGTTGAGCCTGCATTTTTCACTGAAAATTCTACGTAAGTTATGGTTGTAGCGAAATCCGGATTGTCTCCGAAATGGGGAGATTACCACCGAAATCCGGATTCTCTCATTTTTCCATCGGATTCCCGAATAGTATAAAAAAAAAATATATATCTGGATTTGGCCATTTCTACTTCACACGTCTTGCGCGAACACTGACCTGCTGATGTGTAAGTGGAATTAGCAGTGTGATAATTCCTAGTAATTCAGACTTCATAACATTGTGGTAGAAAAATGTGCAGAACAAATTCTCGAGTTAGTAACCTCAAAGTTGTCTTTTCGACAGAATTTGCTCTTTTTTTTTAACTTCGGACGGAAATGCATGGTAAAAAAATCAGAATTTTCAGTTTTCATGAGATAATTTGGAAATGTGTTTACAGGACAATAATACATCATCATCACTGGCACTGAGATATGGATCTCACTGGCACTGAGATATGGATCTCATACAAAAATAATTTATATACACGAATTCAAGAACAGGGGAAGAACACAGAAACGAGCACTGCCGGATCTACAAGCAGCAAGACCCCGCAGTGCGGGGGTGGGGGCAGAGACAAGTAAGTCTCTAGAAAGTCCTCAGTGATTGACATAGTATAGGGTTCGTATATGCTTATTTAAAAACTAAACTTAATTACTCAGGGGTTCAGAAACGAATACAAGATATACAGGTAACGGCAGTGGCGGCGAGGGGGACAGTCGGCCCCCACTTTTCGCCACTTTTGTCCCCCCACTATACTAAACCGTACAGTATCTACAACGGGAAATATACTGTCCCCCCACCCCCCTCGGTTTTGGAACCCAATCGCCGCCACTGGGAAAAGGTAAAGTTAAAGTGCCCTGTGCATATAGCACCGTAAGGAAAGGGTAGTGAATTACTTCCTATGTAATTGGACTCTCCCACTAGCAAATTTCTTATTAACACCTCCACATATTTCATTCTTTAGTTGTATTATCTGTATGTGTCTGCAGAATAAATTGCCCATATATTGCACATGAATAAATTATGTGTAGTTCTTTTGAATTTGCGGTACTAAACCACGTTTATACGTACATTAGTCTTTGAACGACAGATATGGAAAATAAAGCGCCAGCAGAGAACAATGGTGCCACTGAAGTTGAAATTCATCTAATAAAGTGATTTTAGGTGGGTCGGGACACACACGACCCTGTTTTGTTCCCACCAATGTAATAAAAACAGTGAGATAGAATGAGGGCTTTATTTCGTCAGCTGAACTCTTATCAAGGTCCTTGCTCACCATAATCGGAGGATCTGAGACAGAAATAGTGTTATTTGTCGTATATCCAGAAAGTTGATTGATTTGCTTTATTTTACTTCGCTTTTTGTGCCACTTTTGGCAAATTTGCGAAGATGGGGATGAGTGATGATATGATGAAATTGATGAATGGACACTCACAAACATCCGTGGCCAAGCCGAAATTCGAACCCGGGACCCCTGGCGTCGTAGCGCGATGTGCTAACCACTCCCCCACGGTGGCCGGCCGGCTACAGAAAGTTGAAAGTGAATGAAATTTTTATGGTGTGTTTTGTATGGTCATTATCAGTAGTAAGTCTGTCATATTATTCCACTAAATAATGTCTTTGGAAAAGAAAAAAACAACAAATAATTAATATATTTTATTTTACATAAGACCTATGCCTAAAAGTATTTTTGTATATGATGACACAGAACTATCTTATGTTGTGATTTCTGACTGTAATATATATATATGTAATTGGTGATAAAATAACGCAGTAAAGTATTAAGTAAATATATTTTATCCCCCTACTTACAAATCATGAAGAGAGTCAAATTCGAAATTAAATTGAACGGACGTTCAAAATTTTTAAAAATAGCACTATTTCCATAACAGGTCATCAAGTATTTTTTACCATTGACCCTCAGGAATATCTCAAACTTACAATGAACGTTCATTGAACTTATTTATGATCGACAGCTAAAAAGTCATTCATTTGCATGACTGGATGATAATCCACCAACAGATAGAATTTACACAATATTTACCTAAAAACTTTGGGTAAAGTCACCTTCACCCTAAAGAAAAATCCCTTGGTAATGGACTTTCGTGTTCTCACAAAAAAAAAAAAGTTATAATTTGGCACAATTTTTCTTTCGCGGGCAAACCTTTTGTAAAGGTATAGTTCAGTCTGTGCAATCAGCCCTTCCCATTTGTGAACAATATACTGGGGAAATCCACCGTCCTTCACTGTTGTCATTGCACTACAACCCCATCGTGATTTAGTATGAGGATATCGCGTAGTGAAGAACTGTTTACAAGCATCGCCCAAACCATTGATTCTCCCCCCAAAACCTTTCCCTGCCTTCTTTTTTCTTTTCCTAGCTCTCAGCATGCGGTTTTCTTGCCACTTGAGGAAGACTGGCCGATTGTGAAAGAAAAAGGAACGGGAGAGGAGGGGGCTTCATGAGGGGCGCGAGCGGTACAGAGGGGGAAACGGCTAGCGCGACCAGCTTCGAAAAGTCAAAGTTAAAATTTACATACATTGCTCTGTACGTCGAAAAACTACAGACATTCTAAAGAAAATTATGTAAGATCAGTTTCATTTCTTTGCTGTAGAAGAACAGTAGAAGCTTTCTTGTTGTTTAAAATGTTGATTTAAGTTATTACATATAATTGGCGAGCAAGTGAATTTTACGAAATTGAGATAAGGAAAACTACGTAATAAATAATGTATTTAAAAAAAGGCTTAACGACATAACAAATTTCATATTTGATCTTTAACTCAGTAAAATTTAAATGCCACACACTTGACTGTTCGAGCACAGAAGGTCGACGCAAGAACCTATTTTTTAGGTATCGTCACCAGCGGTGATACGGGCTCTTAAGTGTTTGTTGTTGTTCCAATGGCACTCAGGGCCACCGTTCGGGAACGGAAGGTATTAAGTGGTATTTTTCATATCTAAGTAACCGGAATCAACCTGTAAAACTGTCTCCTACTTTATTATCTTATATATATATACACTATCTGGCCATTCGTCACCGGACACCTGGAACGAGTACTTTAATCCGGTTTCAGGCGTCCGTCAGTATCGTGTGGGGCCACCTTTCGCAGCAAGTACAGCCGCAACCCTCTGAGGAAGACTGTCCACCAAATTGCGATAGGTTTCGACGGGAATCCTGCTCCATTCCTCTTGCAAAGCGGCGAACAACTCTTTAGTGTTTTTTGGGCGGTGTGGCCTGGCTCTCAACCGGCGCTCCAACTCGTCCCAAAGATGCTCAATCGTGTTGAGATCAGGACTTTGGGCGGGCCAATCAAGTTTTTGCACACCCATATCCTCGAACCACGTGTTGATCACACCTGCCGTATGACATGGGGCATTGTCGTGCTGAAACAGATAAGGACCACTACCGAATTGTGCCCACAATGTCGGTAGCGCAGAATTGTCCAGGATCGTTTGGTATGCATCTGCATTCATGTTTCCACGCACTAACACAAGAGGACCAAGACCATACCAGGAGAAGCACGACCACACCATGATGCCACCTGATGGGGTGTCCGGTGACGAATGGCCAGATAGTGTATATATATATATATATTTCCTCTGGTATGCCAAAAGAATCTAGGTTCCCTAGGTTCCCTATTCTTTACGATTTATATTGCAGACCTACTCTCAGTTGTCAAATACTATAACGTACATTCCTATGCTGATTACACCCAACTAACTGAATCATTCCATCCAACAGAAATTGCCATAAGCACTGAATACATAAGTAATGATTTTGTAGGTCCATTCCCGATTAGCCTTACTGTGCATAAAGTGGACTTAAAACACCAAATCAATCAGACTTAAAACACCAAATCAATCAATCAATCATAAGTAATGATTTTAGTGCAATAAAAACATGGTGTGATGCAAATACCCTTAAAATTAATGCTAATAAATCATGTTATTGGAACTCGAAATGCTATTAGCACGGTCGAGCTCACCACCACAATTACAATAAATTATGATGTCCAGTGGCGAAGCGTGACATTTTTACGTAGTCATAGCAAGACTTGCCAAACGTCAGAGTCAATCTTTCAACCGCCCGACCCTGTGGCCGAGTGGTTAGCACATCGCGCTGCGACGCCAAGGGTCCCGGGTTCGAATCCCGGTCGGGCTTGGTTGTTTGTGAATGTCCATTCATCAATTTCATCATTTCATCACTCATCCCCATCTTCGCAAATTAGCCAAGAGGCACAAAACGCGAAGTAAAATAAACTAAATCAATCAATCAATCAATCTTTCAACCGTGGAGGTGGAGGGGGGGATTTCTACATTGATAATGATGATAACATGTTCGTACAGATGTGTGAAGTAGAGATGGCCAAATTAATTTTCTTCTACGTTGTATATGATTGTAAAATAAGGAAGACTAAACTTTCTTAAATTCTCCCTGAAAAATGGAAAAATTGTTAAACGTCTCTCTCCGAAATCCGGGTAGTAAAATTTCCGAATCGAGATTTTGTTGACCATCCCTGGTGTGAAAGTAAGATATGTTAGGGAAAAGGTTCTGTCTAAGTAATAGTATGTCTGTCACCTCGAGTACAAAAATGTTGATCAGTCTTGTCATTCGTAAGCATAGTAAACACAAAACAACATTGAAGTACTTTGTGTTTTGTAAAGTAAGAACATTATTTTCAGAAAACGATATTTAAACCTCAGGATCAAAACAAAGAAAAACATTGAAAAGGAGAAATACTGTGAAGGAAATACAATGGATCCAGAACTGCTCCCCCCCCCCATCTCTTTCGTGCACTAACCGTGGGGAAATTTATGCTTTTGCTTACTTATGACGTCACTGAAAGCCTGCCGTGTTTGTAAACAAGGGGGCTGAAGAAAGGCCTCTTATGACCAGACCTTCAAGAGCAGGGGAAAAACTGTCGAAGGACCTTGGATTCGCAGACCTGCTGCGATGAGTTGGCTCGCCTGACGCCATTGCACTCAACAGGAAACGTAGCGGGACGGTTGGACACGGGTTTAGAACTGGGCTCTCCTGTCGAGTCGCTAAACTTAGCGAATCTCTTGCGTATTTCTAGCTGTTTCATGGCGTCGTGTGACTAATTTCGCTCAAATATGCGAGTATTCTGTTTTTTTTTACTTCTCTAAAATATTTAAAAAGCAATTTTTATTATTATTTTGCGTTGTCATCGCCGCATCTCCCGATGACCGTGATGATGTCATACCTAGAGCTCAAGTAGTTAAAAGTCTAGGACTAGTATTTGAACTAGTCTGTTATGAGATGAGCATATTAGCCGTCAAATCAATAAATCATTTGAAACACTTAGGTTCTTGTTTAAATTTAACAAACTATTATCTTCAGAAATAAAGCCGCGATTAGTTGAAACATTTATATATCCATTTCTCTACTATTGTGACGTAGTGTACTCTGGTAGATTAAATAAAACTTTGGAAGTAAAAATTCAAAAATGTCAAAATGTGTGCATGCGGTTCATATTTCGTATCCCGAGGCGTGAACATATTTTACCTTCCATAAATGATAAGAATATCCTGAATATGCACCGTAGGCGACTACTCCATACATATTGCCTTATACATAAAATTATTACATCTGGCAAGCCGACATATCTGGCAGATATGTTGATCCCTCGCACCAGTGTGCACAGCCACCACACAAACGATTCCAAATTTAACCTTCCACACTGCAACACACAGGCATGTCAGTCGTCCTTTTCATATTTAGCTGCAAAAATATGGAATGCTCTACCTAACAGCATGTCGAGTATACCTAAAATAGAATCTTTCCAAAATGAAGTAAAGAAATTTTTATTAGCAGAACAGAGATTGTGTTCAAATACTATTATGTAACTGATACGTTTATGTTATGTATTTTGTCCATATCTTCTTCTTAAATTTTATTTTACTTTTATTTTTTTGTTGTCTTTTCACCATTTCTTGTATCATTTTATTCATGTAACATTTATTATAATTAATTGATCAATAGCAGTATTTTGTAGTTAAATCGTATATTTTGTTTTGTACGTACATATATTATAAGAAATGTAAATTTGAATGTACTCCATGACATGGGTTAGGTGGCAGAACAGTCTTAGGTTGAACCTCGCCCACTCAAATAATGATTTTTAAAGAATTTAATGAACGTCCCTGTGTGAGCCATACCCGCGAGGCCCTTATATTTTGAATAGTGAAAATATATACGTACATCTTTCTTTCCTTGTAAAATTATACACCCAAACCTCATCCCCTCCCCCTCCGCCCCCATCCTCAACTCACATTTCAACCATCGACTAAGTTTGGCAGTCTGTAGAGAGCATCAATGTAACGAGTGCACTCACGGCCCCCGAAATGACGTGTCAATCATACCCCGGCACGGGGCCAAACGTCGTTACGTGTACGGGAGACCGGTCGTGACTCACGGTCCAGTTATCAAGTTCGGTACTGAGACGGTCGTTTATTGTCATACTATTGCGAGGCGGAGATTAATACCTTGAAATGTTACACTGTTTTGTTTACCTTTGATATGTAGATTCGAACATTCATAAAACACTAATAGCATAATATCTGGTACCTGAAAAACGTCAAATAACAACACTGACGAACGGTAAAAGAGTGAATATATATTGTAACAACAAAGAAATATTGCAATCAACAACTGTTTACAAAGCCTCCTCAAACGCTCACTCATTCACTCTCTCTCTCTTTCACACACATGAGGTATTTTTACATGTGAAGTATGGATACAAATCATGGATCTCATTAACATATCCTTCCTTTTAATTTTTAAACCTTTCTGTGAATTTAGGGCATTTGTCTGCCAGCTCCTGTGCTCTTTTAAATTAACTTAAGTGCCAGCCCTCGGAAAGCGGTTAACTAAGACAATGGGTCGGCGTGGTTAAATCTTTCGTTCGACTGAACGTTTGCACCCAGTCGTAAGCACGACTTTATACAAGTTTCTCGGACGGGGGTATTACGCACAAGCCTCTCTCGTCCAATGAGCACAACTACACAATTACATAGGGATGCAAAAACTTAATTGGCTCCAGCTGCCGGAATACACAAATCAAACGTCGGCGCGAGCAAAAATTACCTTGAAAACCACTATGCAACAAATAATACTATTTCACGCACACGACCTTGCAATAAAAACAACTACGCTTTCCACAATTAAAAAGGACTCATCAGTCAACTGTTGACAAATTAAATGGCGCGACGGGGCGGTCGGTTACACAAAAATGGAGCACACTTTGACAATTTATACTAAATATTAAAGAAATGAAATGGAGCTTCTAACCCTGAATGCAGACAATTAAATTAGAACATCTGAACATGAAATAACCCTTTTTTATAACAATACCAAAACAATTTTTAGACGCGGAAGTTAGGTTTGGGTTTTCCTGAGTAACTTTGCAAATAAGTGAGACGTCGGCGTTAACTGTACGGTGTTGATAATAACGACGCACGTTTACATGTACATGAGACCCTCTGAAGTATACTGTACCAGACTCTGCTACATGGCGTGGTCCTTCATCTCTCCTGGACGCGGGACTTGCACACGGTTCCTTTGTGGCGAAATTGTCCTCCGAGGTCGATCGCGACGAAGAATAATTGCGACGATATGGTGTACTTGCACCTCCTCAGAACTTCGGGCGTTCCTCTTGTCACTAGCGTCGGGTGTACGTGGTCACGCGTCGGTTCGGAATCTCTCTGGTGACGGGCTTCGATTCGGCGTCGTCTGGAAGCGTCGTTCTGGAGTCGTCCTTCAATCTCTCCCTCTGGCTTCGATCGGCGTCGTTCTGGAGTCGTCCTTCAATCTCTCTCTCTGAAGACGTCCTTCGGGCTTTGGTTGGGACGTCGATCTGACGGCGTCCTTCGGGCTTTGGTTGGGACGTCGATCTGACAGCGTCCTTCGGGCTTTGGGCAGTGTTTGGTTTCGGCGTCGTCTGACTGGCTTCGGCGTCGTTGCAGGCGTCAGGGAAGCGACGCCCCCCTTCTCTATCTTCTTTAGCCCTCCATCCTTATGTAGTCCACTCTTGGCAAAAACAAATCACCGCGTAATCTTCACCAAAATAAGGCGCACACGGGTAACTCCCTATCCGCAAGTCGCTCACAGTACGTAAGGAAACGAAGTTCACGGACACAAAGCAATGATCACGCGAGAGTGTAGCGCGGAGATGCTCTCTCTGTGAAATCCGGGTGAAAACTGTGTTTGGGATGGTAGCACCGCCTATATATAAGAGATTCGAATTCTTCCGTTGAACAGGACGCTCTAGTGGCTTGGCTTCGCTTTCTCAGGGGATGGAAATGACCTCTCTCCATTGTCTTGAAACGCGGTCAAGTGCGCGTCGTCGATCCTTGCAGGCTTGAGCTCCAGCTGATCTCTCTGGTCATCCGTGAACATGGGTTCGAACGCCCGCTGCGACTCGAGCCCGGTAGCGGCGAAAATAATCTTTCCTTATCTCCGCGTTGGTGCAAATATGTCATGTTCTAGGCGGCGGCTGTCACTCAAGAAAAACTCGTCCCCAACTCCCGACGTCTGGCTCGGATACAAGTTTATTCACAAAATAAATCAAACCTCACACTTTCATGTTTGTGCATAAAATGAATCAATATATATAAAAAATAATTTATATCGAACTGCGTTTCACATGTCACTAGATACCGTGACATCAAGACAAACCATTTTACTTAAGGCGAAGAGGGACAATTACGCACCAGTTGTGCATTTATTTCAATATCGTCGGATTGGGCACTGCTATTTAAAAAAGGGTTTAGTATGCAAGAGAATATGAATTTCTCTCCATGTTGCAAGTGGAAACTATTTTTCAAGTTGATTAGTAAGCTCGACACGATGTTTGAAAAATATGATTAATAAGTATTTACAGAATCCCATGTATTCCTTATGGGAAATCAACTTCAACTTCAAGTTACGGCTAATCAAATGAGGGTTTCGACTTTTCCTTCTATTATGACATAGTTCAACAAGTCTTTTTCCGTCCATGTACATTTCTACGTCATTGGATGTTTGATATTCCCGAGAGAACGAATAGAATAATGGTCCCATAAACCTAATGCATTTCTCCTTGCCTCCTACGGCCATCCTGGCAGTGTTGCCAAACCTGATGTGCATAAGACAGCTAAATTTCACCATTAATAGAGCTAAAGATGACTTTCAAGGAGCTAGATGAACGAAGGCTGCATAAAGTGCCTCCAAGGGTAATTTTAGGTGTCAGAGAGGTGGGGGCTCTGCTATTACCGTTAGCTTTAAAGTGATGGCAATTTATTCTTACTTTTCACCTCCTAGATTTGGCGGCATCACCCATCTCAATAATCCAATGATGCTCATATGAAATCGAAAATAAAGGATTCCCGGATAACAATATTGTCATCTTCATCTTATGCACGGCGCAATATATAAAAATGGCTGGGGAGGTAAGAGTGGGTGGGTGACGCAGTCAATGTAACTATCATGTCACTTGCAAAATGTACATTCATGGCAAAAGTTGGTCTTTATGGGCCGGAGCAAGTGGTGGCATAATAGTGGGGCAGAGGGCGGGATCCACAGTTCACAGCCAAACGAGTGCACGGAATATTCAGATGTGGCTCCAAAAGAGCGATGTTGGTAACAAGACCCGTAGGTCTTTCTCGCTGGGTCAGCTGCCGATCACTGTTGCCAACTTCGCTCTTTTGGAGCCACATCTGGCTCTTTCGTGCACTCGTTTGGCTGTGAACTGTGGGACGCGCCCTCTGCCCCACTATGATGCCACCACTGGCTCCGGCTCATAAAGACCAACTTTTGCCATGAATATACATTTTGCAAGTGACATGATAGTTACATTGGCTGAGTCACCCACCCACTCTTACCTCCCAGCTACTTTTATATAGCGCCGTGGCTAAGGTGAAGATGACAATATTGTTATTTGGGAATCCTTTATTTTCGATTTCATATGAGCATCAGTGGATTATTGAGATGGGTGATGCCGCTAAATCTAGGAGGTGAAAATTAAGAATAAATTGCCATCACTTTAAAGCTAACGATAATAGCAGCGCCCCCACCTCTCTGACACCTAAAATTACCCTTACACTTTATGCGGCCCTCGTTAATCTAGCTCCTTGAAAGTCATATTTAGTTCTATTAATGGTGAAATTTAGCTCTTTAATGCACATCAGGCTTGGCAACACTGCCAGGAGGGCCGTAGTAGGCAAGGAGAAATTTTATTCGTTCTTTCGGGAATATCAAACATCAAATGACGTAGAGGAGTACATGGACGGAAAGGGACACGTTGAACTTTGTCATAGTAGTAGGACAAGTCTAAACTCCCATTTGATTAGCCGTAACTTGAAGTTGCAGTTGATTTCCCATAAGGAATACATGGGATTCTGTAAATACTTATTAATCATATTTTTCAAACATCGTGTCAACTTACTAATCAACTGAAAAACAGTTTGAACTTGCAACATGGAGAGAAATTCATACTATCTTGCGTACTAATACCTTTTTTAAATAGCAGTGCCCAATCCGACGATATTGAAATAAATACACAACTGGTGCTTAATTGTCGGCACCAACAGCCCTCCAGAAACATTTGTTCTTCTGTAGTTTTCGAAGCGGAAATTTCTGGTGCAGGGATACTTCGTCGAGTGTGGCGATATAAGTTGGAAGGGGAGGGGGCGTGATTATACGTATCAACATTGAGACAATGCACTAGGGGGAATGCTTAGTCAAGTTATTCTAGCTGGCGGGTGCTTTATAAAATGTGTTTAACTAAAGAGGCCATCATCCCGCTGCCTTTCACCCTCTACACTTCGGGATCATGCTAGCAGACAGGATGAAACCCCCGAGATTATATCCATTTCGCTTAATTCAAGCATTGTTGCTTACCGTCATAGGCGTAACTTGGCATGGGCAAAGGGGCGGAGGCCAAATCTCCACGATTATTAAAATGTATACATAGGTTTCGGAATGTTAAACCTTTTATATATTTAGAAACCTGAGGTTCATGTTCGATTCCCAAGTTACGCTGCTGCTTATCGTTAAATTAAAAACTTGTTAAGTTTTATTCAAAGATATTTTTATCCTGTTCGCAGCGTACTAAAGAAATTTGTCGTCTTCCGACAGGAAAACTGCTAGTACCGTAGTAAGCATGAATGTGATGATGCATGGGCGCAACCGCAAGCATACAGGACAAAAAAAAGCTATTTTTGAGGGCTGAAGTCGAAATGAAACGTCAAGGAAAGTTATTCGTATTGACGTCCTCTGGAACCTGTGACAGTTTGTCTGTGGTCCACTTGTTATTGAGCGTCCCTTTAATGCCACTTTTGGCTAATCGCGACGATGAGGATGAATGACAAGATGAAATTGATGAATTGACACTCGCAAAGAACACCCATGCCCAGGTCGAGATTCGACCCCGGGAACCCTGGTATTGTAGCGCGCTGTATTAACCACTCCGCCACGGATGTCGGCCACTCTGTATATCTAGATATCCATATAATTACTATAGAAATGTGTGTGTGTGTGTGTTACGCAGTCTTCACGCATTGGTATTGTAAAATATGAACATTGCGTATGGTTTATGAAAATAACATGGAGAGAAATTCATTTAGAAAACATGTAGAATACAATAAAGGCAAAAATCGTATAGTTTACCTTTTATATTTTCAATCTCTCGCCTTTTGTGTATCAAAGTCTTCAATCAAGTTATCGATGTCAAATTTTGACAAGTGGCGACTGTGGTGAGTGAGACATGTTGGTTCTCAAATCACGGCTCGCCCGCCCGTTAAGAAAATTCTCAAAGCATTCCACAGTACGATAATTTTCACCCCCACCCACTGTATTTTATCCATGTTGATCAATGTAAACATCACCCAACTTTCCCAAAACTGGTGTTTCATATCAGGGGGCACTCTTGTCTCAAATACGTCTTGATTGATTTCAAACGACAGAAGCCCCTTTCGCCATTTGCCACTTTTATCGGCGATGTTAGAAGTTTTTTTTAACGTGAACTGAAAATGAAATACTTTGATGGAAGCCGCACGCACTACTGCTACAAATGATAATGATTTATTTGACTTGAAACTAGTTGGCTCTCTGGCATAGTGGTAATATTTTTATTTATCTATTAATTGAAATTTCCGGTACAGCAGAAGGCATTTTAAACCGGAAAGAGACAGCAGTAAAACAGTAGACCAGTATTTAAAAAACACAAAAAATAGGATAAAATAAACAAGCCAAAACAGTACCAAGGTAAACAGATCACTTTTACAAAAACATTACTCATGGACATTTTTTTCTATGTTGCTGATAAAAGATAAATATGAACTGAATATATGTACTTGGTTTGATATGATGTTGAACTGATTCGTTATCCTATGGAATAATGAACGTTGTGTGAGGAGTTGCAGTGTGGAAAGTTTCCGTGCTCCGTGTTTTATGTCTAGGCACTCTTGAGGGAGAGTTCGGAGAGGGCGAAGTTGCATCTTAAGTTTCTAATTATGATCTTTTATAGCAATTTCATATCTGCAACGTATCTACTAGTTTCTGGAGTATTAATGTGCAGATTTACAAGCTGATCTCTCTTAGGCAGGTAAATGTCCCTTCTCTTAGGAGGGGTTTTGAGGAATAAAAATAAAAGTATCTCCAGATCTTTATTTCGATTTCAGCTGCAGAATATCGACTCAAGACAAGTTTCCCAGTCACGGTCAATCCTCTTCTTTTCATATTTTCTCAATTTACCAGATCGTAAAACCCAAATGCGGGAGTCCAAACACGTGCACCCTAAATGTCTCGGCTCAGCACAAAGAATCTCGTTATAGTTCCTGTACTCTCTCGGGAAATCGGTCGAGGGTTGTGGTCACAAACAAGAATTTCAACTGCGTTCGATAGGACACAGCAGGCTTGCACCTTGCAGCCCACGTTTGAGAATTATGTTTCCTTTTCTCTACACTCCGTGCGCTTATTTAAATTGATTTCTATCGCTAAAATAGATTTTTTTCTTTTCTTTCTTCTATTCTAAAGGGATCGCGTTTGCCCAAGAAATGAATGCGAATAAAATATTCAATAATATTATATAAATATTTCGGAAGCGCGAGGCCCCTCAAAGCGGGAGGCCCTGTGCGGTGGCACGTGTCGCACACCCCTAACGGTGGCCCTGATGGCACTGATTGGATTCTACACAATATCACATTCACAATTATGACGGAACAACTTCATTAGTCTCTTTCTTAGTTGTCTGTCTGTAGGTCCACAAAATACTCTTCTTCTATTGAAGGCTTCTCTTACCATTGCTATTCTTACTTCGACTTTCTGACTTCAGCTCATGCAACTGCTTATGATACATCCCAGGTATCCGTCAAGTTATTCAGAACTTTGGCCTCGAAATATCAAGTTAATTTTCCTTGATTTCTTCCCAATAACAGTTGCCTTTATCTTGTTCATTTATTTTCATCCCGAACTGTTCACAGTGAACATTAAGCCTTCTAACATACTATTCACCAACCTTTCGTCTTCTGACATGGCTATATCGTCTGCTGATCTTACACATTTTATTCTTCCTTCTATTATTACCCCCCCCCCTTTCTTCTGGAAGTGTCTCCTACTCTCACTATAACTTTTTGTTTTGTACACAGATTGCTCAAGTCTCTCCTCTGTTTCCAATGTACACAAATTATTTTCATTATCTCTGTAAGTTTCATACAATTCACTCTGTCAGATGCTTTCTCCAGACACAGAAATACTACAAATACTTTCTTGCCTTTCTGTAGGTATCTTTCCACATTCTTTCCCATTTTCTTTGCAAAGTCCCTTGGACGTCCGCAGGATTTTTTCCAGGGAGGGCCAAGCAAGGTAATTGTTCTCTAGGGGACAAAGGAGGCTTAGTTTCCCCAAAAAACACTATTTCAGTCTGAAATTATCATGTTTCTTCAACGAATTTATAATAATTAATACAAATTACTGTGACAAATGAAATTATGTGTGAAATATATAATTTGTAGGTGGGCATTCATTTTCCAGGGGGTCACGCTCCCCCCCCCCCTTTCCGGACGTCCATGCAAAGTTCACACAGTTTGCTTCATGATATATCAAATTATACCTTTCCCTTTTTCTAGTTCCTCAATTTCTTCAAGTTTCTGCTTCAAACCTTTTTCTTTTACCTTGTCAGTTTTTCATCATAGCTGATTATTTAGTTTCCTGTAGTTTTGTCATCCTTCTTCAGTGTTTACACTCTTCCATTTTCTTCTTTCCTCCATCTTCTCCACGATATTGGCTGTGACCCATGGTTTCTTAGTATACTCTTCTGTTCTCTATACCTTATTGTCATAGAAGTGGACACACTCTCTGATTAGGAAGGGGGGATTATTGGCGGATTTAGTGGGAGGGGAACTGTGCCACTTGCATATCCCAAAATGGAAGACTAGTATTTTAAAAATCCATTTTCACACAGTGAAAGAATCCAACATACATTAATCGAGATTTACTAGTCACTTAAATAATTCCACACCAGAAATCAAAACCAGAACTTCTTGGTTACAAGGCAATAAGGTTAAAAGATGAACACAAAGATAGAGATCAATATTTCCTATCTACGGCACTTTCACCTGATGAAATGAATTCTCAATCATTCTGTAATCATTGCTAATACAAATAATTTAGAACTACTGTTACTTCACAAAAATCTACTAATGTTATCACTTAATTAATCAAGGGTTTTGTATTCATTTCGTGTTGGATGTTAAGATTCCACTTTGAATTCCTGTCCCAATTAGTTTATCTGACTACAAATTGACCTTAAAACAAGCCTTTGTAATTCAGGTGGGAGAAGAAAAACTACATTCCATCTCCCTAAACAAATTCTAAATAAAATTCAGGCTGCTCTTAAACAAAAAATTTCTCAAGACACTCATTTGCAAATTGAGTGTACTTACATTTACGAATATTGAATAGCATATGAAACACTCTTGGTCTAACATTGGAATAGACTTCTGCAGTCTTACGAAAATATCATATCCTACAATGTTGGTCTTCATTTAGTTGATACAAGAGTTTTAAACACCTCCACTTTACCATTGGCAGATATACTGTAATTACATAAGAAATAAAATGCCTCCTTGAAACCTTCATCAGCATGAAAATTATTAATAATCTGTTTTTAAGGATGTAATATTGTTCATTAACAGAGATAAATATAAAGTGCTCCCATGAAGGCGTATAGGGGATGTGGGGTTAACGCCACACACTTTCTTGATCCGGTCGTGAGTGGGGGTGATGTGATCAGCACCACGCCCCTGACCGCCTTTACCCCCCAGGGTTTCCCCCAGGTACCCATGTTATTCGACGCTGGGTGGGCGCCGGAGCCGCTTCCTACGTTAGAAAAGTTCCCGGATTTGAACCGGCCGGGGATCGAACCCGGGACCTTTAGCATGGTAGTCAGACGCGTTACCGACTGAGCCACCGCGGCCACTAAGATAAATATATCTACATAAAATTATCTAAATGAGAATATTAGGTGGGGCAACTCTCTCTCCTTCCCCCTGCACGTGCACGCCCATGCCTTCTGTTTCTTCTGCTGCTTTCTGTAGACAGCGTTCTTTATACCATCTTAGGTTACACCAGAGGTAATTGGGTCACTGTCAGTCCCATAGCCAGAAATTTATTTCGGAGGGGGCTCATTCCTTATCAGCAGCTGCCCTAATGGCGAAAAATTGGGGGCGGGGTAGAAGAACTGAAGGTGAATTTCTCAATATATTACAACTTATACAAGCTATGTTTAATCCTGCTAAAGAAGTAAACTGAACTACTACTGTACACTATTTAAATTAGATATTTGAAAGATTTGGGAGGCAGGGGTGCCCACAGGGGGGGACTATGGCGCAGACTGCAGGGGATTTTTTCCCCTTCAAATAACATAAAATTCAACATTTATATATTTTTCTAAAATATATCTAAAAAATTTACACCTTAAATGTACCATATTTAATCCATTAGATGAAGAAAAGAAAGTATTTAAGGGCAGGGGTGCTCACAGGTGGGATACGTGGACCCCCGTTGTTTGCACCCAATTTGGGGTGGGGGGATTTTTAAGATGGAAATTTGATGTGAACAATATAGCATTGAGCACAAGTTACCATTGCTGCTCTATAAATAGCAATTTGTAGACTTCCAAGGGAATTGTAAAGGGTAATACGTATTATCGGGAGGGGAGGAGGTGGAAGGAAATATCCAACTCTTACATACTGACACGTGGATTCTGGGGGGATTGAGAATTAAATGTTGGGGGGGGGGGGGCAATATCCAGCTCTTGAATATCAGTGATAAATCTTAGATTATTATATATTATATTAGATTATAGAGGGTATTTCAGTTAGGGGGATTCAGCGCTAAATTGAAGGGGTACCCAATTCTTGTACATTACTATTGTCTAGACTGTTGCGAAAATTCTGGTGACTGAGAATTTTTTGTTTTGTTTGGGGGAGACAACATCCACTCTTCAACATAAACAGTAAGTCTAAAATTGATACGGAAATTTTGGTGGGAGGGTTGAGTACTAAATTTAAGAGTTAAATAAAGTGTAAATACGTATTAGATTGTAAATGGATTTCTGTAGTAGCGGAGAGTTCGAATATTGTATTTAGGGGGGGGGGGTTATATTTAGAGATATGGTATCCACACGTTTTTGGCACCGAACGTGCAAAAAGAGAAGCTGGAAAAGAGTAAATGTCGTGGAGTCATAAGCCCATTAAATTAATATTGTTGAAAGACTTCAAAGAAATGGATGTAAAATTTTCCTTGCTCGCTTCGCTCGCAGTGTTGGCTTACGAAAACACGTGTTTCGCATTTTACTAAAGTTTCATACTATAGCTGCATTACATAACACCTCTTCTTAAAATATAATGCTTATAGTGTTGGTATTCTGCTTAATTTAAAGCAGGTGCATCATTTGGATGATGTCAGAGGCGAAGATATAGTACAAGCAATGCAAGCACTGCTTGCATAATTCGAATATCATTTAATGTACTTAATGTTCTAACCGTATTTAGTTTCCATCGCACTCGATTTCGCGAAAAAATGCGGCCGCAAACTCCCCCAGCAGCTCTGTAGCAAGCACCAGCCTCAATGCTTGCAGCCGTTCTGCGGGAAAATAAGGCCTCCGAAGGAGTCACATGGCGAAGCGTGAAATTTTGGTGGAACCCGTCCACAAAGCTTCTACAAAAAGCTGTGCTTTCCGAGCTTGCGTGATTCCCGAAAATAGCCGAGTTCAACCGAAAGCAGAAGGATTCATCTATGGGTACGTTGCCAGCAAAAAACTAGTAACGAATATTTGTCTTCATGAACACGTAAACAAGATCGCAAATATAATAATAATTGTTAGTCATAAAATAACTAAAAGAAGTTATTATCACTGTTCTAAATTCCATATATATCATATTATATTACAAATTATTTTAGATTTCGCGAAATATAAAACGCGTAAAAAAAGTTGACATTGGGAGTTGGGGCAGTGGAATTTCTGCACCCCCGTGAAGAGTTTTCTCAGGGAGGGAGGGAAGATTGGACGGACCTTGGTCCCGCACCCTGCTTCCTGGTCGGTCCAGCTCAAATTACGCCAGAAGTGATGACCACTACCAGTGTTTGCAACTGCCAAATTATTTACGCAGTAATTCAAGTGAGCTCTTTCACAAATTTTACAATCAATAAATTGACTGCTTTTGAATAAAACTTGGGGTGAAAATAAAGCTATCTGAGAAAGAACTATCTACTGATATTTGTACATGGCATAGAAGTAAATCGTATACATTCTGCATTTTATGAGCACAAGAATATGTTTTAATGATTGATTGATTGATTTGTTGTTTTAAGTCCACTTTATGCACAGTAAGGCTAATCGGGACTGGACCTACAGTTTAAAATGGGATCTGAAACACTTGTGCCTCCACCGGGTATCGAACCCAGAACCCCTTGATTACAAGGCGACGACACTACCACTGCGCCATCGGGGAGGCCCGAATATGTTTTAAGTTCTATTATTATGACGCAAGTGGTGTTCCCAGGGTCTTTTTACGGTCCACATTTTGTCATCTTTTCCTTCCTTTGACGTTTTTTCTTAGATATACTGGGCCAAAAGGGGGTTATGTCTACCATCCACCCCCCCCCCTTTCACCCCGGGCACGCCATTGAATGACACTTTATTACTTAAATATTAATGTACATACTCGTTCTGCTGAAATGATTCTGATTCCTCCGCGTAATTTTTATCTCCAAACTGATATATCTTTCCTTTGTGACGGATAAAATTAAGGAAATAGGTTGGTATCACTTTCTGTCGTTTCAGAGATTTTCAATTTGATCTTGTGTGGATGCTTGTATTTGCAGTTGTGGAAAGCGCGTGGGATAGTGTGAGTGTTTGTTGCTTCGTGTTTTGTGCTGTGAATTTATCGGAATGAACGCGTATTTAGGAACGGTTGATGTGAAGTGCGGGTGTATTATTGAGCAATTGAAAATTGCTTCGTTTAGCTCGAGAGAGATAAGTGTTAAAATGAAAATCGTGGAAGGGGGTCGACCAACACCAAGAGTTTGAAATTTATTGTGGTGAGTACATCGTCTATGCATGTGTTTCTTTGCTTTGAAATGATTTTTTTATTGTTTGTGTTTAACTTTTTATTTAGTGTTTAAGTTACTCCAATGCGGTTTTAGGGTGCCCAAAAATACTAAATTACATCATGCAGCGTAAAATAAACAAATGATTCCCATTTTTTTTTATCTAAATCGGTTTGGTCACCGTTTGACCATATTAAATAATAATGAACAAATAAAGGTACTAATAAGTAAGAAATTCCGTCTCCCTTTAGTCGTATGCGGAAAGTTCGCATATGCAAAACGTTTAATATCATATGAATAACGTTACCTGGATTTTTTTAAAAAAGTAAATGTGACGTTTGCGGATCATATGGTTTATTTTTAGTACAGTCACTTTATTACGATATTTTGACAAATCCAGCGACTGGGTAAATGAGGCTATAAACCTTGAATCTTTCCCCTCGGCATGTCGTTGTACTACATGTTTTGTTGTACTGAAACATTGCTTGCCTCCTTCGTAAGACTACGCTTCGCTACTGGATGATGTACTTCTATTAGCAGTATTATTATAGTATTGATTCCTTGTATGCTGTAATAATTGTACTAAGTGTACTTCATACAGTAACACCTTGCACGTTACCCAATAAAACAGAAAAATAAAAATAAATAATATCAAATCCCTTTGCATTTCTAACATCTTGTCGCAGGACAATTTTACTTTAATAAGTGACATTTGCACTGAAGATAGAATCCACGTAATTATTGCTATGAATTACTAAAATAATGATATTTACCCCAAGCAGAGGGGGCGAGTTCTTTGAAGGATTAACCGTATTAAATTCTCGCCATTAGCTTAGGAATTTCTAGCTAAGGTTCTGTAATGTCTTGTGAAACAATTACGAAATCGGTCACACGGCTGCAGCATGTTATTTGGTTTGTCCAGGTTGAATTTTCTATCTTGAAGTTGTGTAACAATTTCTGTTAAATACTCAAATTGTGGGTTTTATAAATCTCATAAATCTTATTCTCCATTCACAAACACTGTTTTAATGCATTTTATATAATTTAACTTATTACACTTAACGAATCAATGTGCTAGCTTTCCGTTATTTCGAAAACTGAACTATTAAAAATATATGGAAATTTAACATGGTGTTGTATTCAAATAAACATCAATTACGTATTATTTATTTGTCCAATCTATTTGGGGGGATTATGATGAACGATTTTGGGGAGGTAATGCATCCAGGGTATTGCGGTGATGTTCCATTGATTGATTGATTTGGTTTATTTTACTTCGCTTTTATGCCACTTTTGGCTAATTTGCGAAGATTGAGATGAGAGATGATATGATGCGATTGAAGAATGGACACTCAAACATTCATGCCTAGGCCGGGATTCGAACCCGGGGCCCCTGACGTAGCACGATGCGCTAACAACTCCGCCACGGGGGCCGGCGGGTAATGTTCGACCTTCGACTAAAGGTTATTAAAAGTAGGTTGCGTTCCAGTTTGGGGGATTCATTATTGTCAAGTTTGCTTCTTTTGTGTAGTGAGTGACATTCATGCACAAATTTCAAATTATGAAATAATAGAAAAATTCGCTGTCTTGTAAATAAACATTAATTTTAAAACAGCACAAATCTTCAACTTCTGATATTATTTTTCAATGAGCAATCAAAAAACAAAGCAAAAAGAGTAATATGGCTTACCATTCACGTGATACTCTGAAAGCTTATGTCGTCATAAAAATGAACTGTGTAAGCTGTGGTTCAATAAATACGATTAATTGGTTTCTTTCTACAGAATATTAAGTTTTTCGTTCTTACTAGGAAAGAAATTGGACATTTTGTTCATTACATCTTTTAATGAATGAGCATAAGAAATAAATAGTAGGAAGTCAATACGTGTCTTTACTTAAATTCATATAATTTTAATTACCTATTGTATTTCCAAATATGCAGCATATTTTCTCTTAACAGAACTCGCACATTGTTATTTCATATAAATTTAAGCAGTTTAAAAATGATAATGCATTTTATAACGTTAAATATGTTATGAGTTATCTTTATATCCATACCATGTAGTTTGATGTGGCAATTCATATATCCCCTGATTAATGGTAAACCTTGCTCATACTAGAAGCAAAACAGATCATTGAGTCTCCACTTTGCACGTAATAGTGGCATGTTAGATAAAGAAAGGGAATAACTCAGGATGGGGAGTGTCAATTGAAGTGTTCATTAAAACTTTTAAAAAAATGTCCTAATTAAATACTTTATGGGGATTATGACATGAATTCGGGGGGAGGGGGGTGCTTAGTTGGCTTTTGGAGGGTGGGTCATTGGCTTTTTCTGGGGATTGCGCCATTGGACTTGGGGGGGATGGGCATCCCTGTTGGGAGGGGCTTCAGCCCCCTGAGCCCTCCCTCTGGCTACGTGCCTGGTCACAGTGGAATTCAGGTTTTGAACTTATGTGCTTATAACTGGCAGCTGAAATGGAAAGTATTCGTTCCAGTTTCAACATTATGTTGCCACCTGCCGAGAGAAATGGAACAAGCTCAGGAAGGCCATCAGTTGAGGTTGGTCTGCCTTGTTGGTGACTTCTCTAACAGCTTGTGAAAAAACAGCCAGTGTACGTTTTATGCTATGTTCAAACTTAAGCTTATTAATGCACTTTTTATAGTAATATTTGAAGTACAATTAATTTTTATCTTTATATACTTATGTGCACATAAGTAAATCGGACTATTGTAGTTATCTGTCTCTTTTGTATTGAATCAGTGTGTAATGACTGCATTTGTTGTAATTTGGGGTAATTCGGGCCTCTCTTACTGGGATATTTTGGATCATTCATTTTGTTCACTACAGAATTAATTTCTTAATATTTTTTGTCCTAAATATCCACGAGAACTGTAGAGTTTTCTGCTTTGGTCAAAATCAACACATACACTACAGTTCTTGGTGGACAAGTAATATACTAATGTACTACGAAAAATATGAAGAAATTAATTCTGTAGTGGCAAGAAGAATTAACCCAACTTATCCTACTAAAACAGATCGGAATTATCCCAAATTACAGGAAATCTCAGCGAGAAAGTCACTACATTAAAATATATACCGGGGGATATCGAGTCATTTTTTCAAAACAATTGTTTATCTTGGTGAAGTTATATTTTCTTGTACAAACAAGTACAACCAAATATACAGGTTGAGTCAAAAGTCCCTGACCAGCCCTTATAAAATGAAAGGGAGTGTAGATTGCAGCAAGTCATGGCAGTAATATGTCAGGCCTAGGGTGAAACATTTTGGTGCATGTCATGACAACGTCCGCCATCTTGGATCCAACTTCATTTCTTTAAATGGGAAGAGGGGCATGTGGGGTATAGTTTTGGGCTAGAATTTTACCAGGAATTCAGTGGTGAAGTCAGATTTATGGAAACTTTAATGATAAGGAAATTATGGGCATATGAAAGTTACACAATGAAAGTTACTCAATGTGTTCAATATGCTGTCCTTCTTGTGATATGCACATGTTGAGACGGTTCTACCATGTTCTGTGGACACGAAGCAATATCTCAGGCGTGATTTGTGCACAGGCATCCAGTATCCGTTGCTCCAAGTTATCATATCCCGAACCTTTTCGGCATACACGATGGACTTGACATCACCCCACTGGTAAAAATCGAGTTATGCAAATCTGGTGATCGCGGAGGCCATTCGACTGGCCCACGTCGACCAATCCATCGACCAGGGAACTGGAGGTCCAGATAGTGACGAAAATGTCGCCCAACGGGTTCTCGGAGGACCAATACCTCATGTTCTGTTTATTCACTTCCCCATTCACATAAAAATTTGCTTCATCAGAATGCAGAATATTCAGTGCAAAGTGTGGGTCCTGCCGAATTTGCTCCTCAGGCCATTCACAAAACTGTATTCTGCGATCCGGGTCGTCCTCAGAGAGATGGTGCTGCAGCTGCAGCTTGTACGGGTGCCACTTAAACATCTTTAACACCCTGCAAATGGAACTCTGACTGACACCACATTGCACAGAAATTCGACGTGTGCTGCGCTGCGGAGACTTGGCAAACGCTAGCACTGCCGTAGCTGTTCCTTCGTCAGTGGCAGTTCGGGGCCTACTAGATCGTGGCCTGTCCTGGACTGTACCGCTCTCTTCGAACCTGGTCAGCAATTGGGACACTGTAACGTGCGACCCTGGGTTCCGTTCGTTGAAATCACGAGCTACAGCACGGGCACTTCTGCCCCCCCCCCTCCCCTCCAGCTTGATGATCTGGATTCGTTCGGCGTTAGTCAATGGCATGGTTCAACACCTGCAAATGATACGTAATTATCACTTTCATATGCCCATAACTTCCTTATCATTAAAGTTTCCATAAATCTGACTTCACCACTGAATTCCTGGTGAAATTCTAGCCCAAAACTATACTTCACATGCCTCCCCCTTCCCATTTAAGGAAATGGAGTTGAATCCAAGATGGCGACGATTTCATGACATGCACCAAAAAGTTTCACCCTAGGCCTAACATATTACTACCATGACCAATCTACACTCCCTTTCAGTTTATAAGCGATGGCCAGGGACTTTTAACTCACCCTGTACATATAGTCAATACAGACAGACTTTGAAGCATTTCTGTGACTTTTTTTTAGATGCCACGCACATATATTAAAAAAACCACACATGGTTCTTGGTCAGCAGTTGCTATGGAAGAGGCTGTTCAGTCTGTGAAGGAGGGAAAGTATTCCTTAAGAAAAGCAGCAAACATTTTTGGTGTACCGTTTACTTCACTTCAGCGAAGAACGTCTGCTTCTGAGGCTTCTCCGGTGTTGGAGGTAGGATGTAATCCAGTGTACCCCCTGATGTAGAACGAGAACTAGTAACAAAGGCTGATATATTTATTCACGAGACGTTTTGGCTTGACTCCAAAAAAAAAAAAAAAAATGTCTAAATTAAATACGCATATCCTACCAATATGTATCAGTTTGTGGAATACAGCACAATTTCAACACTAAAAATGAAATAGAAGGAATGTAGGTTTGATGAATTTTGCCTTTGGAACCAAACTAGGAATATGCAGCTGCTCCTTAGGTGGTTGATTGATTTAGTTCGCTCCTTAGGTGGCGAAGTTGCGCAACCACCACATATTTCTGGACTAGCATAGATAATTTTAAACTTATTTTGTAGATAATAATACGGTCGTAGCAATCGTAATAATCATAGTTACGTAAAGGGAATTTCTTCCCTAGCATCTGTTGTTTTATTTAATTTAGGAGCTGATTGATTAACATAGCCAGATGTGGATTACCCTCTGACGTGACCAATGTTGCCAGTACACCTCGTAATTACGAAAACACCTCCATTTTATGAATGTCATAATTAACCCCTTAAATCATCCTGTTAATGGATAAAAGTTTGTCCTTCTTTCAACATTTCTATAAATACCCACAAAGACATCGATACGCATTGAAAATTATTGCAAGCGACTCCATAGCTCTCTCTTATCCATGTTTTTCTTTAATCACCCATGACAATCATGGATGCTCTTATCTTTTATTTTTCCATTATTTCTCCAATCTTTGTACGAACACTGGCACATTTTTCTTTCGTTACAATCTCAGTACTACAATCTTGTCATCCACGTAACGCACTGATGTCATCTTATTTTTCACACGTGGTCCTATTGTACGCAACTCTTTTGCGTTTTCCATTGTTCAATCCTACCTCACTTCTATACTCCCACAATATCTACTTTATTTCTTCTCATTTCCCCTTTCAAGTTTTCCAACTTTCCCGCCTGTAAGAGTATCCTGACAAATTATCGAAGTGGAAATTCCGAAGTGGGGGGAGGGGAGCTTAGCTTAGTTTGGGAGAAATGGGAGGGATGCTTGTATGTATCAACACTGAGAGTGCAGTCGGTGGAAAGATGCTTATACAAATTATCTTAGCTGGGGGTATGTTTAATGAAAATTTTCTTCATGGACAGATAGCATCTCCCCCATACTTCGAGCACTGGACCTGACATTTGAAAATGTGAGTTTTGGCTGTTGGGTCTCTCATCTGTGACGAGTCTTCATTGTCTGTTGTAGACTGAAATATCTTATTTTACATCTTTATAACAAAAGATTTATGTGATGTACATCCAGCGATTGTTTCAAAACACTGTCTCTAAACCTGGTTTTATCAATATAATGGTGTACCATAAGGATCTCCATTGGGCCCTCTTCTGTTTATTTTATACTTAAATGATGTAGAAGACAATGTTAAGTACTCAAAATACCTTTTCTCGTATCCTGATGATTTTAAGCTGTATGCAGACATCAATCATGTATATGACATTATAAACTACAAATAGATGTGTACATTATTAAGTAGTGTTTAGATGATAATCAACTCTCAAGCAACTTATCTAAATCAGTTGCAATCATGGGCCTAACTTGGAAGGGGAAGAATCGAACTTGGAGCTTAACTTCCTGGGTCAGAATCCAAAGATTTTCATTCCATCCCCCCCCCCCTCCCCCCGCCCTGGCGAGTTATGCCTGTGGTTGCACTGACCTTCTCACGCAAGAAACAGTACTCTCGTTACACATACAACATAGATAATATAAACTTAAATCATGTAGAAAATAATAAGGATCTTGGAGTAATTCTTGCAGGATCCAAAGAATAGGAAAATGAGAGGCTGGGTCATAAATGTCAAAGGGTGAACAACGTTCAGCAGCAGTGGTCAAAGTTGGGGAATGTTGGGTGATGTCCCCCAGTTAAGAAAATTATCTTAAATCACCCTCTACAGTATTTGCATAGGTATCCTTCCCACCCATTGCATTTTCTCCATGTTGATCCATGCAAGCATCTCCCAGTAGCGAAGCGTAGTCTTACGAAGGAGGCAAGCAATGTTTCAGTACAACAAAACATGTAGTACAACGACATGCCGAGGGGAAAGATTCAAGGTTTATAGCCTCATTTACCCAGTCACTGGATTTGTCAAAATATCGTAATAAAGTGACTGTACTAAAAATAAACCATATGATCCGCAAACGTCACATTTACTTTTTTAAAAAAATCCAGGTAACGTTATTCATATGATATTAAACGTTTTGCATATGCGAACTTTCCGCATACGACTAAAGGGAGACGGAATTTCTTACTTACTTATTAGTACCTTTATTTGTTCATTATTATTTAATATGGTCAAACGGTGACCAAACCGATTTAGATAAAAAAAAAATGGGAATCATTTGTTTATTTTACGCTGCATGATGTAATTTAGTATTTTTGGGCACCCTAAAAACCGCATTGGAGTAACTTAAACACTAAATAAAAAGTTAAACACAAACAATAAAAAATTCATTTCAAAGCAAAGAAACACATACATAGACGATGTACTCACCACAATAAATTTCAAACTCTTGGTCCATTGGATGCCACCCTTAGTGACGATATTCATACTCCATTCTTCTTTTCTTCTCTAGAAAATGTTTAAGCACACAATCGTAAAATTTAGTTTCATCCATTTTGAGTTCCTTTAATAGTTCCTTCTCAATGGACAAATGAGCAAGGGCTGACAACCTTTCCTGACCCATGCTGTTCCTGGCGAATGTCTTGATACGTTTCAGCGTTGAAAACGATCTTTCAACTGACGCTGTTGTGGCTGGTATAGTCAGTACTAGCAGACACAGTTTGTGGAGTTCGGGCATCACTTGTTGTAATTCGTTGTTTACAATGCACTTCAAGATGTCCTTTACACTCTTATTGAGGAAACAATCCCGAGAATAGACAATACTGAGCTCGGTGTGCAACAAGGTTTTGTCAAAATGCTGGATGTACAGTTGCATAAGCGATGAGAAGGCAGTTTCTGGAAATGTAGCAGCATACATGCGAAATTTCCCGCTATCGAGCAATTCAACAAATCGTAGGGCCTCAAGGTTTTCAAAACGTGAAGACAGTTGGCTTATGATGTTGTCTATAACTTCACAATATATACGTTGGTACTGAGATTTTGTGTCGCCTACATTGTTCCTCTTCCTTCTCGGCTGTGGTACTCCTGCAATATCTATTGTCCTTGTATAAATTATGTCAAATTGTTCTCGTTTCTTGGTAATGTCACTTTTGACACTTTCAATTTCTTTGAGGCAAAATCCAATATCCATAGTTTTTGTTTGCAGCACATTAAATAAATATCCCGTCAAGGAAAATATTTCCCCAAACAAGAGAAGAAAAAAGTTTGTTTCGAAACTATCGAGGAATGCCAAGAAACCACCCGCAGAAGAAATTGTTTCACTGTCCCAGTCTTGTGCATTTCCAATAATGTCCTCAAACATTTCAATTATCTTCACTCTATTTTCGGACGTTTTTTGTACAAGCCGTTCACTGTAGTTCCACCTGGTCTGAACCACTTCAGGTAACCTTGCTTTAACTATATCGTCGAGAGCAGCATTTCTTTTTGTCGAATGCGAAAAGAAAGAAGCAAGGCCACTTAGCGTCGAGAAAAACACTTTGCATTCACTAATGTTGCTCACTGTTTGAGAAAGTACTAAATTTAAGCAATGTGCAAAACAGTGAACAAATATTGCACTAGGGAAAATCTGTCTGACTCGTGCTTGTGTCCCCGAGAGATCCCCTGCCATTACGGCTGTCCCGTCGTATGTTTGACACACCAATTTTGATTCCCAGCCTAGTTTTCGAATTGTTTCAACAACGTGGGCAGCAATTACAGCTGCAGTTCGGTTCCTGCTGACATCCTCAAACCCCCAGAAACGCTCAACAATTTTTCCTGACTTCGTCACGTAACGAAACATCGTCGAAAGTTGCGATTTCCGTGATACGTCCGAGGATTCATCGATCATAATAGCTACGAACTTGGTTTCACTTACCTCGGCCTTAATTGCGTCCGTTATGACACCACTCGTGCTTTTAATAAGGTCATTCTGAATCTCACTTGACAAGCCAGTAAATGTTGTAGAATTCTCCAAATGACTTGCCAGCAAAGTATCAAATTCTGCCAACATATTTACAAGTTCTACATAATTTCCACGGTTCAATGATGCCTCACTTTCATTGTGTCCCCGGAATGATAATTCTTGACTACCAAGAAAGGTTGTTACACTTGCAAGACGCTTTAAAATATCGCGATTTTGACGAACAACTTTGTTATGGCGCTCGATTGTTACTAGTCTGTGGTGATCCAGAGCAAAATCCACACGAGATTTTCCGAATTCCTTCAGAGTTAAAAATGCCCTTATGTGAGATTCTGCTTTTTCATGTCTCTGTAATGCATTGTGCACGTTATTCAGATCACAGTATCCCTCACTTGACCACACGGAGTTCGTCTTGTGCACGGCGAACAATACGCATGGCCAACAGTACAACCTACTGCGTGCTTCACAACCTGCTAGCCAAATAAACTTGTGGTACAAATTGCTTTGGAAATGTCGCACAAAGCCCCTTGGGCTAACTTGTTTTAAGTCCGGTAAATGCGGTGTTGGTCGACCCCCTTCCACGATTTTCATTTTAACACTTATCTCTCTCGAGCTAAACGAAGCCATTTTCAATTGCTCAATAATACACCCGCACTTCACATCAACCGTTCCTAAATACGCGTTCATTCCGATAAATTCACAGCACAAAACACGAAGCAACAAACACTCACACTATCCCACGCGCTTTCCACAACTGCAAATGCAAGCATCTACACAAGATCACTTTGAAAATCTCTGAAACAACAGAAAGTGATACCAACCTATTTCCTTAATTTTATCCGTCACAAAGGAAAGATATATCAGTTTGGAGATAAAAATTACGCGGAGGAATCAGAATCATTTCAGCAGAACGAGTATGTACATTAATATTTAAGTAATAAAGTGTCATTCAATGGCGTGCCCGGGGTGAAAGGGGGGGGGGTGGATGGTAGACATAACCCCCTTTTGGCCCAGTATATCTAAGAAAAAACGTCAAAGGAAGGAAAAGATGACAAAATGTGGACCGTAAAAAGACCCTGGGAACACCACTTGCGTCATAATAATAGAACTTAAAACATATTCGGGCCTCCCCGATGGCGCAGTGGTAGTGTCGTCGCCTTGTAATCAAGGGGTTCCGGGTTCGATACCCGGTGGAGGCACAAGTGTTTCAGATCCCATTTTAAACTGTAGGTCCAGTCCCGATTACCCTTACTGTGCATAAAGTGGACTTAAAACAACAAATCAATCAATCAATCATTAAAACATATTCTTGTGCTCATAATATGCAGAATTTATACGATTTACTTCTATGCCATGTACAAATATCAGTAGATAGTTCTTTCTCAGATAGCTTTATTTTCACCCCAAGTTTTATTCAAAAGCAGTCAATTTTTTGATTGTAAAATTTGTGAAAGAGCTCACTTGAATTACTGCGTAAATAATTTGGCAGTTGCAAACACTGGTAGCGTTCAACACTTCTGGCGTAATTTGAGCTGGACCGACCAGGAAGCAGGGTGCAGGACCATGGTCCGTCCAATCTTCCCTCCCTCCCTGAGAAAATTCTTCACGGGGGTGCAGAAATTCCACTGCCCCAACTCCCAATGTCAGCTCGGAAAGCACAACTTTTTGTAGAAGCTTTGTGGACGGGTTCCACCAGAATTTCACGCTTCGCCATGTGACTCCTTCGGAGGCCTTATTTTCCCGCAGAACGGCTGCAAGCATTGAGGCTGGTGCTTGCTACAGAGCTGCTGGGGGGAGTTTGCGGCCGCATTTTTTCGCGAAATCGAGTGCGATGGAAACTAAATACGGTTAGAACATTAAGTATATTAAATGATATTCGAATTATGCAAGCAGTGCTTGCATTGCATGTACTATATCTTCGCCTCTGGCATCTCCCATCTCTCCCCAAACTGGTTTTCCCCATATTTCTAGGGTGGGGAGTGCTCTCCTGATCTCCCTCTGCGGCCGCCCTTGATTGCAAACTTTTGTTATGTACTACTTTCTTATCAAATCTGTGTAACGAATTTGTAACATTAACTTTCTTACATGAAGTGCTGCATCAAGGCTCTTTAGCGGTTCTTCGGCAAGATATTACAAGTATCAATCAATAAACCCTGTGTGCAGCGAATTAACAATGAGTGCCAGATGAAAAACTGGATGTAGTTACATTGAAAAGGCAAACATTTGTAGGATCCACAACTCCTTGACTACAAAACAGGAAAAAGCAGCATGAATCACTAAAAAGTATATAAAGCATATTAAATATAGAAATGGTGAATTTGGAAAGAAACTGAAAAATCTGACATGTCACTTTTATAAAGAAATGAGAAAAGAGAAGGTAAGATGTCAGGTTCTAGTGAGAAAACACATGTTAGTAAGTGCTTTGCATTCCACCATCTTGAATTTTTTCGACAAGAATGTTCCATGGTATACTGAAGATACATCGCAAGTAAACTGTCAGCCTCTTGACAACAGTTGTTACACAACTTGCCCATCCTGTGGAGAGTCAAAAAAGAAAAACTCCAGAACTTTTTTTTCATATGTAAGCGTCCCTTGCCTAGATTACTAATATAATA
Organism: Lepisma saccharinum; assembly: GCF_977018435.1. Classification (NCBI taxonomy): domain Eukaryota; kingdom Metazoa; phylum Arthropoda; class Insecta; order Zygentoma; family Lepismatidae; genus Lepisma; species Lepisma saccharinum. The sequence continues at coordinate 145,838,456 of NC_139229.1, read as the reverse complement.
TGTCATTGAACACTTCTGTTCACAAAAAGTGGCACACGTTTGAGGCACAATCACGTACGCTTCAACATACTCGTGTTACATAAAAAATATAAAACTCTACTGGGACTGTTTTCTAAAGACCCAACTTCGCCGTCCCCCAGGATAGCATGAAGAGGAAATTGAAGATAACAGTTCTCTAAGTTGGTCCAGCTTCGTAGGCGATCGTGTCTGGCAGTACAGCCGAAGTAAGTGTACGAAAAGCAGCAGTGTTGCTTACTATCAAACATTTTAACCACATGCAGGGAATTTTGTGTCTCTTAGACTCAAAGAAAAAGGGCTAACGGAAAGATTGCAGCGTAAATATTAAGTAAGTGGACTGTCTACAATGAAAGTAATGTAAATGCGAAAAATTCGTGAAAAATATATTTAAAAAAACTAACTTTTGACGTTCGTGAAGAAGTAGTTATCACAATGCGTTAGAATCATTGGTGCAACCACAGGGGGCGCAATGCCCCCCCCCCTACCTTGGTCGGAAATGAGTTATAGGGGGGCAAACATTGACAGCCAAGTGTATCTGCAGGGGGCAATTACCGCCTTAACTTCAAATTTTATGCAAATAAAAATACTTTTCATAAAATTTTCTTGCTCTCTTCGCTCGCAATCTCTGCTTTTATTAGTCTTATCAAGTTCAGAACCATAGCTAGGGGACAGCAGGAGACGGCCCTGGGCGCCGAACGATCTAAATGATAAAAAATGTAAAGTTATAATTGATTGATTTGTGTTTTTTTTAAGTCTACCTAGGTACTTTATGCACAGAAAGGCTAATTGAGACTGGGCCTATAGCTTAAAATGGGTTCCGAACCACTATGTGCCTCCCGGGTATGGAACCCGGGACCCCTTGATCACAAGGCGACGATTTTACCAGTACACCATCAGGGAGGCACAAAAGTTGTAAATGGTATAATGCCATGTCGTTCCGTGAAATTATTTGCGCCATATTAAATTAATATTGATTTCAGCTTGAAAAAAAAAAGGATCCAAAAATTTTCTTGGCCGCTTCGTTCCCAATATATCTTATCTCTGTAATGCATTGCAAATCACCAGACAAAAAAATAAGACTTGTCTTAATTGATTTTGTATTAAGACATGAACAATTGTTTGGAGGAAAGTGAGCGTGCACATTTCAGAGACAATTTATGTAATTTGTGCTGTTGGTTTATTGTGAGATGGATGGATTGATTGTGTAATGTATTTAAATAATATATGCTGTATATAATACAGGGTGGGCACAGAGTCGCTTTCCCCAATAAATGAAGAAATCAAATAAAAGAACCTAGAACCTAGGTGACTTGATAATCTTTATTGCACAAGGTACATCTCTTCAGCACTGATTTGCAAATATCATGACATTGAATGATTGTTTGATTAGCTGTTGCAAGTGAACCAAATCCTGCGGTTTCTCGGAAAACACTTCGTCTTTGACAATACCCCACATGCAGAAGTCGCATGGTGTGAGGTCACATGAACGTGGTGACCAATCTGTCGTACCACGACGAACAATCCATTCATCGAAATGTTGATCCAAGAACTCCCTCACAACAACACTAAAATGAGGCGGTGCTCCATCGTGTTACCACGTGAACGGAATGTTTTCGTAACGAGAGTTATTGACAAGTTCTGTAATCACAACGTCCTGCAACATCTGAAGGTATGTGTCACCGGTAACAGTTCCTTAAAAAAAGAATGGTCCTATGACACCACCATTCCAAATACCACCCCAAACAGTGACACCAGATACGTTTAACTCTTCCGTCATAATTTCGTGTGGATTGGTATCACTCCAATTGTGTCTCTTTACGCGACCGTTCATCTTGAATGAGTCCTCATCTGTCCACAAAATTCGTTTCCAGAAGTCTCTTGTCAGCTTCGTTCCGAATGAGACACCACTCACAGAACTCAACACGTCGGTCCGGATCACATTCGTGTAACCCGTGCAGAAGCTTTGGCCGGTAAGGTTTCATTTTCAAATCCATTAACATGTTCCTTACAGAGGTACGTGACATTCCCAGGTCCCCTGCGCGCCTTCTGGTAGACTTCTTCGGGCTGGATACATAACTCTGAGCAACATGTGCAGTGTTTTCTTCATTTCGTATACTTCGGGGTCGTCCGCTTCGCTGTAGATCATGCACAGAACCTGTAGCCTCGAATCGTTGGTTCAGGTTTCTCATGGCTTGACGTGATGGTGGTTCCACACCTGCAAATCTTCTCTTGAATTCTGCTGTCACCACATTTGTGTTTTTGTTGTGTTTCCACCAAGCTTGTAACACGAAAACACGTTGTTCCTTTGTTAATTTGCGATTCATCTCAAGACCTGCAATGCAAGATAACGACTTCGCTCAGTAAACAACTCTCCTTAACAAACAGTAAACGAAACACGTACGAAAACATGGTTACCAGTCTTAGGGACACAGTAGTGCCAGTCCTAGTACAAAAAACAAACAAAAAAACGCTGATACCTCGCTTATTTCTTTCTTTTCTTTCCTTACTTGTTTTGGGGAAAGCGACTTTGTGCCCACCCTGTATGTATTAAAGAAACTTTCAATACGTACACAATTTAGTGTCCACGTCACTCCATGTTGCATATATGTGAAACATATATCGTGCATGAAGTTACGTTAATGTAAAAAATATATATATATTTGGAATGCATTTATGAAGCATTTTCTGTCTTTCAAAAATAGTTTATGTGCTTGTTTTTCATTATTAATGTGAAATTGAACGTGTTTAAAAAATAATTCATCGTTTGTTCGAACACAAATGCTTTAGCACAAACTTCTACCCTCTTTTTGCGTAATTTACGAGCATAATAACTTCTTTGATACTACCACTACTAATAGTAATAATAATAGTAGATGCACCAACCCGGTTGAGCGCCCTCTATTGAGGCTCAGTGAGGCTCGCCTTAATGGATTTGTCTCGTAAGGCATGAGCCTCATTTGATGGCAGTGTTGCCAGCTGCTTACTCGAAAAAATCACCAAGGTTTTTTTTTGGGTCTAACGTAGCCTCAAGCAAGGAGCTGGCAATTTTGCTTGAGGCTCGCCTTAATGGATTTCTCTTGTAAGGCATAAACTCTATTTTCTCGCAGTGTTGCTAATATTTTACTCGAAAAAATCACCAAGGTTTTTTTGGGTCTAACGTAGCCTCAAGCAAGGAGCTGGCAATTTTGCTTGAGGCTTCTTAATAGTTTGCTCTTGTAAGGCATAAGCTCTATTTTTTTGCAGTGTTGCCAATATTTTACTCGAAAAAAATCACCAAGGTTTTTTTTTGTCTAACCTAACCTAAAGCAAGAAGCTGGCAATTTTGCTTGAGGCTTGGTTTACAGTGCATAAAGCAATTTGCCAACCTACTGGTATTTTTGCCATGGCTTTTTACAAAAAAAAAGAGAGGAGAGAGAGAGAGAAGAGTTAAACAACCGACAGCTGCCAACACCCACTCTAACCTAACCTACTCTAACCTAACCTAACCTAACCTAACCTAACCTACTCTAACCTAACCTACTCTAACCTAACCTAACCTAACCTAACCTAACCTAACCTAACCTACTCTAACCTAACCTAACCTAACCTAACCTAACCTACTCTAACCTAACCTAACCTAACCTAACCTAACCTAACCTACTCTAACCTAACCTAACCTAACCTAACCTAACCTAACCTAAAGCAAGGAGCTGGCAATCTTGCTTGAGGCTTGCCTTACAGTGCATAAAGCAAGGTTGCCAACCTACTGGTACTTTTGCCATGGCTTTTTTACAAAAAAAAGAGAGAGGAGAAAGAGAGAGAGAGGGGAGAGTTAAACAACCGACAGCCCACCTACAGTTTTTTTTGTCTAACCTAACCTAAAGCAAGAAGCTGGCAACTTTGCTTGAGGCTTGCGTTACAGTGCATAAAGCAATTTTTGCCAACCTACATATACTAAACAAGAAGATAGGTTAGGTTAGGTTAGGTTAGGTTAGGTTAGGCAACAAATATATATACTACCGTAAAAGAGAGGGAGATGGGTGGATGGTAATATAGTATGCGTGTGCGTGTGTGCGTATAATATGTAGCATTATTAACTAGAGTGTGTTGGCAATTTACTTACAACTAAAAAAATAGAGATGCCAATTTTGCTGTAAGATGAAGAGAGAGAGATTTATGGCTGGCAACAGTAATGAGCGATGTCCTCTTATTGTAAATTTTTTCCAAGTCCCAAAAAAAAAAAAGAGAGAGGCCAATGTTTATATGTCGTGACTTTTGTAAACTTCTCTCGGGGAAACGATGTGCCACACACGCGTGCGCGCGTATGTATTGTGACGCAAACAAACAAACAAAATAATAATTGTTGTTTTTTAGGATACCTGGCCCCTAACCCCGCCAGGGTGCGTGGTGCCCAACCCAAAAAGGTTCTAACGGCTACGGCTCTAGATAACCGTACCTCTGTAGGGTTTCACGTGTTTTTTTTTTTCCCCAAACTTCCATGAAACTCTACAGAGGACCTCCGTAATGCATGCAACGTGTACTAACGACTCTAGTGTTATTTGATGTTGTGATATTTTTGGATATAGAGTTTTATTGTGAGATATAGATAAAAATAATTATGTTTATTATAATATTTTCTTGATGAAGATGGTGAATATGTGTGTGTGTTACAAATAAAGTTGCATGCTTATTTTTCTAGTGTGTGTGTATGTGTTTTTGATGTTTCGGCAGCATCTGAAACGATAAAAAAGAAATTTTATTGTTAATTTTCACGTGTAAAAACAACAACAAATTTTTTTGTGCAAATTTTCTGATTGTCTCGTGCTATAGTGCAAAAAAGATATTGTAACTGATAACTAATGAAATTGACATTTGTAACTGATCTGAACTAGTGAAATTCGTATTGTGCCATTGTAACTGATTGTGCTAGTGCAGAAAATTTCTTATTGTGCAAGAAAAGATGTTAAAAAACTTGTTAAAACTGCTCTGTGACCCTCTCGTTCTTCACGTCGTAGGCGAAGGACTTCTCTGCAATCAGGATGACACTGCATAGGGTATCCTCGGGCAAGGCATCGTGGAACTCGCAGACGACCTTGATGTTGGTTCGATCGTTGACCACAACCTTCTTTCTCTTAGATGTGTTGATGACGGTCATGGGTCTCCGTGCTTTGAACTCGCTGGGCGTGTAGTACATGTCCACGCTTCCCTCGGTCACGCGTTTGTAAGCCGAGAACGCTTCGTAAAGTTTGAGGTAATCGTTTTTGGTCACGTCGAGGTTGTAATTCTCGCGCGGGAACACTTCGTTCCTACCGTTCTTCAGATAAACGTTCTTGATCTTGCAGTCGTCGAACTTGCTGGAATCTTTTTCCTGATTCTTGTCCCTCCCGGTCTGAAAGAGCACTACGACGAAATCTGGCATGTCGAACTGTATGTTGTTGAACTGCGTCGTCACGTCGAATTCCATGTGACTTCCCGACGCCACCTTCTGCACGCACTGGTAACCGTGAAAGTGAATCGGCACCTGCGGACTTTTCAAGATCTCCGCTTTGTACTTGAGGGCGTAGTTTGTTTCGTATTCCACCACCGGCATTCTCAATTCCATGCTCCGGATGACGCACTTGGCTGCTTCGGGTAAAGTGTTGGCTATCGGCGTGGTGCCGTCCGGACCTAAAGTAGCGTATCGCATGAGTGCGTCGTTGTCGTTGGCCGCTCTTCGAAACGTGATCCTCAGTCCTCCCTTCCACATGATCTCCTTGTAGTCCGAGAAGAAACCAGGCAGCAGACGCATGGGAAAGAGCACCGTGTGACTTCTCGTCGATATTTTGGTCCCGGCTTCGAATCCCCCGGCCTGGTAGTACGCTGCGTCCGTTTTGGATAATTTCAACGTTCCCACCGCCGTCGACGTGATGCCTGGATAATCTATTCTGTCGATGACGGTGTTGTGTTTCCTCACCTCCACCTGCGAGAACAGGTGAGGCACGAAGTTGTCCACGAGTATCAAGTTTGCTGCTGCGGGAAACGCGTCTCCGTTTTCTTTCTTCACCACGTCGAATTGAAGGTAGAGGTCCGCTCTGTGAGGATGAATGAACCCGTCGCCTACGTCCACGTCGTATTCGATCTCCCTGTTGGCCTCGTTGAGATTGGCGAACGTGCGACGGTTGGGAGGGAAAGATTGCAATTCGTAACTTTCGATTTGCTCCATTTTACATGTATGGTTATTTATTATACGTTGATCTCCACGATGGCCGTCGTAGTGGCACCTGCGAAATCCACCACGTCTCCTTTCTCGTTCGTCACCACCAACTCTGTGTCGTCTATGCGGTTGCGACATACTGGAAAATAGATCGGCGAAGAGGGCGTGTAGATGATCGGTTCCATGAACTCGGAACTTGGTTTGAAAGTGGCTATGATTCCCGTCTGCTTGTGACTTCCTAATAATCCGTCCGAGGATTTCGTGATCATACCTTCCGCCACGTTGCAGTGTACGTTCAGAGTCTCTATGGCCAAGAATTTAGGAATGTTGGTTGCTGTGTGCTTGATGCCAGCTTCGAGTTTTGTGTTATTCTCGAAACCTAAAAGTTCTCCCATGGTGCCCAGGTCCACGGTCTCCGTCGCGGATAGGATTTCCACTCTGTGCGTGACCGAATTTTGAGAAAGGTACGTGCCTTTGGGTAATTGAGCTTGCAAAGTGGAAAGATTGTATTGGCCTGGCGTGACGACGATGTGTTCGCTTCCGACGCTAATTTTGTTGTTGTGCTGCGTGACGTTAGGTATGAGGTACATGCTGTAGAATGCACGCAGAGCCACGGATTTAGGATAGACGATGTCGTCGTGCAGCGTGAGTTTCAAGATTGAAGATTCGCTCGTGAGATGGAACACGCCCATCCTAGTGATGCTGTTTGAGGTTCCACAATGCTTTCTGGAAATCCTCGATCGTAGGGTTATTTATTTTAGAGAGAAACGCGAGCACGGAGAGGCAGAGATGGCCGCAGTTCACGTCTTCGAAATTTTGAATGCGTTCGTCGTTGTAGTATATAGAGGTTTTGTTCGTCTTCAGATAATAAATTAAATTTGTAGGTGGAACACCTCCGAAAGAATCGAAAACGAATGCTTTATCATCATTTTTGTGGTAACATATCCAATGCGTCCCTGGATTTTCTTGACCGTCCAAATTGACTACTCCGCATTCTCTTCTTTTAACGCTTGAAGGTAACGAGTCGGACATGAAAACTCCTCTGAAGTGTTTGATTTGTAACGGTTCGATCAGAGATTCAATATCTCGGTTGGTGAGTGCCTTTGTTTCTTTTTTTTAAACTTTCTCATCACGCCCTTCCCTCTTTTCTTCTCCATGGCCAGGTTGTGACGTTTCTGTTCTTCCAACTCGGCCTTGTTCTTCTTCGAGTCGATGACGGTTTTCGCGATGGCGGCACTTCCGCCGGCTAAACTTCCAACGGCCCCCAATGCTGCCAGGATGGCCGGGATGCTGAATATGAAACCTCCGACCTTTTGCTGTTTCCGCGAACGCTGCAAGCGTCTCAATTGAGGTGTGCTGAGAAGTAATTTCATTCCGTGTCCTTTCGACAAGCAAGAACGTTTCTTCTCGCGTTGTTTCTTGGTGAGTAACCCATCGAGAGCACCTAGATTTTTAAGATTGGAGTATGGTATCTGGTACACGACACCCTTGGGCTTCATGTTGATGCTCTATGTGTTATTTTCACGGTATGTTATTTATATATATATTCTGATATTTTTTCTTGTGTAGTTTTTTACGGTATGTTATTTATATACCCCACCCCAATTTTTGTTTCGTGTTCATGGCGATGGTGGTACCCAGTGCGGCGACCCGTTCACCCAGCGATGCGTCTCTGCTCACGAACCTTTCGAAAGCTGCGTGCTCCAACTTTCTGTCTGCTTCGTGACGTGCGTCCAGATCCGTCTGCGTGGTGTTGTAGGCGATGTCATGATCTTTGCATGCGGCATCCAACGGATTCACACCCTTGTCTCCTCTCTCCAATCTTTTCTCGAGTTTGGTACCCGGTCCGCAGTACTGGTAGCCAGGTAGATGCATCTCGAAAGGTAACTTGTTGATGATGTCGTTCACGAGTCCCTTTCCTTCGGCCACGTTCCAAAATTTCGGAGGCAGCGTGTTGATGATTTTGATCAGGTAACCTATGCCCTTGTCGTCGTTCACGATGAAGTTGGAAAGTTTCGTGCTGATCATGTCCACGATGCCAACCTTCTCGTTGTAGAAATTACGGTTGCCTGCATTCTCTTCGCCGGCTATCACCAACAATCGGTCCACGAGTTTCCTAACGTCGTCCACCCAAACGAATTCTTTGGGTAACGTGTTGTAGCGTTTGACGCCGCTGCCTGTTTTGACCTGGTTCCAAATCGGTTTGATGAGATTCCTGTACTTCTCGCCGCTGCTCGATTTCACCCTATTCTGCGAGGCGTCGTTGTTCTGGTACAAGGCATCCGTCATGATCAGAATTTCCTTGTAACTTTGGTAATCTTCGTCGGTGTAATCTTTCGGCTGCTTTTTGGCGACGAGTTCCCACAGTCCCACCGTACCCGGATACCTGTTCCAACTATCCTTGTCGCCTAAATTGACTTTAATGTCGTTGCCTTCGAAGGTCACCTTCGATTTCCCAATCTTCCACACCACACCGCCGCCTTCGCTGGTTTCCATGCTGGGATACAATCCGAACACTTCATCCTTGTCGAATTTCCCCGTGCTCAGGTAGTCTCGTGCCAAAGGTCCCAACTCGATTTTATCCGAAGACGTGCTGCCTATGGCTCGACGTCGTGCCGGTGCATCCTTCAGTTCGAACGGCGTCGAAGGAATGCTCGAAATAGGTGTGGGTACGGCGTAACTTTTAGCTGCGAGCGGTACGAGTTCGTTGATCAAATTTTTATTTTGTTCCGTGACACTTTTAATTTCTTTACCTAGACTGCTGATGGCATCGATCACGGGTTGATCCTGACGTTTCTTCTCTTCGTAGAATCCGCGATTCTCGGATTTCCAACCTTTGAAGCGTTTCGCGAGGTATTTTCGCAACTTGAGATTTTCGTCCTCAATTTTTCGTTTCGTCATAATGTTTATTTATACACGTCGTTTCTCACAACGTTGCAACGTTTAGAAAATCGTTGATTTTGTTTCTGTATTTTCCGTCGTTGGGTTTCCTCGTCATGTCGATCGTTGCGAATCCGAAATCGTCACCGTTCCAGCAAGTAGAGCAGCAGCGTTCCGAAAATTGATTGTAGTTCATGTCTCCGCCTACGTAGTCATCGTACGCATGCTTGAGGTTGGTGTGATCTTGGCGAAACAAACATATGAAATTAGCGTTGTCGCGCACTAACTGTTTTGGAATTTTGGAAAACGTTTGAGCTAGGTAAAAACAATCCATTCCTTTGTGACGACCTTGCGTGAAAAAGTTGCGAATTTCATTTTGATTTTCCAGGATGGCGTCGTCGAACACAACGACTGAATTTTCACGACAATCGTCGAGTGGTTTTATTTCCGAGGCGAACGTTGCAATGTCCAGACCATCGTACAGTTTCATCAGTTGCTGGTATTTGGATTGCTCCAAACTTTTCGAGAACACGTACAGGTGCCTGTTCTTCCAATCTAACCAATTCGGTGCGAGGAGAAAATTGTCCACGAGCAGTGTCGTTTTCCCACACCCCGAAGGACCTACGATCAGACAGCGGATGCTGTCGGGAAGCAACTCACCGTTCTTTTTCTTCGTTTGACTTTCCGGATCCGGTAGACGCTTCACCACGTTCCACGTAAGTAGTGTATATTAGTCGTTTCAACGCAGTACTTAGTAGGTATGCCTTTTTTTTATCAATCGAATATCACTTTTTGACATATTTTGACAATTTTTTGTCGATGTTTTAGCGTTTAGCGATGTTTTAGTACAAATTTTCACCATACTCATTTTTTTTCCACTCGTACTTGGTAGGTATATTATGATCTTACGTGATACAACTTAACCTATCCTTTTTTTACGATTATTTAATTTTTTTTACGATCCTAAGTGATATAACTTAACCTATCATTTTTTTTATTTATGCACTGTTTGAACGTTATTATTTGAGGATCATATTTTGTAGGTATTTTTTTTTTATCAATCGAATATAAGTTTTTGACATATTTTGACAATTTTTTGTCGATGTTATAGCGTTTAGCGATGTTTTAGTACAAATTTTCACCGCACTCATTTTTTCCATTTATACTTGGTAGGTATATCACGATCTTACGTGATACAACTTAACCTATCCTTTTTTTTTTACGATTTTTTAATTTTTTTTACGATCCTAAGTGATATAACTTAACCTATCGTGGAACTCGCAAACACCCACTCTACAAAAATTCTACTATATGATCTTTCACTGGCTAAGCTAACCTACAAATAGGAATTGGCAGCACTGACTTATAAACCCACTGGGTCTTCTTGGCATGTTTTTTCATGATGTGTTGCCAGGCTATTGGGCATCTTGGCGTATACAATGTATATATTTTGAGAGGGGGGTTATAGCTTTTTATGCTGTACGAATACTAAAAACTTGACAGTGACAACCAACAGAGTAAATAAACCTACATGTAGAAACTAACAACACTAGTTTCTGACAGTAAATTTGAAATAAAATATTAAACAAAATACATGAGTAAGCACTGTAATTACAAATAGTACCAGTGTTATGCCCCCCAACTCCAACTGGACAACTGGGGAAAATAATTGTACAACAATTTGTACCTAATTGTACAATACTTGTACCTAATTGTACAACATATACACAGACATAAAAGAGAGAGCCTTCCCGTAACTTACTTCATGTACAATTTATATGTTTTTACAACTGTGAAAAGAAAACATATGTGTTCTGTATGCATACATTTATTCTTATTTTTCGAAGTTGAATGGAAGCACGTGTTTTTACGCCTCTCGTAATACTGACCTTGCTCTACTGATTTTAAATTGCTTCCATCCGCTATTTTTTCTGTGTTATTTCCGCATGCACGCAACATTCGCTTTCAATAGTATAATGAAACATAGAAGGAGTGTTAGTATAGCAGGTTTCGAGTTTACAATTTATTAAATTAAACAATAATTTATGTAAGAATATACTTGTACTTACCGAACACAAAATAATAAAAGTACATGTGAATGTTTGCGTGTGTTCATGTTATATGACGACTGAGTAAAAAAATAATGTTGACTCCCCGAAAGATAAAAGTTCCCGGTTCGATATCAGATGCATGCAAATTTTATGTTTTGCTCTCCAAAATCTTGATTTTTATGTTTGTGCTATTTGTCATACAGCAGAGGAGAAGAGGGGAGAGGGCAGGGGAGGGGGTACTATTAGCGCCATCTATTAGCAAACAATAGAAATAAAAAGTAGCGTCAAACTTTTTCAACACCCAAAAATTTTAAACGTCCTCGCGTAGTAATACGATCTAGCTGAAGATGTTTGAAGGAGTACTCTTAGTCGACGAAGCTAATTGCTAGGGCCCATATATTGCTAAAATGTTCTTTGATTTGCATATTTCTCATACCGCCATATGTTGTTCTAGTTGACTTCTTCCAAAAAAATGCTAATTAGCGAGAGTTAATTAAGCAAGGCAAGTAAAAGAAGCAAATAGGACAATATGTGGTGGCGTGAAATATGTAAAAATTCGATTCAGAGGTGGATCGAATTAAAATTGGGGGATATTTTGCATTTTTTCCCTATAATGTACAAAACATTTACCGTACATAATCTTTTCCATTTACAACAGTATAAAATAAGAGGAATGTGTGACAATATCCATATTAATTAGGAAGGTATGTTGTATGCTAGGTTAGCTAACTGTGTCTTCTACAACTTTACTGTATAGAGGAAAAATGGAAAAAGAGAGCTCTACAAAAACTAACGCTCTTAACAATATTGAACGCCCCGTGAAAATTATATATAAATAAGGCATAAACGTATTATCTGCTTTCATGTCAGATTTTCCCGACCTGTGAGCTGTAGTGTTTAGGTGACAAGCGACGCGCTCAAATATAATACCGTTGACAATATTGAACGCCCCGTGAAAATTACATATAAATAAGGCATAAACGTATTATCTGCTTTCATGTCAGATTTTCCCGACCTGTGAGCTGTAGTGTTTAGGCGACAAGCGACGCGCTCAAATATAATACCGTTGACAATATTGAACGCCCCGTGAAAATTATATATAAATAAGGCATAAACGTATTATCTGCTTTCATGTCAGATTTTCCCGACCTGTGAGCTGTAGTGTTTAGGTGACAAGCGACGCGCTCAAATATAATACCGTTGACAATATTGAACGCCCCGTGAAAATTACATATAAATAAGGCATAAGCGTATTATCTGCTTTCATGTCAGATTTTCCCGACCTGTGAGCTGTAGTGTTTAGGTGACAAGCGACGCGCTCAAATATAATACCGTTGACAATATTGAGCGCCCCGTGAAAATTACATATAAATAAGGCATAAGCGTATTATCTGCTTTCATGTCAGATTTTGCCGACCTGTGAGCTGTAGTGTTTAGGTGACAAGCGACGCGCTCAAATATAATACTGTTGACAATATTGAACGCCCCGTGAAAATTACATATAAATAAGGCATAAACGTATTATCTGCTTTCATGTCAGATTTTCCCGACCTGTGAGCTGTAGTGTTTAGGTGACAAGCGACGCGCTCAAATATAATACCGTTGACAATATTGAACGCCCCGTGAAAATTACATATAAATAAGGCATAAGCGTATTATCTGCTTTCATGTCAGATTTTCCCGACCTGTGAGCTGTAGTGTTTAGGTGACAAGCGACGCGCTCAAATATAATACCGTTGACAATATTGAGCGCCCCGTGAAAATTACATATAAATAAGGCATAAGCGTATTATCTGCTTTCATGTCAGATTTTGCCGACCTGTGAGCTGTAGTGTTTAGGTGACAAGCGACGCGCTCAAATATAATACTGTTGACAATATATTGTACGTATATTGTATTGTATAGGAGACTAGAAGCATATAATTTGGCGAAAAAAAAAAAACCCAAAGTAAGGTCATAGAAAATAGTTTAAAAAAAAGTGAGCAATTATATTTTGCATTGCACAGCATTTGGTATTAAATAACATACCCCCAAAAAATCTCTGCATTATGCGTTCTGAAAAAATTGCCCTACGTGCCAAATTACTGTGTCAAGTAAAAATTTTCAAAGGCACTGTCGTACTTGTGTGCCGGGAAAGCGAATATGTGCGACCAAACTGTGCTCTAAGTGTGGAAACAATTTTTCTATTGACTACTTCAAGCGACACCAGCTTACTTGCAAGAGCACTGGAACATCTCTACCGCAACCTTCCAAGCGAAAGGTAGAAGTAACCTCCCTCGATGCATCGCCACCTACCAAATGCGTCAAGCTGACGAAGAAAGCAGACCGAATTGCGTTTGAGCATTTATTAGAAGACTTTAACATAACATCAGACAGCTTCTGCGATGTGCGTAGTTTTCTGGAGAGCGAGCGAGCTAAGATAATATCCATCCTTAACGATGCATTGGCTACATACTCCACTAAATTCTATGCCGTGCTATGCTGCAAGTATAAGAAACCGTCTGATGAAATACCGGTTTTTTTTCACAATGGCTCGGGATATGATTTCCATCACTTGGTTACACATCTAGGGTACGACAATGCGAGAATCAATGTCCTGGCGCAGAACGAGGAGCGTTATATTAGCATCAGCAAGTGGGTGCCGATCCCCAACTCAAGCAACAGCATCGAGCTTCGGTTCCTCGACTCTCTGAGGTTCCTCCAGGCAAGCATCGATGCTCTTGCTGGGAAGCTCAGAGACGACCAACTAGCCATTACTACATCAAGTTTCCCGAACTTAGATGTCGCACTCATCAGACGTAAAGGGGTCTACCCCTACGAATACGTCACAGACCCTTCCAAGTTCGAAGAAGAGTTGCTGCCTCCCCAGGATAAGTTCTACAGCCAGTTGAGAGGTTTAGGTATTACCGACGAGGAGTACAAGCATGCTCAGTCTATGTGGGTCGAGTTGGGTTGCCGAATTTTCGGTGATTACCACGATGCATACCTGAAGCTTGATGTGACGCTTCTAGCATGTGCGACGTTTGTTGTGGTGGGATCATTGGGGGAAATGTGATTCTCCCAATATGTCATCTGACTTACTAGCATATGCGATACGAAGAACAGGTGTGTATGTGGCTTACTAGGATTAGGCTCATGGTAATGAGGTCCTAGTAGCTGAAACGTTGTCGGGGTATTTTGCAATTTTTTTTCAAATATGAACACGTTAAACTGGACTGTCTCGGATTTTGAGTTTTGTATTCGCCCCCGAGAAAATTCCATATAAAATAACATACCTAAAAATTATATTCACAGTAGATTCATTTTTTGAGTTTTGTAATTACCCCAAGAAATTCTATATAAAATAACATACCTGAAAATTGTATTTACAGTAGATTGAATTCTTGAGTTTTTGTATTCGCACACAAGAAATTCTATATAAATAACATACCTGAAATTCTATTTACAGTAGATTGAATTTTTGAGTTTTGTAATCACTCCAAGAAATTCTATATAAAATAACATACCTGAAAATTGTGTCGCTATATACTAGACTTTTTGATTTCTGTGATTTTGGAGAAAACAATGGCATCCACCACCAGTTTCAATCGTAAAAATGATAAAACTGAATGTGTTACTTGTGGGAAACTAATCTCAAGGAACAATTTATCGGTACACAGGGCAAGATGTAGCGAAACAGGTTCGAGAATTAATCGTTCGTTACCTTCTAAGCCCTGTGCTCGATGCGGAAAGATGATCAGCATTACAAATTTAAGTAAACATCTCAAAATTTGCAAACCATCGACCGAACAAGGAACATCGAAAAGGAAAATCGATAATTCAGAAACGGAAGCTTCCACTTCCAAGCAAATTAAATTATCTAATGAACGCAAACCAATTAGATCTGCATTTAACGACCAACTCCAGGATTTTTCAATTAAGTCAGAACCAGGTCGTGACATCCTTAGTTTCTTGGATGAAACGAAAACATCTGTACTAAATATTTTAAAAGATAAACTTGAAAACAACTCTATAAAAGTATACGTTGTTTTGTTTTCTGAATACGAGAAAGTTGATGGCACAACGAGTATTTTTTATCATCGTACAAAAAACCAGACTCTTTATTTGGCGGACGTCGAAAATTTGGACAACTTCTATTATAAAGTTTCCAACGAGCTGGTTAAGAAACATGACGATTTCGAGGCTAAAGGGTCGGGATGGTCTCTATGTGGAAGTCCTCACACGTTAACTGTTTACGTGAACCAATTCTCGCCTCTTCGCGCTTCCAGCTACGTTCCTCTTCCACCGAACATTCAACACAAGAGGGCTGTGTTAAATATACAGAACAGCGATAAAAAGTGTTTCCTTTGGTGTATATTGGCTGCACTGCATCCTGTTCATTGGTCAAATCATCCAGAACAGGTTTCTAATTACAAACAATACGAGACCGACTTTCAAAGTGTAATGTCTGACATTGAATACCCGGTGACATTGTCGGATATAACAAAGTTCGAAAATCGTGCAGGAAAACGCATCGCTATTAATGTGTATTCCTTCACGTCAGATAAATATCTTGTGCATCCCGTCAGGATAAGCGATATCGACGATGACGATGCCTGTGTAATAAATCTCCTTCTAATTTCAAACGAGGATGTTCATCACTACACGCTAATTCGTTCACTATCACGTTTGGTCAGAAGTCAATCAACCAAGCATGAACATTGCATCGAAGTTTGTCCGAGATGCCTAACCACGTTCGACGATCAAAAACAACTCGATTATCGAAAATACACCGGACGTCAAATTACTATCGAGAAACTTGCCGAACATAAAATTTACTGCGGCGACAACAGACCGGCTAGAATGTTGATGCCCGAAACGAACGAAGTCGAAGAATTCAAAATGCACAAGGCATTGTTGGAACATCCTGCAATCATCGTCGCAGATTTCGAGGCGTTCCTCAAACCACTCTCCTACTGCGAACCGGATCCCGAACTTTCCTCCACAACGCCGTACCAGCTTCATCAACCTAATAGTTTCGGCTATGTTGTTGTGCGACGTGATAAAATAAATGAAGCATATATATACCGCGGGCCAAATGTAATCGAACACTTCCTGGAAAAAATGGTGGAGGAGGTTGAGGTAATTGGTAGCGTACTGCTTACATCAAAACCGATGGCACCTTTAACTGAAAATGAACTTCAAAATTACAATTCCACTGAGGTATGTCCGGTATGTGATCAAAGTTTCACTGATGAGAACAAAAAAATATTCCACCACGATCATTTCAGCGGAAACTACATAGGTGGAATTTGCAACACGTGCAATCTTAAAATCCAGAAACCTAAATTCATCCCCATATTCTTTCACAACGGAAGCGGATATGATTTTCACCACCTTGTGAGACATCTTGGCTACGATCCGAAACGTATAGGTGTCTTGGCCGAGAATGAAGAACGCTACATTAGTCTCAGCAAGCAAGTGTCGATTCCGAGAACGAAAAATACAATCGAGATGCGCTTCCTGGATTCGTATAGATTTCTCTCTGCAAGTCTGGATGCTTTAGCGAACAAACTCACCGACGATCAATTTAAAATAACTAGAGCTAGTTTTCCCAACGTAGACGTAGAACTCGTTAGACGTAAAGGGATTTATCCTTACGAATATGTTAGTGATGGTTCTAAATTTAACGACGACGCTCTTCCACTTCCAAGAGAATTTTACAGCAGACTCAGAGAGAAAGGAATCACGGACGAAGAATACCAACACGCGCAACTCATGTGGGAGAAATTAGAATGTAGGACACTCGGAGACTACCACGACGCATACTTAAAATTAGACGTGACGATACTCGCGGATGTTTTTCAAGCGTTCAGGAAAACGGCAACAAATATTTACAAATTAGATCCAGCGTATTTCTACAGTCTACCGGGATTAGCGTGGTCGGCAATGTTATTCCAGACAAAGGTCAAGCTGGAACTGATATCGGACGTTGACATGTTGCTATTCATCGAAAGAGGGATACGAGGTGGAATGGTGCAATGCGTACAGAGACATGCAAAAGCTAATAACGTACACATGAAAGAAGATTACGATTCAAATCGAGCATCGAATTACATCTTCTACGCCGACGTTAATAATCTCTACGGACATGCCATGGTTCAGAAACTTCCTTACGGGGGATTCGAATGGTTAGATCCCACTTCGATAGACATTATTCATTTCGACGATAGCGAGTGTGGTTTCTTCGCAGAGGTAGATCTCCAATTCTCCGACCACCTGCACGACACGTTTTCGGATTTGCCTCCGACTCCCGAAATCAAATGTCCACCCGACTCGGTTCAAGACAAGCTTTTGTTAACATTGGACCCTAAACAGAGATACGTCGTCCACTACAAGAATCTCCGGTTTTTGATTGGGAAGGGTGTTCAGATAGTAAATGTTAGAAGAATACTAAAGTTTAAACATTCCACGTGGTTAAGACCTTACATAGAAACTAACACACAACATAGAACAGCTGCCACTTCCGATTTAGACAAGGATTTTTTTAAATTAATGAACAATGCGGTGTACGGAAAGACCATGGAGAATGTTAGAAAGCACGTAGACGTGAAATTAATTTCCGATAAGAATAAATGTCGGAAGTGGATAGCCGATCCTAGATTCAAGTCGAGAAAAATTTACAACGAGAATTTAGCACTTTTCAATCTACATATAAAATTGATGAAATTCAGAAAACCAATTTACGTTGGCGCAACGGTTCTCGACTTGTCGAAACTTTACATGTTCGAATTTCATTATGACGTGATGAAACCCTTCTACAATGATAAAATATCACTTTTGTACACGGACACCGACAGCTTCATTTACAGCATACAAACACCTAACCTATACGAAGACATAAAAAATCCTTCCATGCTTGAGTATTTCGATACTTCTGCGTACCCTCAACCCAACAGATTTGGAATTCCATCCCTCAACAAAAAAGTCCTAGGTAAACTGAAAGATGAATGTAACGGTGATATTATTGTCGAGTTCGCGGGTTTGCGTTCGAAGATGTATGCCATGAGAACAGAGAGTAGCGTCACGAAGAAAGCAAAAGGTGTGGGCAAAAATACGGTGGAGAACAAACTCACCTTCCACGATTACATCGATTGCCTTTACTCACAATCGACGATACTAAGTATAGAACAAAGAATCCAGAGCGTCGACCATATCATCACCACAAACAAAATTAGAAAAATTGCGCTGGATCCCGATGACGATAAGAGGTGCGTCCTCGAGTGTGGTATTCACACATTGCCTTGGGGACATCGTCGTTTAGAAATAAATAAGAATTGCACACAGTGCAAATAATTAGCACTCACCACCACACACAACAATTTTCACTAACTCAAAAAAAAAACATTTTGTTACTCAGTAAAAAAACAAAAACACTTTGACTGTCATTACAAAATAAAACATTGACCGTATCCTTAAATAACCAGCATGCCTATGAACTTGTTCGGTTTCAAAAAACAGATCTTCATGGAAACTGCACCGTCCATACCAGATCATGAAGTCTTACCTTCCGTGTTACCTAAACTCAACGGTCTGTTGATCATTCACCTCAACAGCATTTGGACGAAACTGAATGACGATGTGGGCAAGATGTTTTATGTTTTTAATAACAATTTACATTTCTACGAAATTCCGATCGACGGGAAACTTCAAATCACCGTGAATCCGGAAAACGCAGGCGAAATCAAAATTTCTACCGGCAAGAACATTTTTCGAATTAAGCACGACAAGATGCTTTCTAACATTACGTACGATGTTTCTGCAGGAGATTACCTGTACGTGGAACTTCTCGGAGATTACGACAAACTCATTCCTCTTTTTGTAGAATTACGAATCGTCTATCCTATTATAAATAACCGTTAACCAAAAATGCCTAACGACATTTTCGGCAACACCAAGCGTGTAGACCACGCAGAAGAGATTCTCATGTTGGACATTCGAGTTAAGAAGTTGAGGACCGATTTGATCGCTTTGCAGGAGACCTTAAACAAAAGTTTAGAGTCGGAAATCGCTACGCTCCAAACGCAATGTCTCGACCCCATTCTGAAAATCGATTCCGAACTGAAAACGCTCATAAAAAATTATGTCGACGTACCTTCTTACGACAGCGTTCAAAATATACAGTTGAGCGTGGATTCGCTTCAAAATGATTTGGCCAAATTACAGCAATTTCAATCGAAAAATGAAGATTTGGAAAAACTGAAACTCGAAATCGAAGAACGAACTTCCGCAATAGAAAAGAATTTCTCTGAACTTCAAACCGTCGTGAACGATATAGACGCAGAACGCTTGCACGTCGTCGTTTCCAAATTACAAGAAGAATTCACCAGCACGTTGGAAGAAATTAAATCCAAGTTGCAGACTTTGGAAGATACAATGACGAACCTACCATCGTCGGACGAACTGCAGGTCATCGGTAAAAGCGTCGCGAACATAAAAATTCAATTGGAGGCCTATCAAGATTTCGAACACATTCAAACCACCATCGCTACGCTTCAGGCGTCCTTGGAATTGATCAACGAAGAAATTAAAAATATTCACGCTGAAGCGAGAGCGTTGACGAGCATTCAAGACACGTTGAGCACGGTTCAGCAGAAGAACGAATATTTAGAAAATTTGAACGTCGAAACGAATCTCGCTCATTTTCATCACGTACTCGACAACATACAGGGTGACTTGGAATCGTTACGGACGAGCGTGCCTTCGAGCGAAGATTTGGAAAAATTGAAAACGGCGGTGACGGCACTATCCGATTCGAACGACATCAAAAGTTCATTAAGCGATCTCGAGAGTAGGGTGGCCAATCTCCCCACCTCCAAAGAATTGCACGCTTTGAAAAGAAACATATCACGTATGCTGAAACGACTAGAAACGGAAACGGCGAACGTGGAACAGATTCGAGACGAAATTAGTTCGCTGGTGTCGACGCTGCCCACTTCCCAGAGCGTCGCCGACCTTCACACGCAGTTTACAGAGATGCGAAGCATCGTGAACGATCTTACCGAGAAGAGCTCGAAATTGAATCAAGTCGAGAACCTTCAGAACATTGTCGTCAACATCAGAGATCAAGTTGGAGTGCTGGAATCCACGCAGGAATCGACGCTGGCTTCTTTCGGTGCCAAGTTGCAAGAACTCAACGAAAACTACAAGCAGTTGAACGTGGAAGTGAAAATCAAACCGTCGTTTTCTGCCGTAACGGATACCATAGTCGAGCATTTGCTGCCCATCGAAAATAAACTCGGACAAGTTCACAGTAATCTGCTCGGTGTCGACACTAAATTCGCTAAACTGCATTCTCTGCAAGCCATCGAAATCAACAGCGTACCCAATCAACAGAGAATCTCCACGTTCGTCGAAGGTAACAAACTGTACATGTTGCATCCTTATCATCCGTACTACAAGTTTCTCCTCGATGGCACGATTCAGATAAACGAATTTTCGTACTGGTCTCACGGTAGAAAAGCTAGCGTTCCCACCATGACTTTGATATCGAATCGTGGTGTCCAGAAAGCAGGAAACATTCCTCTGGCACGTTGGAACGAAACGCGCAACATATATGAAATACACGAAGACGAAGATCTCACCGTTTTCGACGTGAGTGCCGGCGATAAGCTGATCATTCAAAACACGAGCGAAGTGCCGCCGTCTTTGAATCCCATCACGCTGGTGCTTCTCTTGAAACGTAATCTCTAAAAAAAATGTCTAGGCAAGCCATCGTCGAAGAATTGCATAAACCTGCTCGCCGTAACTACGAACGTTTGGCTGTGGTAACCAAGGGCATCGACGACCTCTGGCAAAGTGACCTCGTGGAGATGAGTAGCGGCAATTTGAAAAACGTACATAAATTGAACAAGGGCAACAAGTACCTCCTCACCGTCATAGACACATTTTCGAAATTCGCATGGGCTCTACCTTTGAAGGCGAAAACGGGAACGTGGGTCACGGAAGCATTCAAATTAATTTTTCGCGAAAGCGGTGGCAGACGACCACGGTTTCTGCAAACGGACAACGGTAAAGAATTTTACAACGCCGTATTCCAAAAATTTATTCAAAAACACAAGATTCGACATTATTCGACCTTCAGTCACATCAAAGCCAGCATCGTGGAAAGATTCAATCGAACCTTGAAAACACACATGTGGAAACGATTCACGCTTCGGGGAAATTACAAATGGGTCGACATCCTGCCGGAACTCGTCGACACCTATAATGATACGGTACACAGAACGATAGGTATGAAGCCAGCCGACGTTACCAAGTCCGACGAGCAGCGTTTAATTTCTACCGTTTACTGCCCAAAGTACACGCCCACGACAAAAAAAGCTAAATACAAAATTGGAGACCGGGTGAGGATCAGCAAATTCAAACGCACCTTCGAGAAGGGATTCACAAAAAATTGGAGCACGGAACTCTTTACGGTGGTTCGAGTTCTACCTGGAAACCGACACACGTATATAATAAAAGATAGTAGCGGCGAGATTTTGAAAGGGAGATTTTACGAAGAGGAACTCTCTAAAACGAAACACCCCGACACGTACCTCATCGAGAAAGTATTGCGTAGGAAAGGTGACAAACTGTTTGTCAAATGGTTGGGACTTCCGGAAAAGAGTTGGATCGACGCGGACGAAGTGATCTTGTAAGTACGTGGAACGTGGTGAAGCGTCTACCGGATCCAGAAAGTCAAACGAAGAAAAAGAACGGCAAGTTGCTTCCCGACAGCATCCGCTGTCTGATCGTAGGTCCATCGGGGTGTGGGAAAACGACACTGCTCGTGGACAATTTTCTCCTCGCACCGAATTGGTTAGATTGGAAGAACAGGCACCTGTACGTGTTCTCGAAAAGTTTGGAGCAATCCAAATACCAGCAACTGATGAAACTGTACGATGGTCTGGACATTGCAACGTTTGCCTCGGAAATAAAACCACTCGACGATTGTCGTGAAAATTCAGTCGTTGTGTTCGACGACGCCATCCTGGAAAATCAAAATGAAATTCGCAACTTTTTCACGCAAGGTCGTCACAAAGGAATGGATTGCTTCTACCTAGCTCAAACGTTTTCCAAAATTCCAAAACAGTTAGTGCGCGACAACGCTAATTTCATATGTTTGTTTCGTCAAGATCACACCAACCTCAAGCACGCGTACGATGACTACGTAGGCGGAGACATGAACTACAATCAATTTTCGGAACGCTGCTGCTCTACTTGCTGGAACGGTGACGATTTCGGATTCGCGACGATCGACATGACGAGGAAACCCAACGATGGAAAATACAGAAACAAAATCAACGACTTTCTAAACGTTGCAACGTTGTGAGAAACGACGTGTATAAATAACGTCATGACGAAACGAAAAATCGAAGACGAAAATCTCAAGCTTCGCGATTACCTCGCGAAACGCTTCAAAGGTTGGAAATCCGAGAATCGCGGATTCTACGAAGAGAAGAAACGTCAGGATCAACCCGTGATCGATGCCATCAGCAGTCTAGGTAAAGAAATTAAAAGTGTCACGGAACAAAATAAAAATTTGATCAACGAACTCGTACCGCTCGCAGCTAAAAGTTACGTCGTACCCACGCCTATTTCGAGCATTCCTTCGACGCCGTTCGAACTGAAGGATGCACCGGCACGACGTCGAGCCATAGGCAGCACGTCGTCTTCGGATAAAATCGAGTTGGGACCTTTGGCACGAGACTACCTGAGCACGGGGAAATTCGACAAGGATGAAGTGTTCGGATTGTATCCCAGCATGGAAACCAACGAAGGCGGCGGTGTGGTGTGGAAGATTGGGAAATCGAAGGTGACCTTCGAAGGCAACGACATTAAAGTCAATTTAGGCGACAAGGATAGTTGGAACAGGTATCCGGGTACGGTGGGACTGTGGGAACTCGTCGCCAAAAAGCAGCCGAAAGATTACACCGACGAAGATTACCAAAGTTACAAGGAAATTCTGATCATGACGGATGCGTTGTACCAGAACAACGACGCCTCGCAGAATAGGGTGAAATCGAGCAGCGGCGAGAAGTACAGAAATCTCATCAAACCGATTTGGAACCAGGTCAAAACAGGCAGCGGCGTCAAACGCTACAACACGTTACCCAAAGAATTCGTTTGGGTGGACGACGTTAGGAAACTCGTGGACCGATTGTTGGTGATAGCCGGCGAAGAGAATGCAGGCAATCGTAATTTCTACAACGAGAAGGTTGGCATCGTGGACATGATCAGCACGAAACTTTCCAACTTCATCGTGAACGACGACAAGGGCATAGGTTACCTGATCAAAATCATCAACACGCTGCCTCCGAAATTTTGGAACGTGGCCGAAGGAAAAGGACTCGTGAACGACATCATCAACAAGTTACCTTTCGAGATGCATTTACCTGGCTACCAGTACTGCGGACCGGGTACCAAACTCGAGAAAAGATTGGAGAGAGGAGACAAGGGTGTGAATCTGTTGGACGCCGCATGCAAAGATCACGACATCGCCTACAACACCACGCAGACGGATCTGGACGCACGTCACGAAGCAGACAAAAAATTGGAACATGCAGCTTTCGAAAGGTTCGTGAGCAGAGACGCATCGCTGGGTGAACGGGTCGCCGCACTGGGTACCACCATCGCCATGAACACGAAACAAAAATTGGGGTGGGGTATATAAATAACATACCGTAAAAAAAAAAACTTGATATATAAATAACACACATCGTAAAAAAATAATCTTCGGTATATATAAATAACACACATCGTGAAAAAAAAGCAATTAAATTTCTCTCTAACACTTTGAAATTTTTCTTTGATATGACGACTGAAAAAATAAGTGATCTCCAAGCATTAAAACAAATGCTAAATTTGTCAGTCGAGTATGTAAAAATTCAGGAATTGGAAGTCGACAAACCTTACACGATAACTTCCGGTTCAATCGTTTCTACCCAGTATGGTCCCAAGGTACGCCTGTTGCTCAACGCACAATACAGTCTATTTTTACCAGATCGATACGCTAACATGTTATCCGACGAGAAGCTATCTATTTTAATCGAGAACAAAACTCGAATTGTGTACAAGGGGACAAAGGAACTTCTTGGCAAGAAAACGAAGCACGTAATAGAATTTGTGTAACGACTGCGAGGCCTTGAAAATATATAAATAACATACCGTAAAAAACTACACAAGAAAAAATCTCAGAATATATATATAAATAACATACCGTGAAAATAACACATAGAGCATCAACATGAAGCCCAAGGGTGTCGTGTACCAGATACCATACTCCAATCTTAAAAATCTAGGTACCCTCGATGGGTTACTCACCAAGAAACAACGCGAGAAGAAACGTTCTTGCTTGTCGAAAGGACACGGAATGAAATTGCTGCTCAGCACACCTCAATTGAAAAGATTGCAGCGTTCGCGGAAACAGCAAAAGGTCGGAGGTTTCATATTCAGCATCCCGGCCATCCTGGCAGCATTGGGGGCCGTTGGAAGTTTGGCTGGCGGAAGTGCCGCCATCGCGAAAACCGTCATCGACTCGAAGAAGAACAAAGCGGAATTGGAAGAACAGAAACGTCACAACCTGGCCATGGAGAAGAAAAAGGGGAAGGGCATGATGAGAAAGTTTAAAAAAAAGAAACAGAAGCACTCACCAACCGAGACATTGAATCTCTGATCAAACCGTTACAAATTAAACACTTCAGAGGAGTTTTCATGTCCGACTCGTTACCTTCAACCGTGAAAAAAAAAGAATGCGGAGTAGTCAACTTGGACGGTCAAGAAAATCCAGGCACGCATTGGATATGTTACCACAAAAACAACAATGATAAAGCATTCGTTTTCGATTCTTTCGGAGGTGTTCCACCTACAAATTTAATTCATTATCTGAAAACGAACAAAACCTCCATATACTACAACGACGAACGCATTCAAAATTTCGGAGACGTGAACTGCGGTCATCTCTGCCTCTCCGTGCTCGCGTTTCTCTCTAAAATAAATAACCCTACGATCGAGGATTTCCAGAAAGCATTGTGGAACCTCAAACAGCATCACTAGGATGGGCGTGTTCCATCTCACGAGCGAATCTTCAATCTTGAAACTCACGCTGCACGACGACATCGTCTATCCTAAATCCGTGGCTCTGCGTGCATTCTACAGCATGTACCTCATACCCAATGTTACGCAGCACAACAACAAAATTAGCGTCGGAAGCGAACACATCGTCGTCACGCCAGGACAATACAATCTTTCCACTTTGCAAGCTCAATTACCCAAAGGCACATACCTTTCTCAAAATTCGGTCACGCACAGAGTGGAAATCCTATCCGCGACGGAGACCGTGGACCTGGGCACCATGGGAGAACTTTTAGGTTTCGAGAACGACACCAAACTCGAAGCTGGCATCAAGCACGTAGCAACCAACATTCCTAAATTCTTGGCCATAGAGACTCTGAACGTACACTGCAACGTGGCCGAAGGTATGATCACGAAATCTTCGGACGGATTGTTAGGAAGTCACAAGCAGACGGGAATCATAGCCACTTTCAAACCAAGTTCCGAGTTCATGGAACCGATCATCTACACGCCCTCTTCGCCGATCTATTTTCCAGTATGTCGCAACCGCATAGACGACATAGAGTTGGTGGTGACGAACGAGAAAGGAGACGTGGTGGATTTCGCAGGTGCCACTACGACGGCCATCGTGGAGATCAACATATAATAAATAACCATACATGTAAAATGGAGCAAATCGAAAGTTACGAATTGCAATCTTTCCCTCCCAACCGTCGCACGTTCGCCAATCTCAACGAGGCAAACAGGGAGATCGAATACGACGTGGACGTAGGCGACGGGTTTATTCATCCTCACAGAGCGGACCTCTATCTTCAATTCGACTTGATACTCGTGGACAACTTCGTGCCTCACCTGTTCTCGCAGGTGGAGGTGAGGAAACACAACACTGTCATCGACAGAATAGATTATCCAGGCATCACGTCGACGGCAGTGGGAACGTTGAAATTATCCAAAACGGACGCAGCGTACTACCAGGCCGGGGGATTCGAAGCCGGAACCAAAATATCGACGAAAAGTCACACGGTGCTCTTTCCCATGCGTCTGCTGCCTGGTTTCTTCTCGGACTACAAGGAGATCATGTGGAAGGGAGGACTGCGCGTTACGTTTCGAAGAGCGGCCAACGACAACGACGCACTAATGCGATACGCTACTTTGGGTCCGGACGGCACCACGCCGATAGCCAACACTTTACCCGAAGCGGCGAAATGCGTCATCCGGAGCATGGAATTGAGAATGCCGGTGGTGGAATACGAAACGAACTACGCCCTCAAGTACAAAGCGGAGATCTTGAAAAGTCCGCAGGTGTTGATTCACTTTCACGGTTACCAGTGCGTGCAGAAGATGGCGTCGGGAAGTCACATGGAATTCGACGTGACGACGCAGTTCAACAACATACAGTTCGACATGCCAGATTTCGTCGTAGTGCTTTTTCAGACCGGACGCGATAACAATCAGGAGAAAGATTCCAGCAAGTTCGACGACTGCAAAATCAAGAACGTTTATCTGAAGAATGGACGCAACGAAGTGTTCCCGCGCGAGAATTACAACCTCGACGTGACCAAAGACGATTACCTCAAACTTTACGAAGCGTTTTCGGCTTACAAACGCGTGACCGAGGGAAGCGTGGACATGTATTACACGCCCAGCGAATTCAAAGCACGGAGACCCATGACCGTCATCAACACATCTAAGAGGAAGAAGGTTGTGGTCAACGATCGAACCAACATCAAGGTCGTCTGCGAGTTCCACGATGCCTTGCCCGAGGATACCCTATGCAGTGTCATCCTGATTGCAGAGAAGTCCTTCGCCTACGACGTGAAGAACGAGAGGGTCACAGCAGTTTTAAAATTCATAAAAAATTGCCACATACTAAAAATCAACATCCAACACATTTTAGGTTATATAAAATTTGTGAAAACCTTATAATACTGAAATATTAAAACAAACAGAGTCCCTTGTAGGTTAGTTCGGTGCGTAAATAAAAAAAATGATAGGTTAAGTTATATCACTTAGGATCGTAAAAAAAATTAAAAAATCGTAAAAAAAAAGGATAGGTTAAGTTGTATCACGTAAGATCGTGATATACCTACCAAGTATAAATGGAAAAAATTAGTGCGGTGAAAATTTGTACTAAAACATCGCTAAACGCTATAACATCGACAAAAAATTGTCAAAATATGTCAAAAACTTATATTCGATTGATAAAAAAAAAATACCTACAAAATATGATCCTCAAATAATAACGTTCAAACAGTGCATAAATAAAAAAAATGATAGGTTAAGTTATATCACTTAGGATCGTAAAAAAAATTAAATAATCGTAAAAAAAGGATAGGTTAAGTTGTATCACGTAAGATCATAATATACCTACCAAGTACGAGTGGAAAAAAAATGAGTATGGTGAAAATTTGTACTAAAACATCGCTAAACGCTAAAACATCGACAAAAAATTGTCAAAATATGTCAAAAAGTGATATTCGATTGATAAAAAAAGGCATACCTACTAAGTACTGCGTTGAAACGACTAATATACACTACTCACGTACTCACAAGATCACTTCGTCCGCGTCGATCCAACTCTTTTCCGGAAGTCCCAGCCATTTGACAAACAGTTTGTCACCTTTCCTACGCAATACTTTCTCGATGAGGTACGTGTCGGGGTGTTTCGTTTTAGAGAGTTCCTCTTCGTAAAATCTTCCTTTCAAAATCTCGCCGCTACTATCTTTTATTATATACGTGTGTCGGTTTCCAGGTAAAACTCGAACCACCGTAAAAAGTTCCGTGCTCCAATTTTTTGTGAATCCCTTCTCGAAGGTGCGTTTGAATTTGCTGATCCTCACCCGGTCTCCAATTTTGTATTTAGCTTTTTTTGTCGTGGGTGTGTACTTTGGACAGTAAACTGTAGAAATTAAACGCTGCTCGTCAGATTTCGTAACGTCAGCTGGCTTCATGCCTATCGTTCTGTGTACCGTATCATTATAGGTGTCGACGAGTTCCGGCAGGATGTCGACCCATTTGTAATTTCCCCGAAGCGTGAATCGTTTCCACATGTGTGTTTTCAAGGTTCGATTGAATCTTTCCACGATGCTGGCTTTGATGTGACTGAAAGTCGAATAATGTCGAATCTTGTGTTTTTGAATAAACTTTTGGAATACGGCGTTGTAAAATTCCTTACCCTTGTCTGTTTGCAGAAACCGTGGTCGTCTGCCGCCGCTTTCGCGAAAAATTGTCTTGAATGCTTCCGTGACGCATGTTCCCGTTTTGGCTTTCAAAGGTAGAGCCCATGCGAATTTCGAAAACGTGTCTATGACGGTGAAGAGGTACTTGTTACCCTTGTTCCATTTATGTACGTTTTTCAAATTGCCGCTACTCATCTCCACGAGGTCGCTTTGCCAGAGGTCATCGATGCCCTTGGTTACCACAGCCAAACGTTCGTAGTTGCGGCGTGCAGGTTTATGCAATTCTTCGACGATGGCTTGCCTAGACATTTTTTTAGAGATTACGTTTCAAGAGAAGCACCAGCGTGATGGGATTCAAAGAGGGTGGCACTTCGCTCGTGTTTTGAATGATCAGCTTATCGCCGGCACTCACGTCGAAAACGGTGAGATCTTCGTCTTCGTGTATTTCATATATGTTGCGCGTTTCGTTCCAACGTGCCAGAGGAATGTTTCCTGCTTTCTGGACACCACGATTCGATATTAAGGTCATGGTGGGAACGCTAGCTTTTCTGCCGTGAGACCAGTACGAAAATTCGTTTATTTGAATCGTGCCATCGAGGAGAAACTTGTAGTACGGATGATAAGGATGCAACATGTACAGTTTGTTACCTTCGACGAACGTGGAGATTCTCTGTTGATTGGGTACGCTGTTGATTTCGATGGCTTGCAGAGAATGCAGTTTAGCGAATTTAGTGTCGACGCCGAGCAGATTACTGTGAACTTGTCCGAGTTTATTTTCGATGGGCAGCAAATGCTCGACTATGGTATCCGTTACGGCAGAAAACGACGGTTTGATTTTCACTTCCACGTTCAACTGCTTGTAGTTTTCGTTGAGTTCTTGCAACTTGGCACCGAAAGAGGTCAGCGTCGATTCCTGCGTGGATTCCAGCACTCCAACTTGATCTCTGATGTTGACGACGATGTTCTGAAGGTTCTCGACTTGATTCAATTTCGAGCTCTTCTCGGTAAGATCGTTCACGATGCTTCGCATCTCTGTAAACTGCGTGTGAAGGTCGGCTACGCTCTGCGAAGTGGGCAGCGTCGACACCAGCGAACTGATTTCGTCTCGAATCTGTTCCACGTTCGCCGTTTCCGTTTCTAGTCGTTTCAGCATACGTGATATGTTTCTTTTCAAAGTGTGCAATTCTTTGGAGGTGGGGAGATTGGCCACCCTACTCTCGAGATCGCTCAACGAACTTTTGATGTCGCTCGAATCGGATAGTGCCGTCACCGCCGTTTTCAATTTTTCCAAATCTTCGCTCGAAGGCACGCTCGTCCGTAACGATTCCAAGTCACCCTGTATGTTGTCCAGTACGTGATGAAAATGAGCGAGATTCGTTTCGACGTTCAAATTTTCTAAATATTCGATCTTCTGCTGAACCGTGCTCAGCGTGTCTTGAATGCTCGTCAACGCTCTCGCTTCAGCGTGAATATTTTTAATTTCTTGGTTGATCAATTCCAAGGACGCCTGAAGCGTAGCGATGGTGGTTTGAATGTGTTCGAAATCTTGATAGGCCTCCAATTGAATTTTTATGTTCGCGACGCTTTTACCGATGACCTGCAGCTCGTCCGACGATGGTAGGTTCGTCATGGTATCTTCCAAAGTCTGCAACTTGGATTTAATTTCTTCCAACGTGCTGGTGAATTCTTCTTGTAATTTGGAAACGACGACATGCAAGCGTTCTACATCAATATCGTTCACGACGGTTTGAAGTTCAGAGAAATTTTTTTCGATTGCGGAAGTTCGTTCTTCGATTTCGAGTTTCAATTTTTCCAAATCTTCATTTTTCGATTGAAATTGCTGTAATTTGGCCAAATCATTTTGAAGCGAATCCACGCTCAACTGTATATTTTGAACGCTGTCGTAAGAAGGTACGTCGACATAATTTTTTATGAGTGTTTTTAGTTCGGAATCGATTTTCAGAATGGGGTCGAGACATTGCGTTTGGAGCGTGGCGATTTCCGACTCTAAACTTTTGTTTAAGGTTTCCTGCAAAGCAATCAAATCAGTCCTCAACTTCTTAACTCGAATGTCCAACATGAGAATCTCTTCTGCATGGTCTACACGCTTGGTGTTGCCGAAAATGTCGTTTGGCATTTTTGGTTAACGGTTATTTATAATAGGATAGACGATTCGTAATTCTACGAAGAGAGGAATAAGTTTGTCGTATTCTCCGAGGAGTTCCATGTAAAAATAATCTCCTGCAGACACATCGTACGTAATGTTAGAAAGCATCTTGTCGTGCTTGATTCGAAAAATGTTCTTGCCGGTAGAAATTTTGATTTCGCCTGCGTTCTCCGGATTCACGGTAATTTGAAGTTTCCCGTCGATCGGAATTTCGTAGAAATGTAAATTGTTATTAAAAACATAAAACATCTTGCCCACATCGTCATTCAGTTTCGTCCAAATGCTGTTGAGGTAAATGATCAACAGACCGTTGAGTTTAGGTAACACGGAAGGTAAGACTTCATGATCTGGTATGGTTTCCATAATGATCTGTTTTTTGAAACCGAACAAATTCATAGGCATGCTGGTTATTTAAGAATACGGTCAAAGTTTTTTGTAATGACAGTCAAAATGTTTTTTTTGTTTTGTTTTGTTTTTTATGAATCTTTTGTTGAAGATGGACATATGTTGCAGGTTTTGCTTTCTGCTAAGCGATAGTACCCCCACGTCAATACGTGAATACCACACTCGAGAACGTACTTCTTATTGTCATCAGGATCCAGCGCAATTTTTCTAACTTTGTTTGTGGTCAACACATGGTCGACGCTCTGGATGCGCTGTTCTGCTCTTAGAACCGGCGACCTGGTCTTGAGGCAATCGAAGAAGTCGTCGAATATGAGATTCTCCTGAACCACCTGTCTGCCGACACCCTTGGCCTTCTTGGTAACGCTGCCCTCGGCTTTGATGGCATAGGTTTTGGAGCAAAGACCGGCAACCTCGAGACCTAAATCACCTTTCTTCTCGTCTTTGAGTTTGCCGACCACCATCTTGTTGCGAGCCAGGATGCCGTATCGGTTCGGCTGGGGAAAGTTTGAGGTGTCGAAGAGGTTAACTAAAGATGAAACTGTGGCCATATCCTTGTACGCGTCGGCTGTGCGAACCTGATATATTAAACTGTCCGTGTCCGTGTAGAGTAGGCTAATATTGTCGTTATAGTGCTGGCGTAGTATCCCATAATATATTTGAAACATGTGCAGCTTGCTCAGGTCTAATACTGAGGCACCAACATAAATTGGCTTGTTGAGCTTCACCTCGCTCTTCCTCATATGCACCAGAGCAAGCTGTTCGTTATAAATAGTCCTCGATTTGAATAACGGGTTTGCTACGAGCCTGCGACATTGTGTTTTGTTTGATATTAGCCTCACATCTACACGATTTCGTACATTCTCCATGGTTTTCCCGAACACCGCATTGTTCATAAGCTTGAAGAAATCCTTATCAAGCTCGGACGTGGCTGCGGTGCGGTGTTTGGTGTTGACTTCAATATATGGACGCAACCACGGAGAATGCTCGAACTTGAGGATGCGGTGAACTGCGTCGACCGTGACCCCTTGCTGCATCAACCACCGGAGATTCTGGTAGTGTAGGACGTAATTCTTCTTGGGCTCGAAATCCATGATGAGCTGCTTCTGGTTGGAATTGGGTGGACACTTGAACTCGGGTGCAGGGGAGAGATCGTTGAACAAATCCTGCAGTTTCTCGGAGAATTGCAGATCAACCTCGGCGAAGAACCCATGTTTTGAATCGTCGAAGCTTTCGATGTTGAAGTTGGAGGGGTCGGCCCACTCGAACCCTCTAAAGGGGAGTGGCTGCATCATGGAGTGTCCGTACAAGTTATTCACGTCCGTGTGCATGATGTAGCTGGACGGTTGTGAGGGGTCGTAGCCAGTAGCCATGTGATGGTTGTTGGCGCGCGCGTACCGTTGCGACACCTGGACCATGCCACCCCGGATGCCGCGTTCCACAAACAGCACCATGTCATAATCGGAAAAAAGCTCCAGCTCGATCTTCGTCACCAGAAACATGGCTGACCACGCCAGTCCGGGGAGACTATAGAAGTAGGTGGGGTCCAGCTGGTAGATCTTCATTGCGGTCGCACGGAACGTCTGGAACACGTCGGCGAGGAGCGTCACATCAAGTCTGAGGTAGGCGTCGTGGTAGTCCCCGAGAGTTCGACAGCCCAGCTCGCGCCACATGGACTGGGCATGGTGATATTCTTCGTCGGTGATGTTCGAGCCTCGTAGTTGACTGTAGAACTTCGCCTGGGGAGGTAGCGACGTCTCCGCGAACTTGGAAGGGTCTGTGATGTATTCGTAGGGATAGACCCCCTTACGCTTGATGAGGCCGGCGTCCAAGTTCGGAAAGTTTGCTGAGGTGATGAGCATTTGCTCGTCGCTAAGCTTCCCCGCGAGAGCATCGAGGCTTGCCGGGAGGAACCTCAGGGAGTCGAGGAAGCGAAGCTCGACGGTAGAGCGTGATCCTGGGATTCGCACCCACTTGCTCAAGCTAATATAACGCTCCTCGTTCTGCGCCAGGACGTTGATTCGCATGTCGTCGTACCCAAGATGCTTGACGAGGTGGTGGAAGTCGTATCCCGAGCCATTGTGAAAAAACACAGGGATAAATCGCGGGTCCCGGGCCATGAGGTTGCAATCGTTGCACCAAGGACCAACATACCTACCGTTAAAGTGATCGTGGTGTTGGACTTTACGGTTGTTGGCGGTGTACTTCTTGACGCAGACAGGGCAAGCGATGGCCTCGTCGTGTCTACGTTGATCGTCGGGGGACAGTGGGAGCATAGACTTGGGGGCCAACAGTATCTTCCCTATCTCGTTGGCCTCGACAACCATCCTCTCGAGGAAGTGTTTGGCTGCGTCGGGGCCACGGTACACGTAGGGCTCGGGGGCGATGTGCTGGTCACGTCGCACCACAACGTATGCGAAACTGGATGCCTCGTGGAGTTGGTAAGGGGTGGTGGAGGAAACTTCGGGATCTGGATCGCAAGTGGACAGGGGTTTGAGGAAGGCCTCGAAATCCGCGATGATGATAGCGGGATGCTCCACCATGGCACCGTGCATGCGGAAACGCTCCACGGTGCCAGGTTTGGGCAAGACTGCCACCCCAGGCTCGTTGTTACTACAGTAGAACTTGTGGCGAGCGAGCTTCTCGGCAGCGATGTTGGAGCCTCGAACATGTTGGTAATTGCGTTGATCCTGTCCGTCGAACATTGACAAGCACCTGCAACACACCTCGACGTGGTGACTATCACCGCTCCGTTGGCTCGAAACAAGCCGAGAGAGGGAGCGAATGAGGGTGTAGTGGTGATGGGTCTCGTCCTTGATGAGCAGAAGGTGAATTTCCTGCGCACCATCGTCGTCTACGTCGCTCACCCGGATAGGGTACACCACATTTTCGTCGGTGAGGCCATAAACGTTGATAGCCAACCGCGCACGAGCCTCAAACTTGCGAATATCCGGGACCTCCACCGGGTAGTCGATCCCAGCCATGGCAACTTCCAGTTCTGGCTCGTAGGGTAGGTAGTGGTTAACTCGATGTGGATGGTTTTTCCTGCTGACAGGGTGCAAAGCTGCAAGCACCGACCATACGAAGCACTTGGCGTCACTGTTCTGAATGTTCAGGACGGCCTTCTTTGCCGCGATGGAAGATGGTAAGGGGACGTAGCTGGAGGCGGAGAGAGGCGTAAACTTGCAAAGTTTGACGCACAGTTCGTGAGGCCCGCCACACAGCGAACCCCCCGAGCCTTCAGCTTCATGTTCTTCTTGTTTAACCACCAGCTCCTCGGCAAACTGGTTGTAGATGACCTCGAGGTTGTCGACATCCGCCAGATGCAGCGTCTTCGCTTTGGTGTTGTGGCAGAAGCTGTAAATTTCATCGGACGGCTTCTTGTACTGGCAACGTAGCGATGCGTAGAATTTGGTGGAGTGCGTTGCAAGCGCATCACCGAGGATGGAAATTATCTCTGCTCGCTTCTCCTCTAAAAAGCTACGCACGTCGCATAAGCCCTCCGAAGTGATGACAAAGTCCTCCAACAAACGCTCGAAAGCAGTCCGGTTCGCTTTCGCCACAGGCTTGACACGTTTCGTGGGTGGTGCATTGATGGAGGCTGCTTCTGCCTTCCTCTTGGTGGAGCTGGTCGACGGTTGTGGAACAGGTGTTCCGACGACAATTTTGCATAATGTTATATGCCTCTTTAAATTATTAATAGTAATATGTATACCGCACCTGGGACATGATTTTTTAGCACCCAAATGCTTGCCCGGCACGCAGGTACGACAATGTCTTGCAAAATTTCTGCTTGATATGGTTATCTTGCACACGGGACAACTTTTCATAGAGCGCATTTTTTTGGGGGTATGTTTATTTATATGTGATCTGTTGGTGGTAGAGTGTTTACAAAAAAAATGCCTTACGAGAAAAATTTTGTTTTCCTCAAATATGTGCTTTAATAAACCCTGTAAAAAAATTTTAAAAAAATATATAAGAAAAATATAATTGTAGATAGAAAAAAAAGCACAATAAATATTGTATGCATGTGTAATTCTATTTAGTTTATTTTTTGCTAGACACGA
This sequence comes from Lepisma saccharinum, assembly GCF_977018435.1. Taxonomy (NCBI): domain Eukaryota; kingdom Metazoa; phylum Arthropoda; class Insecta; order Zygentoma; family Lepismatidae; genus Lepisma; species Lepisma saccharinum. Next base: position 145,803,426 of record NC_139229.1, on the reverse strand, counting down.
ATCTTCTTCAGATTTTATTGCCCATTAGTATATTTTTCTACCAATCTAGTAGAGGTATGAAACTATGAAAATGTACTTGTTTATATATATTATATTGATTCGGCTGATATAATAGCAAATATATATATATATATATAGCTATTTTTGAAATTCTAAAATTTTCAGGTATACTTATTTTTACATGCAAACATACATCATAAAAAATTACACAATCGTATGTTTTTTTTTTCCATACGCACATTTTTTATTTTCAGAAAACAAAGTTATTTTCGATTTTTTTTAAATCAAACAATAAACATTATTTGTGTTTATAGTATTTGTCGGGCAATAGCAGATAAAACAAGAATGGGTTTTCTACGACCCATAGTTTACGAGTTACAAAACAACTTAGAAATTACATCTTGAAATTTAAATTTAAAATAACTCGAAAACAGTAAGTGCTAATCATTATGTTTCCAATAGGTTGTAGAGTACATTCAATTTTTTATCAAATGTCATTAAAATTTTTGAAATAGGGTAAAAACTAAGCCAGCAAATCAAGTTTCTCAAAAAATAAAAAAAATTGTCTATATTTTCGAAACTTGAGGGGGTGGAATCGATTTTATTTGCTAGTCGTATAGTTTTCGTCAAATCCTATCCAACAAACCTAAAATCATCATCCTAGCTCAATTAGGAGCCGAGAAAATCAATGTCTTGGAAAACGTCTTAAGATTTTTGTCTTAAGAAAATTTTCTTGACAGACCGGAAGTAACATCTTGACAGACCGGAAGTCGACTTTCTTAAAGATTAAGACAAATATCTTAAGATGTTTTTCCAAGACATTGATTTTCTTGGTTCCTATGGGGCCTAGAACCACGCAACTTTGGATTATGTATATACCGTTGTTTTTTCCTACATATTCACTAGGGCTCGAAAGTGTGGTGGTTGTGTTGTTGCCTTGTAATCAAGAGGTCCTAGGTTCGAACCCGATAAAAGTACATAGTGGTTCAGATCCTATTTTAAAAAAACTGTAGGCCTAGTCCCGATTAGTTTTACTGCGCATATGTGAATATAGGAAAGTACAATGCAAAGTCAGCAATGTGTGATGTGGTCAGCACCAAATATTTTAATTTTATATGTATATTTAAGTTCCATGCATTAAACATGGCAGTTTTCCTATATGCTTTTATGGTATGGTGCTATGCACAGAGGAGCACTTTATTTAAGCATATTTAACTTCTCTTTCCATCTCTCAATCTATTCATATTTGACACAGTCATTGCAAGTCGGCCATTTTGTTTACGTAGCAATTAGGCTTAAAAAAACTTTGACACACTCATTGCAAGTCGGCCATTTTGTTTACGTAGCAATTACGTTAAAAAACTTTAAACCACATTATTGTTATTTTTTTTGTGAATGCTTGTTGTGATAAAAAAACATAATTAGATATATTTTATTTAATTTTATGTTTAATATCTTTTCTGTATATAAAACTAAATAATAATAAAATTCGAAACACTATGTACCTCCACTAAATATCAAACGCACAAAAAAAACAACACGCTAACACACGCAAAATTATACTGGTCTACCAGACGCCAGAGCGTCGTTACTCTACAGTCCAGAGTGTACTACGTGGAAGTGAGGTTAACTGTTGGGCGTCTTACCAGAAAATCGTCCTCTTACACCCCTGCATATTGCTATTTTGCATATGCTTGGTGTATATAGTAATATGTAATAAATATATATATAAAAAAAGCAAGAAAAAAAAGAGATACATGCAACACACTTAAAACTCGTATATTTTCTCTCTCTTCTTTTTGCGTGTTTTGCGAGTATATATTCCTTCCACAATATGCTTAAGAATTGTTTGGTTTTTGTAGAGAGTTTTACTTTTTATCTACAATTCCTTTACATTTGTTTGGTTATTACAGAATCAACTCACAGAAGCAACACTACCCTATTTATATAACACAAAGCCAACTCATGCAAGCTAACAAACAAATTTACTCACGTTAGTTAATTTCAATCACAATCACAATGTTCTTCTTGCAGCTCACAATAAAAAATAAGACCTGATGCCCCCTCGAGCTTCTAGTTTATTAGTCGAGGAGTAATATGTAGGTTAACAACGTGGACTAGTAGAAATCCAGTCTAGAACATTCTTCCCCCTATATTTCAGCCACATCATTTTACGAGTTCGAAAATTCACAAGTTATTCCATCGCATCGCATCACTGCTACCAATGCTGTTAACTGACGTCACTATTTCTCAACAGTTGCCAGACCTGATGTTAACAGCTGTTGTAACCTAAGCATCATGTGTATGCTCTAGAAAATAGTTCTATACTTCAATTTTTAGCACTGTCATTTTTCCTATTTTCGTAAATTCATCACGTCACCCCCACCAATGCTGTTACCTGACGTCATTATTTCTCAACAGTTGGCTGAGCTGATGTGAAAATTACATAGCATCATTTGTGCTGAACGCGAATTTTTGAACAAAATAAATAGGTCAGCATGAAATTCCATTATTATTGTTAGCTTTTGAAAAAAAACAGGAAGTACATCCGCCACTGTGAATAGCCATTCTTCCCCCTATATTTCAGCCACATCATTTTACGAGTTCGAAAATTCACAAGTTAATGCATCGCATCGCATCACTGCTACCAATGCTGTTAACTGACGTCACTATTTCTTAACAGTTGCCAGACCTGCTGAAATGCCAGAAATGCTGCCCCCCTCCCAGTCATCCATCTCTCTTACAATAGCGTGTATGTGCTGGCAACTCTCTCTAGTTGCAGGTTTTTTTAGTTAACTCGTAATCCTCGTCAAAAACTACAGTAACATCATAATGTCATATTGCACAGAAGAGGGAGGACATCGCTCATTACTGTTGCCAGCCATAAATCTCTCTCTCTTCATCTTACAGCAAAATTGGCATCTCTATTTTTTTAGTTGTAAGTAAATTGCCAACACACTCTAGTTAATAATGCTACATATTATACGCACACACGCACACGCATACTATATTACCATCCACCCATCTCCCTCTCTTTTACGGTAGTATATATATTTGTTGCCTAACCTAACCTAACCTAACCTAACCTAACCTAACCTAACCTAACCTATCTTCTTGTTTAGTATATGTAGGTTGGCAAAAATTGCTTTATGCACTGTAACGCAAGCCTCAAGCAAAGTTGCCAGCTTCTTGCTTTAGGTTAGGTTAGACAAAAAAAACTGTAGGTGGGCTGTCGGTTGTTTAACTCTCCCCTCTCTCTCTCTTTCTCCTCTCTCTTTTTTTTGTAAAAAAGCCATGGCAAAAGTACCAGTAGGTTGGCAACCTTGCTTTATGCACTGTAAGGCAAGCCTCAAGCAAGATTGCCAGCTCCTTGCTTTAGGTTAGGTTAGGTTAGGTTAGGTTAGGTTAGGTTAGAGTAGGTTAGGTTAGGTTAGGTTAGGTTAGAGTAGGTTAGGTTAGAGTAGGTTAGGTTAGGTTAGGTTAGGTTAGGTTAGAGTAGGTTAGGTTAGAGTAGGTTAGGTTAGGTTAGGTTAGGTTAGAGTAGGTTAGGTTAGAGTAGGTTAGGTTAGGTTAGGTTAGGTTAGGTTAGAGTGGGTGTTGGCAGCTGTCGGTTGTTTAACTCTTCTCTCTCTCTCTCCTCTCTTTTTTTTTGTAAAAAGCCATGGCAAAAATACCAGTAGGTTGGCAAATTGCTTTATGCACTGTAAACCAAGCCTCAAGCAAAATTGCCAGCTTCTTGCTTTAGGTTAGGTTAGAAAAAAAAAAACCTTGGTGATTTTTTTCGAGTAAAATATTGGCAACACTGCAAAAAAATAGAGCTTATGCCTTACAAGAGCAAACTATTAAGAAGCCTCAAGCAAAATTGCCAGCTCCTTGCTTGAGGCTACGTTAGACCCAAAAAAACCTTGGTGATTTTTTCGAGTAAAATATTAGCAACACTGCGAGAAAATAGAGTTTATGCCTTACAAGAGAAATCCATTAAGGCGAGCCTCAAGCAAAATTGCCAGCTCCTTGCTTGAGGCTACGTTAGACCCAAAAAAAAACCTTGGTGATTTTTTCGAGTAAGCAGCTGGCAACACTGCCATCAAATGAGGCTCATGCCTTACGAGACAAATCCATTAAGGCGAGCCTCACTGAGCCTCAATAGAGGGCGCTCAACCGGGTTGGTGCATCTACTAATAATGTTGGTCCTGGTTTCGAATCCCGGCTTGGGCATGGAGTGCGAGTATCCATTCATCATTTTCATCATGCCATCACTCATCCCCATCTTGGCAAATTAGCCAAAAAATGGCACAAGAAGCGAAGTAAAATTAAGCAAAGCAATAATAATAATAATAGTAATAATGTTATAACAACATTATTAGTAACATTGTTGCTAACATTATTTTCATTAACATTATGATTAAAATTATTATTATTATTATTGGTATGTTTATCCTGGTACTTGCCCCCCCCCCCCCAGACAAAAATTCGTGGTTTTGCCTCTGGTTAGAATGCGAGGGCCCAGGGTTCGAATTTGGCCTGAGCATGGGTGTTCGTTTTGAGTCTCTCTTCATCGTTGCGAGTAGCCGAGAATGGAAGACAAGCAACACTAAATAACGAAAGGAGAAAACAACACAATTAGAATAAGCAAGGCGGAAATAGTGCTGTTATAATTCCTGAAAATGATGCCAAAAAAAAAAAAAACTTTTTTTTTTCTTTCGGAAAAAGTGGTATCCTACCCCTCGAGAAGGCTTGAAGAATATATAAACTCCTTTCCCACCCACTTTGGCAAACAGAATCGCAAACTCTGCACTGATATAATAGAAATCCGAAAGCAAGAATAGTTTGTCACAGCCAGGGAGGCACATGAGAGGAGGTACCCACCTCCTCGGACACACACACACACCAGTCATCCAGGCTATTAACAATAAGTCAATGTTTTTTTCTCATTTAACTTCAACATTAAATTGATTTTTTTAAAAGATAAAAAATTCTCGGGCTTTACTTTTTTACACGTGCATGTTGGTTTCGTAATGGAGCACAAAAATAGAATGGTCACTCTCGTAAAATCCGTACCGGCTGAATGAATGTCTCCGTAGATTCCAAAATAATGACTCTTCTTTTTGAAATTAATAGTTTTAAAATGATACATGTGCCGTTGGTGAATAAGATTCGTCGTTACATAGCAGAATCCGCTATGTTGACGGATGCTAGATCACAATGATCATTTAGGGTTGGAAACACTAACCTTCCACAAAAGCACGACTTCCCAACGTCTTCATTGATTTTAATGCACAAGCTTGACTTGTATTCTGTCAGTAATGTGTAGAGCATACAAGCATTAAGCTCATTGCTTTCAAATAAATGTAATTATCGAAAAGCGACATCAAAAGTTTCGAGCTGGACAGGAAAAGATGCAATCTTACGGAGAAATTACCTGAATAGCTTGGTCACTTGCAATTTTCACAATTTAAGTGTTTTTTTCTTGTGAATTTGGTAAAGAATAATCCATAATAATTCCACGCGACTGTGCTTTTATTTTTATAGTTGTTAATAATAACTGACTTATTTTTCTTACGTGATATCGTACTTTTTCTCATAGCTAGTAAATCCGGTTCTCTGTTTTATACATACACATTCATCGAGAAGAATAGTTATTACAAAAGAAAAAATATTATGTTTCATATCTCGCAATCTCTACCGCTTTCTTATTTACAGGAAATATAATTTTAAAATTGTTGTAACCAAAGGAAAAAAGGACGAAAATACGAGGGGAAAATGTCTCCTTAATACAAAGAAAACATACATTAATATTAAATTAACGGATAGGGCATAGTGTCATAGTGTATTTTAATAAATATATAATGATCTTAAGCACTTAATACATTTTTCTTTATAATTTGGAGAGCTTTTCCGAACCGTACTTCCCCCGTTGAATTACACATACTCGCAACAAGAAAAAAACAAAGCGTAGTGTAAAAATTATTTTTTGTATTATCGACCCACGGCAGCTGGGGACGACCCGAATTACGTCATTAGTGCTCTTTGTTCATAAACATACTATATTTAGCCCGTCGGAGAATGCAATTTTCGGTAACTTTTGAATTACTACATAATCGTAAACGTTTGCTAAACACATTTTTGCTATCGATTTACACGAGAAATTCGTACCTTCGTTGAAAATAACGTGTTAATAGCCATCTTATCCAGCTCCAATGTAAAGCTTAGGGCAAGCAGATGACGAACGAAATTATTCAGAGACACAACAGGGGTGGCGCCACAGGCGGAAAAGTTTGGCAATGAATAGCCCCATTGTAGTTCCGTTTAAAAATTTCCTTTTTCAAGGGAAAAATCGCATGCTGGTTAGCGAATCGGCATTGCTGTAAGAAACCCACCAATACTGCTGTCAAAATCTACCATGCACATGCAAGATAATTCACATCTGGATTTTGTCCCTGTTCTTATCAACAAAACATTTCACAATTGTTAAGCTTATTGTCGTTCGAATTCAGAAATTCAAACGTCCCGTGGTAAACAGTGAGAAGGCGGACTGGTGACTGTGTATTCTTGTCGGCCTAGCCTTTGTCTTCATTAGCCGCTTAGAATGAACCAAGAACTTTCATTAGTTAATGCTCTTTGTTCACAGCAAAAAATACATGTTGATATTACAGCTGAGATACAAGACAACTTTTTGTGTCTTTTAAATCATAGTTGCCCTCATATTTTATTTTCAAGAATTCGTGTTTATGTTCTCGTGCAGCATGGGAATAATAATTCAAATTATTATTATTGTCGCAGATCTTTGAATGTGATAAATTGGCAATTTTAATTTTTTTCTACAGCATATTCCATATTATTTAAAAAGCTTAACCCCTGCCTGGATTGCATTTTTCAGACTAACGAGGCTCTGGCGGCTGGACCTGCAGCCAAGATAATTTTCTGTAGGAATTGTGTTGCGTCATCCATAGCTATATATGTGATTGTCCGTTCATTCATAGTGCATCTCAAAGAAAAGTGATGTAAAATAACCTACTTCATTAAATTCACTCACAATAGCATGTAAGCTTGTGGCAAGCTGCAAGTTCATATTTATACAGAATAGAACATGCTGTCTTTATGAGGATTTTTAACATTCAAACTAAGTCTCAACAAGCATATGTTTGAAATTAAATGAATTCACTCTTGTTGCTTTTAAAATAATTAAATATAACTCGCAGGATGCAGATGTCATCATTTGTACCTTATGTTAAATATTTCAGATAAATTTGTTTCATTGTTGATATATTGTGCCTTTTCCTTCAATTTATAGGAGTTATTGTTATTACTTATAGTTTGTATTTCCAGGACCACAGTGACATCTTTTCCTTTAGCCAATATCACCATTCTCTATTGATTAACCACTTTGGGTTATAGTGTTTGTCGTTGCGGAGAGTGTAATAATGTTCTACTATTGTTTCTTTCTAGTTACTTGGATGTTCTTCTAGCGATTCTAACAATGTTCCACAAGCAGTTACTGCATCTGAAGAGAAACCGAAGCAGCCAGATTCTATTTTCGCAAGATCATCGGATGTTCCATCGCCATTCAGAATGCAAACGTCACCAATGCGAGAACCAATAGCGGACAATTTCCCAGAAGAGGTGCCAAAGTCGAATGAGATATATTGGGAAAGGCGAGTCACAATGGAAGAGAAGGAACATACAATTAGGATGGAAGTTTTGAGTAAGGAAATGAAAGTGAAGGACTTGGACATTGAAAGAATGCAAAAAGAGAATAGAATGAGGGACTTGGACATCGAAAGGAAACAGATAGAACTGGAAATTAAATATACCGAACTGCTTCTTTTGCAGAAAAAACTAAAAGAGTGATTAAAGTGCGTTTGTGCGATTGTTTGGGAAGAATGAGATGTGTACATGACATATAGATATGAATCGTATTTTTAAAGTAGCCTATGTGTGTGTGTGTGTGTATATATATATTTCAATTACAGCGTAAACCGCCTTGTACCGGGGCCTCCGAGATACTTATATACGGGCCTCACACCAGCTTCTGTGACGTCACAGGATTAGTCAAGTATAGTCCATACACAACATTTAACAAAGTGCATTGTAAGAGTGTAATATTTAGTTTTCTGAGTGAATAGTCCTCTCTTATTCTTTCAGAACGTTGCTTTCACTTGAAGAACATTTCAAATGTCATATGACATTGGAAAACACGTAAATGATATTGATAAAAGTAAAATCCAATCTTTACCGTTCTGCATAATGTACCTTTATTTTTCAAATTACGAATGGAAAAAAGGCGATATACGTAGATAAAATTTCATCCTACATTTGGAACTTACTGTAACTTCGTAAAGAATTATCGTCGTTAGTATATAACTGCTATTAAATTGCTATGGAATGAGAACTTACTGTCCAAGTTATGTATGCAAGATAATTTTGTAAACGTTTACGTACAGATGGTTGAGGAAAGAGCTTGTAAGATTAGAATTTCGTATTAAATAAGCTTTCGAAACTCAATTCCCGTGTCTAATTTGATAAATGTTTGGATGCACAAGTTCCCGTGGCTTGGTTGTAAGTTACATTTTTTTAAATCATTGTTCGCACCAAAATCTTACATGTAAACAAAGAGAGTTGGTTTGAGTTGCTGTTTTAAGTCCACTTTATGCACAGTAAGGCTAATCGGGACTGGACCTACAATTTAAAGTGGGATCCGAACCACTTGTGCCTCCACCGGGTATCGAACCCGGGACCCCTCGATTACAAGGCAATGACGCTACCACTGCGCCATGGGGGAGGCCCTGTAAACAAAGAGAGAACGTGTACAAATACTAATGCAACAAACGTACTAGCCTAACCTATTCGCAATACCTAGAGGCTAAGAACACAAATCTTAAATGACCTAACAGTAATTCAAGCCTATGAAAAGGGATTTGCGATCACACGGAAAATGAAACTAGTTGAGAATATTATTGCAACTTGCAAACAACTTACTTTAATTAAGAAGTTCAAAGCAAAAAGCAATAGGACACAATAAACCTCATTCTCTATCAGGAGATTATTGTTAAAGAGTATTAACAGAATATCGTATTCTAAAGTCCTTATAATTATATCCCTTTTGTGTAAACAAGCTAGATAATGGTATTTGTGAAATAGGCTAATAAAATTGAAGAAAGTCGTAAAATTTTATATGTATATTATATTTCTTTCACCTGATGTATATCATGAAGCACATAATTCTTGTAAATTGGAACATAGCATGAAGAAGTAAGTGAATATCCTCCACTGTGACTAGAAAGTAAAATGTGTTAAAGACGTGACTTGCACTTTGAACTGCACAATTTCAGACAACTTATGAGCAATAAATAATACGGACATATAAATAAAAATCAACATTTTTTTCGTGTTAAATAAAGGACTATTATAGTTACATGGTCGGCATCCATGTAATTAATATTACCATTCAGCTCTGTTCACAAATTCTTAAATGTCGTATACTTCGCACTGATTGAACACAGACTTTTTTAACAACATATAATTAAATGTTGTACTACATACAAACGCATAAATTTACTTGTAACTGATCAGGAGACAACCAGTGGCGTGCCCAGGATTTTCGAAATGGAGGGGTTACGTACACCTTTTCTGGTAGTCAGCTCTCATTTTGCCATCTTTTCCTACCTTTCATGTTCTTTTTTTTAGGAATACTGGACCAAAAGGGGGGTTATAACCCCCATCAACCCCCCCTTGGGCACTCCACTGGAGACAACTATCTTTAGTTTGCGATAACAATTATTGTTCTTACTCTGAAATGAATAGATTTACAGCAACTCTTTATCGTACAAATCGCTCATTCAATACTTCTAATAACCTTGATTCAAATAGCCTACATGTATTTCGCCAAAACGCACGAGTAACTTTTTGACGTCATCAGTCCTTTAACGTCATCAAGTTGCGACCCTTATACGGAGTATACACGAAGTATACGCATCTCGGAGGTCCCGCTTGTAGTACACGATCAAATTAATCATGTACAAGTCGTTAAATTGAATGTCGTTGAGCAGCATTCCTATTGGAAATCTTGAATGGTCTGAAATTGCTTGCGATCAAAGAAACTTGGACAAGTTCACACTTAACCAAAGCGTGGCAGTGTGTACGGCATGGAACGAAATAAATAACTAGCGATTAGCCGTTACAGGGATATTTTTTTTATTTCCAAAGGAAGAAGAAGGACATATTAGAAACTCGAAGGAAGTGTGATGATGTGTTTTTCTCGAGTCTGCTTTAGACGGAAGCATTTCCTTTAACATTTTTGTTAGCATAAGTGATAAGTAAATGCTTCAAAAAATCTTATAGCAGATAGTGCGTACTTTATACGAAAACGAAAGCATTTCTTGGAACATTTCGGTTAGCTTTTGCGATTACAATGAATAATATATACAGCACGAAAGGCACATCTAGTTACATCAGCTATGGAGAGTGCAGGGTGTTTACAATTGAAAAAACTAAAATATTCTTCCATACGTGTACAGTAAACGCTATAAAGTTTGTATTTAATCAGCGCCATTCTTTTGTACCTAAAACCATTTAATACGAAACGTTATTCCTCTCGGTTGAATAGTTATCGTCTTTTAAAAATATGAAGTGATACATTGTTTACGTCTCACCCGGCCGCCATTAAATCTGCATTCGTGACCTAGGGGTCGCTTTTCGATAATCGATTTCAATAGCATGTGCTCTGATCAGTCGCCAGTCTGACTTGGATCGTGTTAATTAGAACCAATCCTAAATAGAAATTCTTTGACCGAACCTTGGATCCAATGATAAAAATTACGTCTCTGATGTCATTTAATTTTAAGCGTCCGATTCAAGGACTTGTTCATGATTTATTTGATCGTGGACAAGGCGCTTAAGTTAGCCTATGGCTGAGTGTATGATCACAAATGTGCATGTATGTGAAAGAAAAGTTTATGGAACGCAAATTCTAGTTTATTTTTTTAAAATCGAGCCTCAATTCGAACTCCATTTATTCACAGGCTTGTTGCAGTATTATTGTATATATTGTATTCTATATATATGTATATATTTATTAATTTTTTTATTAAAAGTTTACAAAATTACTTAGGGCTTTTTCTCATATGAGATTCCATACCTTCATTTAAATTTGAGCTATAATACAGGGTTAGCCTAAAAGAAATAGACACTTTCAAAGTTTTACAGAAAGAACAGTTTTAATAATAGGGCTGTAATACATGGTTTCAAGAGTGCGGCCTGAAGTTTACCTTGGTAATTTACAAGTGTTCTATGTGTGACCCTTTTGTAACACGACAGATATCAATGCGATAGTCCAGTTCTCATCTCCCAGAATTTTTCCCCTTGCACAGACAATCAGTTTCCTTAAATCTATTGCTCCAATCGTAGATTGACTTCCTTGTGGGTGGTTGTTTACCATACCGTGTTCTAAAAAGAAGCTGCACGATAGTAACAGAATTTGTTTTTGCAAATTTCAATCACGCAGAAAGCCTTCTCCACCTGACTAGCAGCCATACTGCTCGACTTATGTCAAAGGTGCTCACGTGATTCTGACATCACCACGAAGACAAACGAGAAGCGGAGGTCGTAAACTCGAAGACTTTCTCTACACAACAGTACTAAATGCTTCCTGATGTACCAAACAAATTTCAATTTATAAAACGTTTAAACTCTTTCTTTTAGGCTAACCCTGTACATTAAAAATATCTCTGTATAAACAATTGGGTACATTACATAGCTACCCATCACAAATGATAAAGTACAATTTCTGAACGATTTAAAGTGCACTATGTGAAAATGTCGATCATAAGACACATGCAAATCTAATTCTTGAAATTTGGGTGGATATGTTAATGTACAGCAAAATTAGGAACAAATATTATATATCATTTGTTAATAAATGTGTTTGTTTATATTGCTTGTTATATTTAACCAGATCGTGGACAGTTTTATTCTTTAATACTTGAAAGAATGAAGTCTATAAGTTATTTGCAGTACAGGGTGATTCAAAAGTCCCCTAACACCCCTATAAAATGTAAATGAGTTAGGCTGGGTACAATTGGTCATGATAGAAACAAGTTAGGCCTAGGGGAAATGATATTGGTGTGTTAATATAAAAATCAACATGTATATATTTTTCTAAAATATGTGTAAAATTTACACCGTGACACCATGCTACATTATGTGCGACGAGGCAAGGGGAGGGGTAATCGGAGTATATTTCCTTAGTAATTCATTAGTTTACCTGGTTTCAATTCCTCACTATTGCTACTAGATACACCGTATGTTAGCTGAAGAAAAGAAAGAATTTAGAGGGGGAAGTTTTCAGTAAAGCTAAAAGAGAATGGCTTTTGGTAATAGGATAGTAGTAGGCACACTTTCATAATTAAATACTATATGAGAAGTATGACGTGATATGGGGGAGATAATGCTATTGGTCTTGGCTTGGGATGGACAACGCTGGGCAGGCAAAGCTAATCACGATTAAAATTACCACCTGAGTGCTAGTTTCGCTTCCAATATAGCCGCTGTATGTAGGATACATCCCTTGTTTACGTCGTAGGTAATAGTAGCATGTGGTCATGGCTGTTATGAAAGAAACGTTGAAGTTACGCGATATTTTCAAATATTGCGAATACGATGTGAATACCAGGAACTACAGAAGGTGAAGCTGTGCTGAGAATGAAACATTTAATTATGATAGGCAAAAATAACGCAGACGGGACTAATATATATGCAATGGTTCTTCAAAACAGTGCTGTATCATCCTCACCTCATGTTGTAACTGAAAAGAAAGCAATTGACCTATTCTTGAATAGCTGGAACAGGTGTTAAAATGAAATGGTTTTCCAGTTCTGCCTCCAAAGAGGCAGGCTGGTTTTATAATAATAATAATAATAATAGACCTAATAACAGAATTCACAATTTTATGACCAGGCTATCCAAGTAACTACGACTGTTGGGCCAACGTGTTTTTACGACGTGGGACAGGTTGGCTTTACATTGGTTGCCAAATTGACGTTGGTCTTGCGTTGGGCCAAGTGTGGTTGTCAACGTTGGCCTAACCCTGAAAATGTGAGTCAAAATCATTTTTAAAAACAACTTTCTCATGTCAAGACAAATTTCGAGTGTGTTCTGTAAATTCTAGTGCAAAATAAATGACATGTAGGCCCTAACTGTTTCTTTTCGAATATTTCAGTCGCATTACATACTGGAAATATAATAAGTAGAAGCTATTTTTAACTTGCAGTAACTCACCAGTTCTTTGTCAGCCACCAAGGATGAAAGATGTGTTGGGAATGGGACTGTTCATTGCCAAACTTTTCCGGTGGCGGCGCCACCCCCGTTGCGTCCCTAAATAATTTCGTTCGTCATTTGGTTGCCCTAAGCTTTACATTGGAGCTCGGTGGAGTGGCTATTCAAAAGTTATTTTCAATAAAGGTAAGAATTTCTCGTACAAATCGATAATAAAAATGGGTTTAGCAAAGCTTTAAGATAATGTACAGTAGCCAGTCATAAGTTTCCGAAAATTGCATTCTCCTGAACCTAAGAATTAATATATTAAAGCGCAACGGAATGGTTGCGAAAACGAGCTAAATATAGTAAATATGCACTAAACCTGACGTCATTTGAGTCGTCTCTAGCAGCCATGTGTTGATAATACAAAAAATTAGATTTTTACACTATGCTTTGCTATTTTCAGGTTGCGAGTATGTGTAATTCAACTGCGGGTAGGAATCGAAGAAACTCCCAACATTATAAAGGAAAAATGTATTAAGTGCGTAAATGCATGATATATATTATTATACACTATGACTGACATTATACCCTATCCGATAATTTAATATTAACATATGTTTTCATTGTATTAAGCAGATATTCTCCCCTCGTATTTTCGTACTTCTTTATCTTGGTAACAACAATTTGAAAATTATAATACCTGTAAATAAAATAGCCCTAGAGGTTGCGAGGCATGAAACAGAAGAAAAAATATTTTATTTATTAACTATTCTTGACGATAAATGTGTGTATATAAAACAAAGGACCATATTTACTAGCTACGTGGAAAAGTATTATATCACGTGAAAAAAGTCAGTTATTAAAAACAACTATAGAAATAAAAGTACAGTCGCGCGGAATTATTATGCATTATTCTTGACCGGATTCTCAACAATAGATCACTTAAATTGTCAAAATTGCAAGTGACGTAAAAAAGTGCTTTGCAAATTTTAAAGCTTCTTTGGGTTCCGATATCTCTTCTGTTGTTGACGATCGTCTTTTCAAAAATCTTACTCTTACAGCACAGATTATTCAACTATCATGTTCAGACATCATTTCTGAGGTTAAGATGATATTAAACTTGCAATTTAATGTAATAGCAGCACGTTCGGCATCAAATTCCCCATGTATTTAAATGGGAGAACAATTGCCGATCAAAAGCGTGGTGACGCAACAGGGGTGCTACCACCTACAATAGTTTGCTTTGACCAGGCCCATTGCTTATTGTTTGTGTCTTTACCTGTAGGCCCGTAGCCTGGTGAGGGATAAATTCACAGAACATGAACAGCAGCTATTGTATTCGTTCATGTTATTTATAAAAAGAAGTCTAAGTAGCAGCAAGTATTTAGAAGATTCTCTTCTCTAGACTTTAGAATTTTTTTTAGGTGATCTTGTTTATCTGTATCTACGCCGACCCTGTTGCGACCTTCTGTTTAGACAGAAATCTATGACTTTGACGTTATCATGCTAATTCCTTCCGCATGCGCGTCAATGGTCAACAGCTCCCAAGTTTTGGGAACGTTGCTTCGGCCGAAAATGGAATGTACTGTAGATTGAATATTGTGCATTTTTTTGTGATATAAATATCTGTATCATCAAATGTAGTATGGAGTGTGTAGTCAGGGATGAATATTGACTGCAGTAGCTGTCAATTAACACTTCAAGCGATGTTTTAAGAGATATAGAAAAAATGTAGTATTGGTATAATATTTCTAAATTTTATACAACCTAATGACGGCCTTCCTCCCACACACACACACACACACACACACAATTTACCTTCATTTAATACTCTTAAACTTTTGAAGAATGGATTTGGTTTACAAAGCCCCCCCCCCTAATCACCCGTGAGCCCCCCCCTCTCCAGATCAATTCTAGCTACGGGCCTGAGCAGAATAATAATATTCTTATAGGTATTCTTGTGAAGGTGGTTAAACAATGTTATGTGCAGACTGCCACGTTTCTTTTGGCTTTGCCTCGGCTTAACCTAGTTTCTTCTTATAGTTTAAACCAGACAGTGAGTCTTCCAATGGAGACTATTAACGGATTATATTGTATCTTTTCTTCGTTACATATATGTTATAATCGAAACCATATGCATATGTATCTGTATGCGAATGATCAATCTTGAATAAACATTTACATAAAAACCAATGTTCTCATCTCTAATTTCTGAAGTATTATTACACGTTTATTTCACAGTCATCATTTATTCATTCCGTCCTGCGATTTCCTTCAATTCTGTAAACATCACGATAATGATGCCTATTCTCTTTCATCGCTAGTCTGATAACTTTCCTCTTCTTACATTTAGACTGGAATGACTTTTTTCTCTGCTGCCATTGCTTCCTTCTGGACGGGTACCTGGATGGCTTCCTTCTGGATTGGAACAGGGATGGCTTCCTTCTGGATTGGAACAGGGATGGCTTCCTTCTGGATTGGAACTGGAATGGCTTCCTTCTGGATTGGAACTGGAATGGTATCCTTCTGGGTTGGAACTAGAATGGCTTCCTTCTGGACTGGAACTGGAATGACTTTCATCTGGATTGGAATTCTTATGTTTCTATTAGTTCGCGTGTCCCTCACGTCACTGATTTGCATACCTTAGTGTATTCTTTTCACTTTTTCATCAAGTTCAAGAAGTGTCACTCTGCATTCCGATCCAACTTTAGCTTTCAATTCCACGTGAAAGTCACCAACAATGAAGTCATAAGGAACCGTTGCATAGCCAGCAAAGACGCCCGCAGAATTTTTTCTCAAGGGAAGCAGGGTCACAGAATTTTTAAAATTATTATCATTGCGATCATTACTGCTTTTATTGTTGCTATTATTTTTTACTACTACTACTTGTACTTGTTTCTTTTAAAAATTAGATTAATTTGTAATATCCATATTCTGTATATCTATATACAATTTGCATAACTGTATGCTGACAAAAATCTGTTTTTTATAGTTAATCAGTGTAAAATAAGACTGTAAGCTTAAATGTAATCCTACTTCATATAATAATAATAATAATAATAGTTGCTGTAACTTATGGCCTGTAAGTCACAGAAAACAACATTCACCATTCGAATTACATTAACTTTCCAGAAATCTTAGGGGGGCAAGTGCCCCCTGGTCCCTCCCTACGGGCGCCCTTGGTGATGGAATTGGGCCGGTATGGCATACCGAGAGTAAATCTAGATACCAAAAAGCATACCGGCATACCTATTTACTAAATATGACACGTCCGTCACTCATATTACGCAACTTGTCTTAGGAACTCAGTGACGTACGGTGACGTCGACACTTGGAGTAGCAATCAGAGCGTGAGCGAATATTTGTTATTTAATCATTATATATATCTTCCATATTTGAAAGAAAATATAAGAAAGCATGACATTTCCAACTCCAAGTATTTTTCTCTGCACATCAGTAGCGTATGCAAGATTCCTTCAAGAAGGAAGGGGGGGTTATTTCTAAAAATTTCTTCAAATTCACATCACCATTGTTTCATTATACTTTAATTAAATAATAATCATCACAATTAATTAATAATACTTATAATTAATTAATTAGCTACTAATACCACTACTACTATTAAGTATTTGAGATCTACGTACGAAAGCAATAGAACAATATCACTTTCTAGTCATTCGATTTTTATCAAATTCTAGGAGCATCTTTTTGTTTCTTTGTTACGAAATAATTGTCTGGTCAAGGAGTTGACATTTTAAGGGTGGAGAAAATCCATAAAAACAAGGTATATTAAAATAAATTGAAATAATCAAAGTATGGAACTCATCCAAGGAACTCCGGTGGTCTGCTTGGTAGAGCGTCTGACAATCACGCGGGAGATCCGGATTCGATTCCCGAAATTGGTTGCAATTTTTCCGGCTTCTTCCCCGCATAAATGTCCCCGGTAATTCACATCTGGATTGTCTCGCCGTTCTTACCAACAAAACATTTTACAATAGTTAAACTTATTGTCGTTTGGATAATTGTCTAGTCAACAAGGTGAGACATTTTAAAGAGAGACATTTAAACGTGCTGCGGTAAACAATATAATGGGAAGGCGGACTGGTGACTGCATACATTGGCCTCTTACAACGAACCAAGAACTTTATTTAGTTAATTCTCATTGTTCACACACAAAAAATACATGTTCGTTGAACGCTGGCGTACGTAGAGGGGTGGCCGATGGTATTACAGCCTATACCGAAATGATGAGAAAATCAGAATTTTGAGATAAAAATCCGTTAAGAACTTTAAAAAATCAAAATGCTTAAATGCGAAACCTCTTTTCAAGTGAGTACCGATTACCATTTTTGTCTTTGAATACAATTTTAAGAGAATAAAAAGCTCCAAAAATACAAAATATGTCATTATGCATCCTGCCCTCCAAAACGAAGCCATGTGCTACCCACATTTTCTTTCCAGCCCCTCCCGAAAAAAAATAATCCTGCGTACGCCATTATATTGAACATTGTTGCAACTGAGATACAAAACATTCTTTTCTCTTTTAAATTATAGTCACCCTCATATTTTATTTTCAAGAACTCGTGTTTATTTTCAAGGCATCAATCTGAAACACGCGTGTGTTTGGAATGCTGTGCTTTCCTCCATGTTGCTTGAAAATAATAATTCAAATTATTACTATTATTAGTAGTAGTAGTAGAAGTAGTAATAGTATTTTCCCATAACTTTGACTGTGATAAATTGGCCATTTAATTTTTTTCCATAGCATTTTTCATAATATTTCACAAGCTCATGGGGGGTTAAACCCCGTAACCCCCCCTTGCGTACGCTACTGCTGCACATAATACGTTCCCATTTCATTCATAAACAATAAAACTATACTTTTACATCTCACATTATACATACATATTATACATGTATAAAGTTGTGGTGTTGTGACAGTCAGATTTACCGACGTCATTATTATTATTATTATTATTGTCCATAGCGCTAAAAGACGTGTTGATTCAAAGTGTTGAGTGTTTTAATTTGTAAGATTACATATTTGATTTTTGCCAAGCCGACGGGAGGAACGAGACGTTCGCGTGTGTTAAGGGTGAGCACCTGAAGGGTCACGCTATGCGTCTAAAGCTTAGGAAATTCGACCGTAATGACAAACATTTAAATATCTTGGTTTCCAACGGTCAGATTCATGTGAAACTTATACCAGCGCAGCGGCATGTGTGCAGATGGCCCGACAATGCGTACAGCTGGAAGCGACATGTGACCGTGGCATAGACTCCCTGGGGCGACATGTGCGGGAAATTTCAGTTCGAGCCGAAGGAAACTCCGAACGGATTGAGGACCTCGAGATGAAAGTGCGTCAACTGAGCATAACTAGCAGCGGCACTTCACAATCGTCGCGGGAGCCCCGAGTGACGTCATCACCGGCAGTCGACATCGCCACTCGGTCGAACGGGGGAAGCGACCAGCGAGCTCCAGAAACGCCCCGCCCCCTTCGAAGAGAAGACACTGCGTCACCACGGTTGAGTCCGCGCCGCGAGCAGAGGGACGAAGATTTACACTTTGACCCACCGGCCGCCAGGAGAGCTCTGTTTCCGCCCGAATACCGGAAGCACTTCAAAAAATTTTCGGGTGCTGACAGAATTCTTCCTTCCACGTACCTCGAGGAATTTAATTCTACCGCCCGAGAGTTAGGTCTGACAGACGAGGATAGGCTTCTGATTCTGAAAGGTTTAATGCAGGACCGGGCCAAGAACTGGATGGACAGGAACGAGGGGAACTTCAATTCATATGAGGAGTTCAAGGAAGCGTTTCTCACTTATTTTCAACGTCCCCTGCAGGTCGAGAGGATGCTGATGCAGGTGCGAAACGAACGATACGACAGGGGCGGAGGACTCACGTATGCCCAGTACTTTTGGAAACGTTACAATGAGTTCAAGTCTCTGCAACCCCAAATGACCACGGCGGAGATAATATCCGCTCTGGTGTACCATTTCCCACACGAGATTCGTCGTCATCTCAATGGAGCATGCGTGTTTGACGCCGACGCGATGTCCCTCACACTGGAAAATCTGTTTCAGTGCGAGGAGGAGAGGCAGAAAACCAGGGGTGAGAAGTTTAGCAAGCGGCGCCGACCGGAAGATGATTCGTCGCACCGGAATAAACACCCGCGCGTTCATCTAGTCCAGCAGGGATGGAGAGGACAGCACCACGCTCCAGGGGCTGAAAGGAACCGCCAGCTGCAAGATCCACCTTCACCGCGACGAAGACGCCCGTTCAGAGGCAGGAGACGGCGTGGAGGTCCGACTCGTGCGTCGCCAAGGAGAAACGACAGCTTCTTTCAGAACGGCCAAGTCCGAGATGGCTTTTATCAGCGCAACGCACATAGCAGATCGGTCAGCCCGGAGTCAGATCGAGGAGATGTAGGACGCCGTGGAACGAGAATGCCATGAAGCCCAGCGAGAGACACGAACAGGGCAAATTCGAGACACGGTTCGCCCAGGTACGAAAGAGAGAGCGACGTAAGAATGCAAGCTGACACGTAAATGCTCACATCTTGTTCTGGTTTTGTATATATACTCTCCATATTATGCTTATATTCAGGGTGTTATCATATATGTTATGTATCTGGAAGGTCACAGTGTCCGTACAGTCCACAGAGTAAATTTTATATACAGGGTGTTCATGTATTTGCTTGTCAATTTTTATATACAGGGTGTTCATGTATTTGTTGGTCTATTTTATATACAGAGTGTTCAAGGATTTGTAACCAAAAAAAGTCTGTCCCTGCGTAGAGCGAATTTTTCACGCTTACGAAATCCTTGTAAGAAGAAGGGGGGCGAGGTTGTGACAGTCAGATTTACCGACGTCATTATTATTATTATAATTGTCCATAGCGGTAAAAGACGTGTTGATTCAAAGTGTTGAGTGTTTTAATTTGTAAGATTACATATTTGATTTTTGCCAAGCCGACGGGAGGAACGAGACGTTCGCGTGTGTTAAGGGTGAGCACCTGAAGGGTCACGCTATGCGTCTAAAGCTTAGGAAATTCGACCGTAATGACAAACATTTAAATATCTTGGTTTCCAACGGTCAGATTCATGTGAAACTTATACCAGCGCAGCGGCATGTGTGCAGATGGCCCGACAATGCGTACAGCTGGAAGCGACATGTGACCGTGGCATAGACTCCCTGGGGCGACATGTGCGGGAAATTTCAGTTCGAGCCGAAGGAAACTCCGAACGGATTGAGGACTTCGAGATGAAAGTGCGTCAACTGAGCATAACTAGCAGCGGCACTTCACAATCGTCGCGGGAGCCCCGAGTGACGTCATCACCGGCAGTCGACATCGCCACTCGGTCGAACGGGGGAAGCGACCAGCGAGCTCCAGAAACGCCCCGCCCCCTTCGAAGAGAAGACACTGCGTCACCACGGTTGAGTCCGCGCCGCGAGCAGAGGGACGAAGATTTACACTTTGACCCACCGGCCGCCAGGAGAGCTCTGTTTCCGCCCGAATACCGGAAGCACTTCAAAAAATTTTCGGGTGCTGACAGAATTCTTCCTTCCACGTACCTCGAGGAATTTAATTCTACCGCCCGAGAGTTAGGTCTGACAGACGAGGATAGGCTTCTGATTCTGAAAGGTTTAATGCAGGACCGGGCCAAGAACTGGATGGACAGGAACGAGGGGAACTTCAATTCATATGAGGAGTTCAAGGAAGCGTTTCTCACTTATTTTCAACGTCCCCTGCAGGTCGAGAGGATGCTGATGCAGGTGCGAAACGAACGATACGACAGGGGCGGAGGACTCACGTATGCCCAGTACTTTTGGAAACGTTACAATGGGTTCAAGTCTCTGAAACCCCAAATGACCACGGCGGAGATAATATCCGCTCTGGTGTACCATTTCCCACACGAGATTCGTCGTCATCTCAATGGAGCATGCGTGTTTGACGCCGACGCGATGTCCCTCACACTGGAAAATCTGTTTCAGTGCGAGGAGGAGAGGCAGAAAACCAGGGGTGAGAAGTTTAGCAAGCGGCGCCGACCGGAAGATGATTCGTCGCACCGGAATAAACACCCGCGCGTTCATCTAGTCCAGCAGGGATGGAGAGGACAGCACCACGCTCCAGGGGCTGAAAGGAACCGCCAGCTGCAAGATCCACCTTCACCGCGACGAAGACGCCCGTTCAGAGGCAGGAGACGGCGTGGAGGTCCGACTCGTGCGTCGCCAAGGAGAAACGACAGCTTCTTTCAGAACGGCCAAGTCCGAGATGGCTTTTATCAGCGCAACGCACATAGCAGATCGGTCAGCCCGGAGTCAGATCGAGGAGATGTAGGACGCCGTGGAACGAGAATGCCATGAAGCCCAGCGAGAGACACGAACAGGGCAAATTCGAGACACGGTTCGCCCAGGTACGAAAGAGAGAGCGACGTAAGAATGCAAGCTGACACGTAAATGCTCACATCTTGTTCTGGTTTTGTATATATACTCTCCATATTATGCTTATATTCAGGGTGTTATCATATATGTTATGTATCTGGAAGGTCACAGTGTCCGTACAGTCCACAGAGTAAATTTTATATACAGGGTGTTCATGTATTTGCTTGTCAATTTTTATATACAGGGTGTTCATGTATTTGTTGGTCTATTTTATATACAGAGTGTTCAAGGATTTGTAACCAAAAAAAGTCTGTCCCTGCGTAGAGCGAATTTTTCACGCTTACGAAATCCTTGTAAGAAGAAGGGGGGCGAGGTTGTGACAGTCAGATTTACCGACGTCATTATTATTATTATTATTGTCCATAGCAGTAAAAGACGTGTTGATTCAAAGTGTTGAGTGTTTTAATTTGTAAGATTACATATTTGATTTTTGCCAAAGTCGACGGGAGGAACGAGACGTTCGCGTGTGTTCAGGGTGAGCACCTGAAGGGTCACGCTATGCGTCTAAAGCTTAGGAAATTCGACCGTAATGACAAACATTTAAATATCTCGGTTTCCAACGGTCAGATTCATGTGAAACTTATACCAGCGCAGCGGCATGTGTGCAAGGACGGATGTGTGGAGTTTCGTAACGATCAAGTGACAATTACGGACGCCAGATCAAATCGGTTCTAATTGATCAGTTTGTGGACAGCGATTGCAATTGAGCTATGGGCGACAGCCAGGCGGAAGCTTAATCCGCACAAGTAAACTTCGGACATGGTCCGTCCTAGTTTGGAGACAATAGAGCGTGGTGGAATAACCTCTCCGGAAGCGTCACTCCAACGTGCGCCTAGCGTCCTTTTTCAAAATCCAAATAAAACGAAGGACATGGTTTTTCGATATACAGTCTTACCGCGATCCTTGTAGCGAGAGCAGCTCCGTGCTACCTCTCCATATACAGTTTTGCCGCGATTCTTGGAACGAGAGCACCTTCGTGCTACCTTTCGTGTACAGTGGACTTTGTTGTGTTGTGCGAACACCAGTGTGTGTGATAGGCAGTAAGTCTACACGAGTGCGCCTACCTCAACCGCTGGGGGAAGTTGAAGCGAAACCGTGTTTCCGTGATTACCTTACGCCATTTATAATTTTTGAGAAACGAGGAACACCGGAAACTATGGCGGGCTAGAGGAAGAAGAGAGATGAGGGCGTTACGTCGATTCGCCCGATGTCAGACGAGACTACGCCGATGATGCCTACCCGCCACGGAGAGAGAGAGAGAGAAAGATGAGCCACGCCGACAATGCCTACCCGCCACGGAGAGAAAGAGAGAAAGATGAGCCACGCCGACGATGCCTACCCGCCACGGAGAGAGAGAGGGACGACGAGCCACGCCGACGACGCCTACCAGCCGCGACAGAGAGACGTAGAGAGAGATGTTGACGCCCCGACGACGCCGACGACGCCTACCAGCCGGGACAGAGAGATGTAGAGAGAGATGTTGACGCCCCGACGACGCCTACAACGATCGCTCAGATGCGACGTCCGAACCGCGCCATACCACGGAGATCCACCGATCCCGAGAGGAAGAGGAGCCGGGGAACTAGGTGTTTGAACCCTTTTCGCATCTTCATCGTCGTGACCAAGGAAACCTTTCGCGTGGATACTATGCGTTTTCAATCGCCCATAAAGACGCCAGGATGCACCCCGGAAGCTGAGAGATGGTAAAGTATCCATCTGTGTGAACCTTAACACGTGACGGCCCGATTGATTTAGAGAACGCCCTTGAAATTCGTCGACATTTTGAAAACGCCCACTCAACTCGAACTTCATACCAAACTCCCGTCGCGCTTGTCATTTGTAATCTATTCGTCTCAGGTCAATTTTTCTTATTCCTTGTGATATTTTTTTATGATCTTAAATTCATTGTTGTTTGTGCTCCTTTGTATTTGTTTAAAGTGCGTACTATTATAGTAAAGCGCCGCCCGCTTAATGGCATATTCTACTTGAGGTTTGTTCATTTTTATGTGTCAGCGCTGTGTCGCTGCTAGCTATGTCAGGTCGCATATGTGATTATTTGTTAAAGTATTTGCCTGGTAATATGAATTGCTCGTCGCGGCGAAGTGTTTAAGTTCCGCCTGCTAGAGAGTATATGTTTGCGCCACTCAACGGAGGTTACTTGTTAAGTTTGGAACCACGTGAGGTCCTGTAAAAGGAAAACGTCCGCCCACGTGAATGTAATTGCCGTTGAGACGCCTTTGTTTATACTGGTCAAGTAATGTATTGTCACCGCGCCGACTAGTTTCTTTTTTAAAAACAAAAGGTGAACTTAAGTAAGGGCTGGCTAGGATTTAAGTAGCACTGGAGCAAAATCACAAATGACCTGATTAGACAAAAAGTAAGATAAAATTTATTGAGAATGCAATAATTAGGGCTTGTCGTCATAAAACCTGTACATGTCATGTATAATTTCTTGTGTCGATGACCCCATGAGGATTGAATCTGAGAGAGAATGTGAGAGTGCAAGTGTGGGGACCTGTAATAATTCCATTTTTGTTGGTTACGAATAGAATATACTTTTTATTTTCATGTTAATTTTGGGCTATATCATTTTCGTATGCATGTCGCTACCCGTGATTTTCAGGTATGCAGCTAGCCGCTTCCCGGCTACAGGTAAAGAGGTGGTAATTTGAAAGTACATATGTCTTTGTTTTAATTCGATATGGCTTATTACTATACACTGTTGGTCACCGGTTCCTACACACGAACTTAACCTGGACCGTAACGCTATATCGCTTGTCCGAGGGAGATTTTTGCCGCCTCTATCTAGGTAGTGGTAGCAGTAGTTGTATTTGACCGATTACCAGCACCACTTACAAGTGTAGAAAGTATGAACCCCCCTCAAGCAGATTTGGCTACACTTAAAACAAGCTCAACATGAGCATATGAGCTTTTTGCTCAAGTGTGGAACCCTGTCTAATCCAAGATTTTTGTAAAAATGCCCTCGGGAATTTCTCGGAAAATATGAACCCCCCTCTGGCAGATTTGTCTATACTTAAAACTTGCTCAACATGCCCATATGAGCTTTTTGCTCAAGTGTGGAACCTTGTCTAATCCAAGATTTTTGTAAAAAATGCCCTCGGGAATTTCTCGGAAAGTATGAACCCCCTCAGATTGATTTGTTTACACTTACAAAAGGCACTTCTGTGAGATTGTTGTCCATAAACCTGTCAAAAATATGCCCCTCTTGATATTGTTTTTGGCCACACTTAAAATTAAGCCAAGATGCTTATAAAACCCACACCCACACACACCCACACACACCCACACCCACACACACCCACACCCACACATATTTACTTCCGGTCCACTTCCGGTCTACTTCCGGTCCACTTCCGGTCCACTTCCGGTCCACTTCCGGTCCACTTCCGGTTTAAGTTCAATTGGACACCAGGCTCATCTTGCATATCTAGTACTAAGACAATGCAATATGCAGAGACCCTCTAGAATTGCTCCGTGACCCTCTCATTTCTTACATCATAAACATATGATTTTTCACCTATGAGAATAACACTACATTTGGTGTCATCAGGTAATGCCTCATGGAATTCACAGATAATTTTAATGTTTGTCCTGTCATTCACCACAACTTGTTTCCTTTTTGAAGTGTTGATGACAAACATGGGTCTCTGTGCTTTGAATTCATCTGGTGTGTAATACATGTCAGTATTGCCAGTAGTGACCCTTTTGAATGCCGTAAATGCCTCATATAATTTGAGGAAATCATTCTTGGACATGTCTAAATTGTAATTTTCTCTAGGAAATACCTCATTTCTGCCATTTTTAAGATATATGTTCTTGATGTTGCAGTTATCAAATCTACTTGAATTTTTTTCCTGATTATTGTGTCTCCCAGTCTGAAACAGTACCACCACAAAATCAGGCATGTCATATTGAATACTGGAGAATGAATTTGTAGCATCAAACTCATAATAAGAACCAGCGGCAGGCTTCTGTACACATTGATATGTATAAAATTGCAAAAGAACCTGTGGATTTTTTATTATATCTGCTTTGTATTTAAGAGCATAACTGGCCTCATATTCAACAACAGGGATTCTTAACTCCATAGTCTGAATAATGCATTTGCCCTCATCAGGTAGGGTATTAGGCAGAGCTTCTCCTGTAGGGTTTAATGTGCTGTACCTCATCAAAGCATTATTATCATTGGCAGCTCTTCTAAATGTAATTCTTAAACCACCCTTCCACATAATATCTTTGTAATCTGAGAAGAATCCTGGCAACAGGCGCATGGGGAACAGTACAGTGTGGTTTTTAGATAATATTTTATCACCAGCCTCAAATCCACCTATTTTGTAGTAAGAAGCCTCGGTTTTGGATAATTTTAATGTGGCCAAAGCTGTGGAGGTAATGCCGGGATAATCCACTCTGTTTATAACAACACCATGTTTTCTGATCTCAATTTCAGAGAACAGATGGGGCACAAAATTGTCCACCAATCTTATATTTGAATTTGCCGGATAATCTGTTCCATCGAGCTTTACAACATCAAATTTGATGTATAGATCTGCTCTGTGGGGGTGTATAAAGCCATCCCCAACATCAAGATCAACCTCAATCTCTGTGTTGGGTTGATTTAAATTTGCAAATGTCCTCCTGTTTGGGGAGAATGATTGTAGCTCATAACTCTCAATATTTTCCATTGTATGTATTTTTATTTAAATATTAATCTCTATGATAGCAGTTGTTGTGGCTCCAGCAAAATCAACTAATTCTTCTTTTTCATTAGTGACCATCAATTCAATATAATCTATTCTATTATGGCACACAGGAAAATATAATGTTGGGGATGGATTGTAGATGATTGGCTCCATGAATTCGGAATTAGGTTTGAATGTTGCAATGATGCCGGTTTGTTTGTGAGTGCCTATACCATTTGATTTGGTGATCATACCCTCAGCCACATTACAGTGAATATTCAGAGTCTCTATGGCTAAGAATTTAGGTATATCCATAGCAGTGTGTTTGATGCCTGCTTCAAGTTTTGTGTTGTTCTCAAAGCCTAACAGCTCTCCTATAGTACCCAGATCCACTGTTTCTGTAGCAGATACAATCTCTACTCTGTGAGTGACAGAATTTTGACTTAACACTACACCTCTGGGTAATTGAGCATTTAGAGTGGACACATTATATTGCCCTGGAGTGATGACAATTTTTTGATCCCCTACTGCAATTTTGTTGTTGTGGTGTGTAATATTAGGGATCAAGTACATGCCATAAAATGCTCTGAGAGCTATTGTTTTGGGATACACTATGTCATCATGTAATCTAAGTTTCAATATTGAATTTTGGCTGGTGAGATGGAATACCCCCATGATGTTTCAGATACCACAAGGCTTTTTGAAAATCTTCAATTGATGGTTTATTTATTTGAGACATATATCTGAGAACAGATAAACACAAATGTCCACAATTAACATCTTTGAAATTTTGAACACGGGCATTATTGTAATAAAGATTAGCTGATTTTAGATATTTTATTAAATTTTCAGGTGGAACACCTCCAAATGAATCAAACACAAATGCCGTATTGTTTAAATATTTAAGATAACAAATCCAGTGAGTGCCCTGATTTTTGTACTTATCCAAATTAACAATGCCACACTCTTTGTTGAGTGGTTGTTCTGGTAAAGAATCAGACATGTACACACCCCTAAAATTTTTGATGCCCAGTGGCTTGATTAAAGCTTCAATATCTTGGTTTGTAAGCGGCTCCTGTTTTTTTAAACTTATTCATGGCTCTCTTAACACCTTTGCCTTGTTTCTCCATGGCGAGGTTATGGCGCTTCTGCTCATGTAATTCTGCCTTATTCTTCTTGGCATCTATTACTGTTTTTGCTATGGCAGCTGATCCCCCGGCCAAGCTCCCAACTGCCCCGAGAGCAGCTAAGATGGCCGGGATAGTAAATATGAAACCCCCCACATGTGATTTTTTCCTGGATTGTTGTAATTTTTTTAATTGGGGGGTACTAAGCAACAATTTCATACCATGGCCCTTTGCAATACAAGAATTTTTTTTCTTGCGCTGCTTTTTGGTCAAAAGGCTATCAATAGGCCCAAGAGATTTGAGACCTGCATAAGGTATTTGATACATAACACCCTTGGCCTTCATTGTAGGTTTATTATATACATATTCACAACCCCCACCCCAGTTTTTGTTTGGTGCTCATAGCTATGGTGGTTCCCAATGCTGCTATTTTTTCACTCAAAGAAGCATTTTTGCTTACAAATCTACCAAATGCAGCCTCTTCTAATTTCTTGTCTGCAACATGTCTCTTGTCAAGATCAGAATCTGTGTTGTATGCTATGTCATGGTCTCTACAAGCAGCATCTAGGGGATTAACACCAGGGTCCCCTCTGTTTAATCTATGGTCCAATTTTGTGCCTGGACCACAATACTGATAGCCTGGAATATGTAGTTCAAATGGAAGCTTGTTTATAATGTCATTAACCAACCCCCGGCCCTCAGAAATATTCCAAAATTTAGGTGGTAGAGTATTAATAACTTTTATAAGATATCCAATCCCCTTAGTGTCATTCACTATAAAATTAGACAATTTTGTGCTTATCATGTCCATAATTCCAACCTTTTCATTGTAAAAATTGTGGTTGCCAGCATTTTCCTCCCCAGCTATCACCAATAACCTATCTACAAGTTTCCTGACATCATCAACCCACACAAATTCTTTAGGCAGGGTGTTGTATTGTTTGATTCCACTGCCAGTCTTGATCTGTGACCATATGGGCTTGATTAAATTGTTGTATTTTGCTCCACTGCTAGACTTGACTCTTTTTTGTGTGGGATTATTGTTCTGGTATAGAGCATCTGATTTTATTAATATTTTTTTGTAATGTTCATAATCTTGATCTGTATAGCTGCCAGGCCTTTTCCGAGTCATCAGTTCCCACAATCCAGGTGTTCCGGGGTACTTAACAAAAGCACCTTTTTCTCCGAGACGAGATTCTGAATAAACAATCAGATCATCCCCCATAAATGTTACTCTGAAATTGCCAATTCTATGTATGATGCTGCCATCAAGCTCTGTGTCAGCATATAAGCCAAACACCTCATCTTTATTGTCTTTAGGTGTGGTTAAATATTTTTGTGCAAGAAGACCCAATTCAATAGGATCCTGAGTAGCTTCAATTCTTCTAGGAGCAACAGGACTAGGTGTATGAATACTGGAAAGTGGGGTGAATGGATAATCTAATATGTTCCTAGCAGCTACAGGTACAAGCTCTGTGATCAAATTTTGATTTTGCTCTGTAACAGTTTTGATATTCTTACCTAATTCACTAATAGCATCAATGATAGGCTGTTCTGTTTGTTTGTGTTGTTCATAAATTGCTCGGTTCTCTGATTTCCATCCCTTAAATCTTTTTACAAGATAATCTCTTAACTTAAGATCATCAATGATTGGCCTTTTCATGTTTATTTATTTATATTTCAATGTCTAGAAAATTGTTGATTTTATTTCTGTATTTGCCACTATTGGGTGTTCTTGTCATATCAATTGTGACAAACCCATAGCTGTCCTGGTTCCAGCACCTACTGCAAAACTTGGAAAAATCATTGTAGCTCAAGTCCCCACCTACATATTCATCATGTATGTGTTTGAGGTTGGTATGATCTTGATGAAACACACATATAAAATTGCTGTTGTCTCGGATTAGCTGCTTCGGTATTTTAGAAAAAGTCTGTGCCAGGTAGAAGCAATCAATGTTTTTGTGCCGCCCCTGTGTAAAAAAATTTCTAACCTTGTTTTGATTATCCAGTATAATGTCATCAAACACAACAACAGAATTATCGAGACATTCGTGAAGTGGCTTAACATCTGGTTCAAAAGTGGCAATATCCAATCCATCATATAGCTTCATCAGCTGCTGATATTTTAATTGTTCCAAGCTCTTAGAGAAGACATACAAGTGCCTGTTTTTCCAGTCTAACCAGTTGGGTGCCAATAAAAAATTATCAACCATTAGTGTAGTTTTACCACAAGCTGATGGCCCAACAATAAGACACCTAATATTTTCAGGCAGCAAGTTGCCATTTCTCTTAATCTGCTGTTCAGGTTCTGGCAGCCTTTTTATAACATCCCAGGTGCTCATATTATTATTTTGTTTGCATCGATCCAGCTGTGTTCTGGGAGTCCTAGCCATTTGACAAGTAACTTGTTGCCTTTTCTGCCGATGATTTTTTCTATGAGATATGTGTCAGGCTGTTTAGTTTTGCTGAGCTCTTGTTCATAAAACCTGCCTTTGAGAATTTCTCCTCGATGGTCTTTTATTATATATGTGTTAAGGGTCCCAGGTTTAACTTGAACCACTGTAAATAATTCAGTGCTCCAGTTTCTTGTAAAGCCTCTTTTGAATAAGTGCTTATATTTGCTGATTCTTACTTGATCACCCACCCTGTATTTGGCCCTTCTTGTTGTTTGCTGGTATCTAGGATAATAAACAGTCCTGATCAATTTTTGCTCATCAGATGAAGTTACTTCAGAGGGTTTCATGTTGATTGTGGAATGGACCGAGTTGTTATATTTATGTAGAAGTTCTGGAAGAATATTAATCCATTTATAATTACCTTGAAGTGTAAATTGTTTATACATAAGATTTTTTAGGGTTCTGTTGAATCTTTCTACAATTGAGGCTTTGAGATCACTGTAACTCGAATAATATTTTATTGCCTGGCTTTTAATAAATTGTTGAAACACTGAATTATAAAATTCTTTGCCATTATCTGTTTGCAAATAGCGCGGTGATCTTGCACTCTGATTGATGATTGTCCTGATGGCTTCTGTAACACATGTTCCAGTCTTGGATTTGAGTGGCACAGCCCAGGCAAATTTTGAAAATGTGTCTATGACAGTGAGTAGATACTTGTAGCCCTTGTTGATTTTGTCTAAGTTTTTCAACTACCCACTTGCCATCTCAATCAAGTCGCTTTGCCATAAATCATCTATGCCTTTTGTGACTACTGGCAGTCTCTTAAAATTATGTCTGGCTTGTCTGTGTAATTCATCAACAATAATTTGTCTAGACATAATATGTAAACAAGAATATTGCAACTATGGGGTGTTCAGCAGCTGATACTACAGGATTTTCTAAATATAATTTGTCCCCTATTTGTATTTTAAATTCCAGAGTGCCATCATCTTCAGTATAGGCTGT
Source organism: Lepisma saccharinum (assembly GCF_977018435.1). Lineage (NCBI taxonomy): Eukaryota > Metazoa > Arthropoda > Insecta > Zygentoma > Lepismatidae > Lepisma > Lepisma saccharinum. The sequence goes on along the minus strand of NC_139229.1, from coordinate 145,772,496 downwards.
TTCTAATGTATTGGGATCTGTAAAATCCTCTAACTCTACACTGGTGATTTTTACTTTGTTGTCAGCATTTGTTATTGATAAGGTAGGGTAGTGGTGTGCCTGTGGTTGAAGCCAATATTTGATCTTGATTGGTCTAAGTGTGCCCCCAACAAAAAACTGGTAATAAAATTGTGCAGGGGACAGCATATATACTTTGCCTCCTGGTGTAAATGGTGAATCATATTCTTTGTTGGGGATGCTGTACAATTCAAGAATTACTGTATGTTTTGGATTCTCGATTATGCCCCTTATTTCTTTTTCTGCTGTAAGCAATCTGCTTGTTACAGATTCAAGGTGCTCATTGATAGTCCTAACAACATCATCATGGCCTGGCTTGATCTTTATGTCCACAACAAGTTTCTTGTATTGTTGCACAATCTCTTGAAGCTGGGCGGCAAAAACAGACAGAGCATTTGCTTGATTGGATTCCATGGTCCCTAGCTGTTGCTTGATATTAGCTACAATTTGTTGCAAATTTTCAACAACTGCCAATTTTGAATTTTGAGCAGTAAGATCATGGACCTGTCTTCTGATATCCTCAAACAGGGCATGCAGTTCATTAATATGTTGATTGGTTGGTAGAGTGGCCACTGTCTGAGTGAGTTGTTTGATCTCTGCTTGGATATTCTTGATATCTTCTGATTTCAATATCCTATTCACTGCCCTCTTAATATTTTTAAGTTCCTGTGATGTGGGAAGATTTGATACTGTATTCTGCAAAGATTCAAGTGCCAATTTCACATTGTTTAATTCAGATGCATCAGCCACATTTTGCATAGCATTTTGGAGCAGGGCTATATCTGCCTGAGTGGGTGTGGATTGTTGTAAAATTTCAAGTTTTGTTTGGATATCATCTATCAAGTGATGAAAATGAGATAGTTCAGATTCAGTGTTGAGGTTTTCAAGCTTTGTGATCTGTTCCTGGACACTGACAAGGGTATCTACAATTCCAGGCAATCGGGATTCTAGTACATTTGTCAAATCACTTTGCACTGCTGCTATTGTACCCTCAAGATGGGTTATGGTACTTTGAATTTTTCCAAAATCTTCATATGTTTCAAGTTGCAGCTTAATATTTGCTACACTCCGAGTTATTGCACTCAAAGCATCAGAAGATGGCAAGTTGTTCATAAAATTTTCAAGTGTCTCAATTTTTTCTTTAACCTCGGCTATGGCATTGTTCAGAGGATCCAGATTAGGTATCTGGAGTGACTGAATCTGTTCTTTTAGAGTGGAAATCACTAGATCAAAATCTTCTTGTGATTTTATGCTTTTGACAATTGTTTGGAGCTGTGCCTGGACATTATTAATCTGTTCCTCCAATTGCTGTTTCAATTGCTCAGAGTTGTTAGCCTGGGTCTTAAATTTGGCTTGAAGAGCTGCTACAGCTTCTTCTAAACTTTGAAAATTATCTAATGTTGCCAGGTCAGTATATTTCTGAAGCAGCACTTTGAGTTCAGAATCAATTTTAAGAAGAGGGTCCATGCATTGTGATTGCAAATTTGTAATTTCTAATTGAAGACTGGCATTCAGTGTAGTTTGCAAAGCTTGTAAATCACTTCTTAATTTCTTGACTCTGACATCAAGCATCAGAATCTCATCACTGTGATCTTCATGTCTTGTATGGCCAAATATATCATTAGGCATTTTTGTTTTAGTGGTTATTTATTATAGAGTATCTGATTCTTAATTCTATAAAAAAAGGTATAAGCTTGTCATATGACCCAGGGACCTCAATATATAAGCAGTCACCAGCAGAAACAGTATATACAGTGCCAGAAACCATGTTTGAGTGCTTAATTCTATAAATATTTCTCCCTATTGAAATTTTAACATCACCCTCAGGGGTTGTAATAAATTGCAATTGCCCACCTACAGGTAATTGGTAATGATTTAAATTATTGTTAAATATGTACAATATTTTGCCCGTTTCATCATCAACATCTGTAAGTATGCTGTTCAGATGAATAATTAACAAGCCACTCAGTTTAGATATCATATCAGAAGAGGGTTGTGGTGTTGGCAGCTCCATAATAGCCTGTTTTTTGAACCCAAATAAGTTCATAGGCATGTTTATTTATTTCAAATCATGCTCTGTAATTGGGCATTGATTTCCATTTTTCAAATCACAATGACCCCATGGTAGAGTATGTATGCCACATGATAAAATGCATCTCTTATCATCATGTGGGTCCAGGGCCACTTTTCTTACAATATTGCTAGTCAACAAGTGATCCACACTCTGAATTCTGGATTCTGATGTTTTGATTAAATTCCGGGATTTGAGGCAATTTTTATAATCTTCAAATACAAACTCTTTTTCCACAATCACTCTGCCAATACCCTTGGCCTTTTTGGCAACAGCGCCACTACATGTTTCAAAAGTGTACATCTTGGCACTTAACCCAGCAAATTTCACAATAACATCACCAAGTGTCTCATCTTTTAACTTGCCAGGCACCTTTTTGTTGTGGTGTTTAATTATTGTATGTTCACTGGTATCAAAGTATTGAAACAATTCAGGCTGTGACATATCTTGATAAACATCTTCTGTTTTAATATCAAGAATAAAACTATCCGTGTCCATGTACATCAATTTTATATTATTACCATAAAAAGGTTTCAACACATCATAATACAATGTTAACATATGTAATTTGGCCAATTCCAATATCGCAGCCCCTACATAAATAGCTTTATCAAATTTGATCTTTGTTTTTTTCATGTTGAAAAGTGCCATGTGCTCATCATAAATTCTTCTATAATTGAAATTAGGCTTTGCAACCAATTTTTTGCTCAGGCTGGGGTCAGTAATTATTTTAACATCGGTATGTTTTCTGACATTTTCAATTGTTTTGCCATACACTGAATTCACCATCAATTTAAACAAGCCCTTATCAAATTGGCTCTTTGCAGATGTTCGAAGCTCTGTATTTGTATCAATGTATGGTTTCAACCATTCTGAGTGCTTGAACCTCAAAACTTTGCCAACTTTGGTCACTTGGATACCATGTTTCATCAGGAACTGGAGGTTTTTGTAATATATGACATAACCCTGTTTCGGCTCCAGAGTCATCATGAGCTTCTTCTGTTTAGAGCCAGGTGAGCACTGAACCTCGGGAATTGGGGGCAGATCAGAAAATTTATTGTGCAAATCATCAGGAATTATCAGATCAGCCTCTAAGAATAGGCCATAATTACTGTCATCAAAATCCTTAAGATCTTCAATATTGAAATTTTCAACCCACTCAAGCCCTGCATATGGCAGTTTTTGCATCATGGCATGACCATAGAGGCTGTTGGCATCTACATACGCTATATAATTTGATGGCCGTGCTGGATCATAATCAGGCATATATTTGTTATTTGCTCTGGCATATCTCTGGGAACATTGCACCATCCCCCCTCTTATACATTTCTCCATAAACAGATACTTATCTTGATCGTGGATCAGATCCAAATGCATGTTAGTGTTCAAAAACGTTGCAGACCATGCTAGGCTCGGGGCACTGAAAAAATATATTGGATCCAGTCTATAATTTTGCATAGAAGATTTTCTGAATGCCTGCAATATATCAGCTAAGAGGGTGACATCAAGTTTTAAATATGCCATGTGATAATCACCAAATGTCTGGCAATTTAAATTGTTCCACATCAACTGGGCATGGTGATAATCTTCATCAGTGATTCCAGATCCTCTGATTTTGCTGTAAAACTCTTCTTGTGGTGGCAGGGAACACTCATCAAATTTAGAAAAATCTGTAACATAGTCATATGGATATACACCCTTCCGCCTAATTAATTTCAGGTCCTGATTTGGAAACAAGGCACTTGTGATTTTGAATTGATCATCAGATAATTGATTTGCCAGTGTAGCCAGGCTAGCCGATAAAATTCTGTAAGAATCAAGAAATCTTATGTGAATAGGAACACCATTAACTTTAATTATCTTGCTAATAGATATATATTTTTCATCATTTTCAGCTAAAATATTTAAATTCTGCTTGTCAAACCCCTCGTATCTGATCAGATGATGGAAATCATAATTGGATGCTCCATGGCAAAATATGGGGACAAATCTTGGTCTCTTGATCTGAATATTGCAGCTATTACACAGGGCCATTAAGAATTTACCATCTGTATGAGAATGGTGTTTCACCTTGATATTTGTATCTGAAAATTCAGAATCACATACCGGGCATTTTTCTGCATTGTTGAAATCCTCAATCTGTTTCTCTGTTAAAGGCAACATAGGTTTTGATTTTAATAAGATGTTAGATGCTATGTCACGGCACTCATTTTCTATTCTATGTGCAAATATTTTGATGGCATCTGGTCCCATGTATAAGTGTGGTTCACTAGCTACACCATCCCGTATAACTATATAACAAAAACTGGAAGGTTCATGTAGCTGGTATGGTGTAATTGAAGATTCTTCAGGATCTGGATTGCAGAATGCAAGAGGTTTGAGGTTTGATTCAAAATCACAGACAATATATGCTGGGTGTTCCAACAAGGCTTCAAACTTTTTGAATTTGCAATTTTCACTTGGATTGGGCATCACCATATGAACAGGTTTATGGTTGCCACAGTATTTCAGATGCTCAATTAACTTGTTTTTAGCAATTTCTGCATTCTTTTCACAAACACCATTCACCATTTTTCTACCATCAAAAACAGTTAAGCATCTTCTGCACAACTTGAATATTGTATTGGATTTGTCTAGTTGTTTTCTGACTAAAGCTTCAAGATTATGTATCAGAGTGTAATGATATGTGCCATCCCCTTCAATTAAGAGCAGATCAATCGGAACAGCAGATTCATCATCAAGTGTACTGATTCTGAGAGGATCTATCAAGCAATTGCCAGTAGAACAAGTAAATACATTAATAGATAATTGTTTACCATTAATATCCCGGGCCTTTTTTTCAAATTTATCAATATTCTGAACAGACATTGGATATTCTAAACCCTCCATTGCATCATCAAAATCATTTTCATGTTGTTTGTAATAATTTATTCTCTGAGGATTTCTTGAAGCTGGAAACAAAGCAGCTAATATACACCACAAAAAGCATTTCTGGTCGGTATTTTTTATATTAACCACGGCTTGTTTGTTTTTAATATTGGCAGGTAATGGCAGATATGTAGAACCTTGTAATGGGCTGAATTCAGAAATATTAATATATAACTTGTGTGGAGAGCCGCATAGGCTCCATCCAGACTCTTTTGCTGCAAATTCAGAGTGTTTAATATTCAATTGATTTATCAAGCTGCTTATTATTGTGTCTGAATTTGCGTTTGAATATACCGGTACAGTTTCTGTTATGTGGGGCTGTGTAAATTTTGTGCCATTTGGTTTCTTATATTGTGCAAACAATTTAAGGGACAGTTTATAAGAGCCATTTTGTGCATTTAGAATTGCCTGCAGATCAGAATTTATACTGTTCAAAAAATTCTTAATGTCACATCTTGGCTCTGATACAAACCGATAATCCCTAAGTTGGGCATTAAAACTGCTATGGATGGGTGCATGGCGTGGCTGCTTTGCAGGTCCAGCATTAACAGGTGCTTCATGCTTTCTTTTCAGACCAGATGTAGATGGTTGTGAGGGCAATGTTGATAACTGTGCAGAGCAAGTATCTTTATGTGTATATGTGAAGTATTGCATGCTATATTTTTTATGGCATTTGGGGCATATTTTTGTGGGGGTTCTGTATTTGTCCGGGTTACAAATCTTTTGGTGCTTGGCCCAATTGGGGCTGGATATATTTTTATTGCATTGATTACAATATTTTTGACTTGGCATTTTTGTTGTTGTTTATTATATACAATTTCTTGGGATTCAAATCAAAACTCTATGCTGGATAAAAAATATCAGTTGGGTTTGGCACTGTGCTTTGTGTGTGTGTGTATGTGTGTATGTGTGTATACACTTAATATTTTTGGCTTTGGTATTTATATACAATTTCTTGGGGTTCAAATCAAAACTCTATGCTGGATAAAAAAAGCAGAAATAGGCCACAACTTGGCCACAAGTGGACCGGAAGTAGGCAAACCGGAAGTGGACCGGAAGTGGACCGGAAGTAGACCGGAAGTGGACCGGAAGTAAATATGTGTGGGTGTGGGTGTGTGTGGGTGTGTGTGGGTGTGGGTGTGTGTGGGTGTGTGTGGGTGTGGGTTTTATAAGCATCTTGGCTTAATTTTAAGTGTGGCCAAAAACAATATCAAGAGGGGCATATTTTTGACAGGTTTATGGACAACAATCTCACAGAAGTGCCTTTTGTAAGTGTAAACAAATCAATCTGAGGGGGTTCATACTTTCCGAGAAATTCCCGAGGGCATTTTTTACAAAAATCTTGGATTAGACAAGGTTCCACACTTGAGCAAAAAGCTCATATGGGCATGTTGAGCAAGTTTTAAGTATAGACAAATCTGCCAGAGGGGGGTTCATACTTTCCGAGAAATTCCCGAGGGCATTTTTACAAAAATCTTGGATTAGACAGGGTTCCACACTTGAGCAAAAAGCTCATATGCTCATGTTGAGCTTGTTTTAAGTGTAGCCAAATCTGCTTGAGGGGGGTTCATACTTTCTACACTTGTAAGTGGTGCTGGTAATCGGTCAAATACAACTACTGGTAGCATTTGTTTTCCCGGGCAAGGGAGGGCGTAACATACATTTTTGGCGCCGCGAACACAGGGACCGGTATATATTAAATCGAAAGCACCCTCAGTGCAGAGGTATATGTCGTTTTTGTAAGGGCTACGTCAGGCGTATTTTGGTGTCATGTAACTGTTTTTCATCGTGAGATTTTATTGTTTTATTTTGACGTGAATTGGTAATTGAGACATTAGGCGTTTATTTTTTCAAGGTAGTAGGGCAGCTACTTAAGGCGTTAGGCATTTTAAAATTTTTGTTTGGCATATGGCATTAGGCGTTAAGTTCAGTTCTGGCAAAAGGGGAATCGACCGCCCTTATCTTTTTTCGTTTGTGAATTGTTTAAATATATATATTGGTATATATTGTGAGCGCTCACGTTTACGCTTGTCAGCGAGCATTGAGAGTCGACCGAGGGTTGAATATTTGATTTCATGAGATTGCGCAACCGCCGCATCGAGAAGTTAAACATGAGTGACGTAAGGGTGATTTGCGATGTCTGCAGCGAGGAGTTCCCTGAAAGTGAAAACGTCGGCACAGCTAGGAAGGTTTGTTCCCGGTGCGATGTCCCGTTAGGTCCACGTGAAGGAAGCAGTTTACCGAACAGCGGGGGGCAAGCCAATGAGATCAGCGCGCAACCGGTTTCTCCGGGAGGTACAGAACGGGTCGACGAAGCAGCTAGCCTCAGTGGTACCAGCTCCTAACAGATCATCGAGATGCTACTGCGGATGGATGCCAAGATGGAAGCCACGCGAAGCGAGATGGAGGCCACCCGAAGCGGAATCGAAGCCAAGATGGAAGCCACGCGAAGCGGAATTGAAGCTTCGCTCGAAGCCAAGATGGAAGCCACGCGAAGCGGAATCGAAGCCTCGCTCGAAGCCAAGATGGAAGCGACCCAAAGCAAGATAGAGGCCATCAGCACCCAGATGCGATTGACGGAAGACCGCCTCCAGGAGACCATCCGTACTTCCGGTGAGGTGATAACGCAAGAACTCGTCACTCGGGTACAGGAATGCGAATCCCGTGTCGAAGCCAAAATCGCCGAAACCAACGTGCGGATCGACCGGCAAGAGAACCAGATGGCAACACTATCTCAGAGCGTGCGCGACCAGGAGGAAGGTATGCAGCAGATGGCCCGACAATGCGTGCAGCTGGAAGCGACATGTGACCGTGGCATAGACTCCCTGGGGCGACATGTGCGGGAAATTTCAGTTCGAGCCGAAGAAATCTCCGAACGGATTGAGGACCTCGAAATGAAAGTGCGTCAACTGAGCATAACTAGCAGCGGCACTTCACAATCGTCGCGGGAGCCCCGAGTGACGTCATCACCGGCAGTCGACATCGCCACTCGGTCGAACGGGGGAAGCGACCAGCGAGCTCCAGAAACGCCCCGCCCCCTTCGAAGAGAAGACACTGCGTCACCACGGTTGAGTCCGCGCCGCGAGCAGAGGGACGAAGATTTACACTTTGACCCACCGGCCGCCAGGAGAGCTCTGTTTCCGCCCGAATACCGGAAGCACTTCAAAAAATTTTCGGGTGCTGACAGAATTCTTCCTTCCACGTACCTCGAGGAATTTAATTCTACCGCCCGAGAGTTAGGTCTGACAGACGAGGATAGGCTTCTGATTCTGAAAGGTTTAATGCAGGACCGGGCCAAGAACTGGATGGACAGGAACGAGGGGAACTTCAATTCATATGAGGAGTTCAAGGAAGCGTTTCTCACTTATTTTCAACGTCCCCTGCAGGTCGAGAGGATGCTGATGCAGGTGCGAAACGAACGATACGACAGGGGCGGAGGACTCACGTATGCCCAGTACTTTTGGAAACGTTACAATGAGTTCAAGTCTCTGCAACCCCAAATGACCACGGCGGAGATAATATCCGCTCTGGTGTACCATTTCCCACACGAGATTCGTCGTCATCTCAATGGAGCATGCGTGTTTGACGCCGACGCGATGTCCCTCACACTGGAAAATCTGTTTCAGTGCGAGGAGGAGAGGCAGAAAACCAGGGGTGAGAAGTTTAGCAAGCGGCGCCGACCGGAAGATGATTCGTCGCACCGGAATAAACACCCGCGCGTTCATCTAGTCCAGCAGGGATGGAGAGGACAGCACCACGCTCCAGGGGCTGAAAGGAACCGCCAGCTGCAAGATCCACCTTCACCGCGACGAAGACGCCCGTTCAGAGGCAGGAGACGGCGTGGAGGTCCGACTCGTGCGTCGCCAAGGAGAAACGACAGCTTCTTTCAGAACGGCCAAGTCCGAGATGGCTTTTATCAGCGCAACGCACATAGCAGATCGGTCAGCCCGGAGTCAGATCGAGGAGATGTAGGACGCCGTGGAACGAGAATACCATGAAGCCCAGCGAGAGACACGAACAGGGCAAATTCGAGACACGGTTCGCCCAGGTACGAAAGAGAGAGCGACGTAAGAATGCAAGCTGACACGTAAATGCTCACATCTTGTTCTGGTTTTGTATATATACTCTCCATATTATGCTTATATTCAGGGTGTTATCATATATGTTATGTATCTGGAAGGTCACAGTGTCCGTACAGTCCACAGAGTAAATTTTATATACAGGGTGTTCATGTATTTGCTTGTCAATTTTTATATACAGGGTGTTCATGTATTTGTTGGTCTATTTTATATACAGAGTGTTCAAGGATTTGTAACCAAAAAATGTCTGTCCCTGCGTAGAGCGAATTTTTCACGCTTACGAAATCCTTGTAAGAAGAAGGGGGGCGAGGTTGTGACAGTCAGATTTACCGACGTCATTATTATTATTATTATTGTCCATAGCGGTAAAAGACGTGTTGATTCAAAGTGTTGAGTGTTTTAATTTGTAAGATTACATATTTGATTTTTGCCAAGCCGACGGGAGGAACGAGACGTTCGCGTGTGTTCAGGGTGAGCACCTGAAGGGTCACGCTATGCGTCTAAAGCTTAGGAAATTCGACCGTAATGACAAACATTTAAATATATCGGTTTCCAACGGTCAGATTCATGTGAAACTTATACCAGCGCAGCGGCATGTGTGCAAGGACGGATGTGTGGAGTTTCGTCACGATCAAGCGACAATTACGGACGCCAGATCAAATCGGTTCTAATTGATCAGTTTGTGGACAGCGATTGCAATTGAGCTATGGGCGACAGCCAGGCGGAAGCTTAATCCGCACAAGTAAACTTCGGACATGGTCCTTCCTAGTTTGGAGACAATAGAGCGTGGTGGAATAACCTCTCCGGAAGCGTCACTCCAACGTGCGCCTAGCGTCCTTTTTCAAAATCCAAATAAAACGAAGGACATGGTTTTTCGATATACAGTCTTACCGCGATCCTTGTAGCGAGAGCAGCTCCGTGCTACCTCTCCATATACAGTTTTGCCGCGATTCTTGGAACGAGAGCACCTTCGTGCTACCTTTCGTGTACAGTGGACTTTGTTGTGTTGTGCGAACACCAGTGTGTGTGATAGGCAGTAAGTCTACACGAGTGCGCCTACCTCAACCGCTGGGGGAAGTTGAAGCGAAACCGTGTTTCCGTGATTACCTTACGCCATTTATAATTCTTGAGAAACGAGGAACACCGGAAACTATGGCGGGCTAGAGGAAGAAGAGAGATGAGGGCGTTACGTCGATTCGCCCGATGTCAGACGAGACTACGCCGATGATGCCTACCCGCCACGGAGAGAGAGAGAGAGAAAGATGAGCCACGCCGACAATGCCTACCCGCCACGGAGAGAAAGAGAGAAAGATGAGCCACGCCGACGATGCCTACCCGCCACGGAGAGAGAGAGGGACGACGAGCCACGCCGACGACGCCTACCAGCCGCGACAGAGAGACGTAGAGAGAGATGTTGACGCCCCGACGACGCCGACGACGCCTACCAGCCGCGACAGAGAGATGTAGAGAGAGATGTTGACGCCCCGACGACGCCTACAACGACCGCTCAGATGCGACGTCCGAACCGCGCCATACCACGGAGATCCACCGATCCCGAGAGGAAGAGGAGCCGGGGAACTAGGTGTTTGAACCCTTTTCGCATCTTCATCGTCGTGACCAAGGAAACCTTTCGCGTGGATACTATGCGTTTTCAATCGCCCATAAAGACGCCAGGATGCACCCCGGAAGCTGAGAGATGGTAAAGTATCCATCTGTGTGAACCTTAACACGTGACGGCCCGATTGATTTAGAGAACGCCCTTGAAATTCGTCGACATTTTGAAAACGCCCACTCAACTCGAACTTCATACCAAACTCCCGTCGCGCTTGTCATTTGTAATCTATTCGTCTCAGGTCAATTTTTCTTATTCCTTGTGATATTTTTTTATGATCTTAAATTCATTGTTGTTTGTGCTCCTTTGTATTTGTTTAAAGTGCGTACTATTAGAGTAAAGCGCCGCCCGCTTAATGGCATATTCTACTTGAGGTTTGTTCATTTTTATGTGTCAGCGCTGTGTCGCTGCTAGCTATGTCAGGTCGCATATGTGATTATTTGTTAAAGTATTTGCCTGGTAATATGAATTGCTCGTCGCGGCGAAGTGTTTAAGTCCCGCCTGCTAGAGAGTATATGTTTGCGCCACTCAACGGAGGTTACTTGTTATGTTTGGAACCACGTGAGGTCCTGTAAAAGGAAAACGTCCGCCCACGTGAATGTAATTGCCGTTGAGACGCCTTTGTTTATACTGGTCAAGTAATGTATTGTCACCGCGCCGACTAGTTTCTTTTTTAAAAACAAAAGGTGAACTTAAGTAAGGGCTGGCTAGGATTTAAGTAGCACTGGAGCAAAATCACAAATGACCTGATTAGACAAAAAGTAAGATAAAATTTATTGAGAATGCAATAATTAGGGCTTTGTCGTCATAAAACCTGTACATGTCATGTATAATTTCTTGTGTCGATGACCCCATGAGGATTGAATCTGAGAGAGAATGTGAGAGTGCAAGTGTGGGGACCTGTAATAATTCCATTTTTGTTGGTTACGAATAGAATATACTTTTTATTTTCATGTTAATTTTGGGCTATGTCATTTTCGTATGCATGTCGCTACCCGTGATTTTCAGGTATGCAGCTAGCCGCTTCCCGGCTACAGGTAAAGAGGTGGTAATTTGAAAGTACATATGTCTTTGTTTTAATTCGATATGGCTTATTACTATACACTGTTGGTCACCGGTTCCTACACACGAACTTAACCTGGACCGTAACGCTATTTCGCTTGTCCGAGGGAGATTTTTGCCGCCTCTATCTAGGTAGTGGTAGCATTTGTTTTCCCTGGCAAGGGAGGGCGTAACATACATTTTAAATACAGAGAACGTAACTACTGCATAAATTTCTCCCAAGTTCTTCACGGGATTTATAATAAAGGCATCGATGGGAAACCAATCCCCTATCTATTCCTATAGCATATAGTCCGGGGTAGTATTAACCACGACCTTTCAACCATTGTAGCTGGGGGCGAGGGCGCAAGGGAGGTAGAGGCAGAAATATTACTTTCCCTTCTGGCGGTCGTTTCTACCTGAAACTGGTGAGGTGTAGGCAAAGCCAGCTAGAGCGACCACAAGGTAAAAAACCTTGGACGAAAAGTCCCCACGCAGCTTTCTCTTCTTCTGTTCCGTTCAGTTCGGGCCATAAGGAAGCATGGTCCACTCTCCCCCCCCCCCTTCCACGGCGGAGCACGGTGCACAGGGGTCGCGGGTCTGCGCAGGTTTTTTTTGCTTGCGAGATCAGCGGGACGAGAAGCGCGTGGAAAAAGAAGTGTTGTTATTAAACTGTGGCTTCAACAAGACCATAAATATTGTGATTTTGAAATAATTAGAGATGTGAGATTGATTGATTTATCTCTGCTAGACTACCTACTCCTCAGTGCACGTCACTGTAGGAACTTCTGCAAGTTGTGGTGATAAAAAAGAGAGAGAATGAGAATCGATGTATTATTAAAGAAATCACAAAAGAGAAAGAATTGTATCAAAACACAGGTCTGTGCACACGAGCATACCGGCAGTAATCTATTTTCTATATCTCCGCCATCTTCTTCAGTTCTTTACTGATTTAAGAATGGACATTTCCACTTTGACATGAAAAACGTTTTAAATCCATTCATTTTACAGATAATGACACAAACATGAGACCTGCAAAATATCTCTGCGATATTTGTTTCGGTTCTCGAGAATCACGCCTTCAAACACCGCTGAAATTCACCTACTACGTCACGGATTTGAAAACGTCCTCTCCACAGACAGGAGGTCCTCTGACGTCATCACTTAGAAATGCGTGCAGGCGGGGCTTCTGCGCGTCCCGTCAACTTAGCATGAGCCGCGGAAGTGACAGAAAATTCACTTGTTACTGTGTAAAACAAGTATCTTACAACTTCCAGTGCAAAAATCTGTGCTCCATTTCTTGGAGATGAATTATACCCTAGCAGTATAGCAGTATTTACTATAATTCAGCCACTCGGTAGAGGGTTTTCCCATTAGGGTGACAAAGCAAACCTTGGAACAGTCAATGGCTGAACACGTGAACACTGAACAGCCTTGTTCATTGCGAATACATAGGGTGGTTCTGACTGGCAAGAACTTAATATTAAAGGAATGCCTTTTCTGGAATTACAGTTATTTTCGTCATAATATTTTCTTCACAAATTTTAAGATAATACTTTTAGAACACACTGGTTTACACGCCAATTTCTGCAATATAAGAGGTGATACGGTATAAAAAGGTACGGTGAGTTTTTCAATTTCCTTCAGTAAATGAAAGTTTTCTTCATTTACTATATATATTGCAAATTTTTGTATTTAGCCTACTTTTACGTCGCTTTTCCGTCACTTTGTTTAACCGCAACGATGAGAACGCATGGTTAATTTATTATAATTTATTTATTAATTATCATCTCTAACATCACATTTCTTCCCACTTTTGGCTAATCGCTACAATGAAGATGAATAACTACAAGCTGTATTCGAAGTCGGGGTGCAGGAGTACACCCCCCCACACACACACACACTACCACCAACTGCACAATCTAAGTATCACCCAACCTGCCATGATAAGAGACGAACTTTTTCTTCTGTCCCATCTCATTTCGAAAACATTCACTTGTCCCATCTCCTTTTATGAGACGAGACGGAACATGCCTCGTCTCGTGAGCAACACTAGCATTAACAATAGAAGCATTCCCTAGCTGTCCCCAAAGTCTCGAGCAAACATCTTCCCATGTAACAATTTCCAGTTCAATGAAATGTCACTCACAAGGAAACAGTCACGACCAGGTTGAGAGTCAAACCTGGAACATGCGACTTCCTCAGATAAATCATGAATTTTGTGTATAATAATTACAACGCCAGTTCATTCCTAGTAATTCTGAATCTGCGGTTTGGTTTGCATATATAAGCAGGATAATATTTAGTGTTCGAGGGCTGTACCGTCGAAACGAGGAGTCCAAAAAATAATAATAATAATAATAAAAAAAAATATTGAGAAAGGTTTTTTTTGTATTTATAATGATAAGCCTCTGCATACGTTGTTAATTCTATATTTTTCTAGACTTGAGACGAGAACGAGAATTGCCCTCCCAAACCGAGACTGATGTTTATAAATTGAGACGAGACTGTCAATGAGACATTTACAAATAAACACGAGACAGACATTTACAACTCTCAATGAGAACGAGACCAAGGCTGCCATGTCTCGTCTCGATAGAATCCTTAGTGGTGAAGTTGTGAACCAACCAATTAATGCGTTCGGGGTAACGAGATGAGGCGGCTTTTTTCGCAGTACAAAATTCAAAATAATTATATCGTACCATTTCAGTATGGGATATTGTTATACACATGGGCGTATATATAGTTCACAAGGGGATGGGGGAGGATGGTTAAACTTTTGGTATGATTAGGGTTGCTTTATTTCGTAAGTGAAAATCCAGGACACTGCTGGCCGGAAGCTTGTTGGAGAGCATGGGGGGAGGGGATGTTGGACCCGACAAAGTTGTGTGTTTGTAGTCACGAAGTATTGATACTTTTCTGTTCATCTTGTGTCACTACGTTTTTAAGAACCAAATTTCTTTAATATGATTCGAGGGGGGAAATAACTGATTTGATAGTCTCAATGCAGTTTCTTATCGCAGAAATTCCGAAACTATCAGGAAATTGCAGATATTGGTCTGCAGTCCCATGTGGTGTGTGGAATTACGAAATTTCCTTCCCATCATTATCCCGTCCCGTATAAGTCCGAAGGAATTTTTTATGAACAAGCGGATAGAACAAGGAAACTGGTAATTTTAGTGAACCAAAAAAAGAGAGGGGTTGGACCCGTTGAATCCCCCTTAAATATGCCCATGGTTATACACATTATTTCCTTGTTATAATTATACAAAAACTAAGTATAGATATCTACTGTGCAACTAATGTAATCTTCTCAGTGTATTTTCTCTTATCTGCACAAAAATGTTTGATCATAATTTGCACAACAGAAATGGAACACACACTGAAATTGCTTTATGGAAAAGAAAGTTAAATAGGCTTTATAAATAAAGTGAAGAATGTGAAAATTCCTACTTTGCACTACATAGGTTACGGTAAATATCGATAAATATAAGTTTAAAAAATATTTTTGAGTGTCTGGTCAGCAACCAATTTTATAAGCAATATTTTTCGCATGGCCTGAGAACACACACGCAGCTGAACCCTTTCATTTATCTTGCACGTGAGCAGCACGGATATTTCATAGAAGAATGATCATTACAAAGCATAGCTTTCCTTTCTCCTATCGCTCCTTCTTCCATTATTTAAATCGGTACAGATTTGTAAAACTGCTGCACGTGTTCGCTCACCGTGGGCTACCTATCCGGAACTGGACGCTCGAAGCAGACGACAAACGAGCTCTCCCTAAGGAGTGACGTAGTAACATGGCAGCGGCGTGTTTTCAGCGCAACGCTAGCCTCCCAACTTTGGAAGTCTAGTTTCTGCCTTAAACTGGACGCAGAGAAACGCGAGAACTTGCAGGGGTCATTTTTCCAGGGTGTAGTTTTTAAAATTGTTGTAAAAAAAATTGAGTGGAAATGTCCATTCCTTAGCTTTCTTTCCAGACATCTTCCCCCTAATTTTGGGGCATTCGATCGATAACTATTGATAATTACATTCTCATCTGTAAGATACAGTTATACATAGACGTATTCTCCTAAATCTCATCTCATTACATTGATGTACGATACACACAGTGGCGAGCCCAGGATTTTGGAAAATGAGGGGTTACGTCCCACCTTGGACACGCCACTGGATACGCATCATAATTTTGTTTATAATTGCTGTCACAATAATTAAAGCTACCCCTTCCGATGGAAAATTCAATGGCTTTGGATAGGGGGAAAACAGGTGATAGCTTTGTTTGGACTGTCATACTAATATGGGTGCGTGTTTCTCTGTGGATTACTTCTTTCGTGTTTGGCCACATTGTTAATGGCATTCCCTCATTCCCTTTGGTGTAAGTTTTATGGCATTATATTTTCTGTTTATATTGGTGTAATTCTAAGTCTATGCTTCCAGCGTCTAAACCTAAGTGGAGCCGAGATCAAATAACGGCTCTTATCGATGCATTTAAACAAGAACCATGTTTATATGCCATCGGAAATCCAAATTACCATAACAAGCAAGTGCGGGCTTCAGCGTTGCAACGTGTATGTGCAGTCCTGAGGGTACTTCGACCAGAAACACACATGAAAGAATGCCAAACAAAATTTAATAATTTAAGAACACAGTTTAATATTGAAAACGCAAAGGTGAAGAAATCGCTGAAAAATGGCGGTGGAACTGCAGACGTGAGTATTAATATTTGTTTTGGTTTCCTCAATATAGAGTGGAAAGTAGAGGTTTCGGTTTCTAATCATCCGTCCACCTTGATGATTTTTCGACTTTTTAATTTTTTTAGTAGAAGGATTGGGGTGGAGAACTAGTTTTCATAAAGTTTTGAAGCGCGGAAACTTTGGGAAGTAGTCCAAACGCAAAAACATTACATATTCACGGTCCACTGCAATACCAAAGTTGTAGTAAACAAATGGACGTGACTGTGAATAACCCTGTATAATTCGGTTCCTTCCTATATGAGTACATGTAATGTTATCGAGTTAGGCTACTTATAGGTTTAGTAGGTTGTCTTGGTATTCATATTTTTCTTTACACACATTTCAAAGCACCAAATATACATGTGCTGTAACGTTTTGTAAGCAGGTCATTCCATATCAAATCAACCAAAAAAGAAGTGTTTTTGAACCTTTAGGATTCCGATTTATATATATATATTTGCTTATTCATTGCATGCACCTATCAAGAGGACAAAAAATACAAAATTTCAGATTTTTTGGGCTCTTAATTTTTGAGTTATTGGCTTTCAAAATTCGGTATGGGTACTAGTTTACTATACCAGAGACACCTATTAATGATTTATTTCGCAATTTTTTACATTGCTAACGTACTATTCTGCATTGTGGAACATTTCTTCAGGTGAAATAATGAATTTCTAACGAAAATAATGTATATTTCTTACAATAACGAGTACTTACTGTTGTTCCTTATTTCCCACAAACCTTCCACGGGCAGCCCCAAAAACCATTGACGTTGGCCCAAAAATTCACGATAGCCCCACAAACCATCACGGGGACGAGGTATGCCTACTAGGTTAGGTTAGGCCTGTTAGGTTAGGTTCCATTAGCACTCCTTTCGTTTAATTTAGCATATATGGACAATATGAGAGGGTATTGTTCTCTCGTGCAGAAAGCAAATGGCGGCAGCAGCAATAGCGTATCGGAAATAGATTTTCGTAGAAAACCACATGCATTCGCATTGAAATGGATCAAAATTACATTCCCGAACATCAACAACACTGCAGAAAATGATTTGCGTAAGTACTTTCTCCTGTAAATTTGAAGAAATCCATCTCCGGTATAGTAAAGTGTTACTGTTGAAAAAAGTTCCACTATGCATGTAAGGTAACAAATGTAAATAATTCAGAAATAAATGTGTTTAACTTAAATGTGTTTTCATGATATCTAACTGGTACCCTGAGGTTGTGCTTTCAAAATTCTCACATGTTTGTACATCAGTGCCATCAATCACTGCACAAAACACTTGGCTAAATTTGTGCAGAATCAAAGGAACTAAGCCATGGAGACACTTCGTGGGTATCCATCCACCTTACAAGAATCTGCAACATCTATGTCTTCTGTGGTGGACACATGATACTTCATGTTTAGTGTCAAGATTTGGGAGAGAGAGAAGAGTTTCATCCTTAATTTCCAGAACAGCAGTACAAGAAAACACTGTCAGTCAAGTGAACCAATGAAAGTGGTTCCAATCTTCTGGGATATACTTAAGTTTTTCGGTAACACTTTACTATACCGGAGACTGATTTCTTCAAATTTACAGGAGAAAGTACTTACGCAAATAATTTTCTGTAGCGTTGTTGATGTTCGGGAATGTAGTTTTGATCCATTTTAATGCAAGTGCATGCGGGTTTCTACGAAAATCTATTTCCGACGTGCTATTGCTGTTGCCGCCATTTGCTTTCTGCACAATACGTGCTATTGCTGCTGCTACAACATGACGTGTCGAGGATGAGTCGTGAAGTTGTTGCTGGGTGTGGAAGATGCCGTGGAATTTGTAATTCTGATGTTGTCCGTATATGCTAAATTGAACGAAAGGAGTGCTAATGGAACCTAACCTAACAGGCCTAACCTAACCTAGTAGGCATACCTCGTCCCCGTGATGGTTTGTGGGGCTATCGTATGTAAGAAATAGACATTATTTTCGTTAAAATCCATTATTTCACCTAAAGAAATGTTCTGCAACACAGAATAGTATGTTAGCAATGTAAAAAATTGCGAAATAAATCATTGATAGGTGTCTCCGGTATAGTAAAGTAGTACCCAAAACTCACAATCACAATATTTTCAAAATTTTTGAAATCTTTAAACAACTAAATGTTGTCATTTTCTTCTGTTTTTAATTAACTTTAATTTGAAATCGATATGACTGTGGAATTCGAATTTTGTAATTTTTCAAAAACTAAGAAAAATGTTTTTTATTGAAAGTCTCAAAAACACCCCTTTTAATTTTGGGGGGTAAAGAAAGTATATATGTTAAACACATCAATTTACTATTTGTATGTGGGCCTCCCGATGGCGCAATGGTAGCGTCGTCGCCTTGTAATCAAGGGGTCCTGGGTTCGATACCCGGTGGAGGCACAAGTGGTTCGGATCCCACTTTAAACTGTAGGTCCAGTCCCGATTAGCCTTACTGTGCATAAAGTGGACTTAAAACAACAAATCAATCAAAATCAATCAATACTATTTGTATGCAAAAATTTCATAATGGAAGGGCAATGGGTTCCTATGGAAATTACACTTTTTGTATTATAAAGTGCCTGAAATTTTCTAAATTTGTTGACTTTCATGTTAAAATGAATTATATCCTCAGTGGTTGATGTTGGAAGTCTTCATATTTATCTACTTTATAATTTTTGAACTTCAAATAACATGAGAATACCTACGATTTACCTCTTTTAATACATGGTAAGCAAATTGAAAAATCCTTATTTGTGTTGTACTTGCTTGTATATTTAAATGCTGCTTTGTTGTTGCAATAAAGAAAGAAAGTTAAAATTAAATTAATGAATGTAATCTTTTGCATATTGTCTGTATATAGGTAAAAGGTAAAGTTCCCCATGCATATAGCACCATGCCATGAAGGCATATTTACAGGATGTGGGGGTAGGGCCTCATATATTCTTGCCATTTTGGAGATAATGTGATCAGCACATAGCTCCGGCCACCTTTAATCCCCATGGTTGCCCCCCAGGTACCCATTGATTTGGTTGGGGGTGAGCCCCAGATCCACGTTATGCAACCTTAGATTCAAGATTCATCTACCTCAGGAATCAAACCCAGGTCCCCCACGTAACAGTCAGATTCCCTACTGACCAGACCACTGCAGCTGTATAACTGCATATAAACATATGAGCATGTCAAAAAGGTACTTCTACTGATTGTTCCTTTTTTCTTTAATTTAAGTACATTCATTTTTGATGGAGTGTGTAATATAATTGTTGGATATATTAGATAAGATACCAGCATTAATAAAAACCTTTGTAGAGGTGCCGTCACATGGTTGCAACATTGATAAATTTTTAAACATTAAGTATCCATGGAATTTGTGCAACTCATCATCATCTTTATAAACACTTGTAGACATGTACTAAAATTATAGTTTATTTGCAGTTTGTCATTTCAAATTGGGATTGGATTAAAATGTTTTTTTTTATCTTTCTAGGTGTATCAGCCCAGCTTGTGGTATTTTGATAAAATTCGATTTGTGGAAGATCATTTTGTACCCAGAAAAAATCCTCCTTTACGTCCAAAAATGAAGCAGGTAGGACATATATTATGTAAATGGCAATTAAAATATATATATATGACTTCTACATACTAACTCACCCAGGTATGCATCTGGAAAAACCTGGAGAGAAGGGAAATGTCAGGGAATTTTGCAGATCGTCTGGAATTTATTTATTTATTTACACTACAGGCAAATGCCCATTTACAGTGTCTTGTATTAGCATGTTGCTTGTTACACAGAGTATGCAATCAATAGAATCGATAAGGTACAATAATATGATAATAGGTGTTAAAAATAATATAAAAGGTAATATGAAAAAGAAATAGAAAGTAGCAACCTGACAAGTGAAGTTAAATCTTACACATGATATGACAAGAATAGATGCAGAGAAAAACAAAACAACCAAAGAAAAACTTATGAGCCACACACAACACATAAATGATGTGTAGAAATAATGACAGTAAATAGCAAAGAAACTGGTCCTTAACATCAATTCTTTCACCTGAACAAACAAAGTATGTACATAGAAAATGACTGAACTGCTGAATAACGTCAAACCTTGTTTTGAAAGTAAGTTTCAATTTACCTTTTGAACTTTCGTAAGTTTTGAAAGATGTCCACCTTATCATATGATTTTGCAATTTCATTATACATCCTATACATTTTCCGAGTGGGTGCTGCATTGGCTGCATTTGTTAGAGCTCTTGGTACTTGTAACAGCTCTCTCCACGGTCTTATCTTACTGTATGGTACATAAAAATGAATTTCTGGGTGGAGTCTAAATGAGTTGTTTAGAAGTTTTTGTAAAAATTGTAAGTGATGTACCGGGTGTCCCAGAAGTCTTTCCCTGATTACAAACTTTATCATATCCGCTGGTGGCTCAGTCGGTAACGCATCTGACTACCATGCTAAAGGTCCCGGGTTCGATCCCCGGCCGGTTCAAATCCGGGAACTTTTCTAACGATGGAAGCGGCCCCGGCGCCCACCCAGCGTTGAATAACATGGGTACCTGGGGGAAACCCTGGGGGGTAAAGGCGGTCAGGGGCGTGATGCTGATCACATCACCCCCACTCACAACCGGATCAAGAAAGTGTGGGGCGTTACCCCCTCACCCCCTATACGCCTTCATGGCATGGTGCTAAGCACAGGGGAACACTTTACCTTTTTTTTGCTATATGCAATGTAGAGATGTGAAAGTGGTGCCAAAAGGTTGGAAAGCTAACCAAGTTTTTTGTTCCAGGTTTGAGTAACGTGGCTGTAGTGTAGCAGTGTCAGTGCCCAGGAAACCGGAAATGTTTACAAATCAGGAAAAAGGTACCTGGTCTCGAATAACAGTGCAGAGGAACTTTCAAACAATGTATGGAAAGATGCTTCCCGATGTCGAGAGCATTAAGTCGTGGTATGACAAGTTCAAGACCACAGAATCTGTTGCTGACTTACCGAGAAGTGGCCGACCATCAACCATTGTGATTTCAAACAACGTAAAACATCAGCCAAAAAGATATCTTCATGATATCTTACACAAACGTGTATTGTTTCGTGCATACGAAGTGCAAATTGTACATGCTTTGTTGCCAAATGATACCAGGACACATTGAGCTTTTTCCTGATTTGTGAACATTTCCAGTTTTCTGGGCACTGACACTGCTACACTATAGCCACGTTACTCAAACCTGCATCAAAAAAACTTGGTTAGTTTTCCACCACTTTCATATCTCTACCTTGAATAAAGTTTGTAATCAGGGAAAGACTTATGGGACACCCTGTATATTTCTTCTATCATACGTGCATTTTAGAGTCTGCACTTCCACTTCTGGATTTGGTTCTTGTGATTAAACTCCAAAAAAAGATTCAGTTTAGACACTTGTTTCTCTTGTTCTTATGATTCTCAGTCTTGTGCAAAATTATGGTTCTTTTGAATTTCTGTAATAAATTTTCAGTTTTATAATACTAGATATTAGAAAGAATATCAAAGTAAACTTGCAGTCCAGATATCTAATTGATGACTAAAGTGCATTGACAATATGATCATAATTATCGGAAAGGTTGGGGAAGATGTGGTTATCATCTATTATTTTATAGATCTTAGTCTTATTGGCATTTCCTATAGAATTCCTACATGCAGTGCTCGAAAAATCTTCTTCAGAACTAGTTGCCAGCTCTCAAAATCAGGCACCACCTACTAGCAATTGTGCATACTATAAGAAGCTGAACATCACCGAATTCAAAACATGGATAAATCATGTGTGTGTTTAATTATGAAGTGCTTGCGAAGAGAAAGCGGCAAGATGGGGGTGGAGGGCAAAGCGTAAGAAATGTTACTGATTCTATAGAATGTTCACAACGTTGATTTAAAAAAAATCATTTACACTGTACTGTAATTTGAACATAGAATCTTCCAAATTTTGTACATGCACATTTAGAAAACTGCAATATTACAGCAAAAGATCACAGTCGCCATGGCAACCAGGATTTTTCGAGCTCTGCCTATATGCAACAACAATTTCTCCAGATGCTGTGTACTTATAAATGTAAGAAAATGTATATGGTTTATGAACTTTTTCTGTTGTTTTTATATTGTGGAGATTTGTTATGGAGAAATAATGTACCTCTGTTACCTTAGCCTGAAGGGTAGATGCAGGTGATTTTAGATTTGATGCCGATTGTAATTTTACATTTCACTCGTAGAATTTTCACGTGTTGTTGTGTGTAGAATGAAATTTGCAATTAAAAATTTCTGAAAGTGAATATTCATAATAATTAACGGATTATATGTATATTTAATTGAAAAACATGGTTTAAAAGCAAAAATCATGATGATAAAGATGTCTGGAAAAAAATCATATTTGGACTGGAAAACCTGGAAATGTCGCGGAATTTCATAATAAAAAAAATGGCAGCAACCCAGTTACTATTGCAGGTTAAGTAGTTTGACTGTATTGAATGTGTCAACACTAATTTGCCAAGAGGGCTCCCACATTGCCAAATTATTATCACTGTAGCCTTTGATGTGAGTGGTCCTGGCAAGAGCCGCAAAAATTGCAATGTTTACCCAGCATTGTGAGAAAATTGGCGAGCTACTTGAAAATAATTATTCAGGAGGCCCCAGTCTCAGAAGCCAGGAAACAGCAGTGATGATACTTTATGTGCTGACCTTGCATTACCCGGTGAAAAGGCCACTTGGCAGGCTCCGGCCCTCAGAGCTATGGAATTTAGTTTAGTTTGCTAAATATATCTGCATAGAATTATACCATGTAAGCAACAAAACCTGAGATGCCAGGAATTCTCACACTGGAAAGGATCTGATAACAGGGATTTTTTCACACATCTCGAACATGCCCCATAACATTTTTCACGAATGCCCAATTTATGGTCATTATGGCTCTAAATTGACACTTTCACTCCGCTTCCCCAAGATGAAAATTTCTGAATAAACCCATGTAGGATAGATATTGTGTAAAATAATTTCCAGTGAAACTGTAGTGAGGAATTATACAAATAAAATTTCTGTATATTAGTTAGCTTTTAACAAGATGTTAGCCTGTTCATATTTAGTAATTCACAATTGATTGTTATTGTAACATGCAGGAGTGTAGTGTTTATCACAGGAGTAATTACTTGAAATACAAAGCACTTTTCACAGAACACAAGGATGCTAACAGTAATTTTATTAACAGCTAGAAAAATAACTCCTGATCAGAGTTGTCTTGTAATGGAAGAGAGGGGTATCCCCCCATATATATGTTCATACATCAAAAGACGTTACTCAAATCCTCCCATCACCAATAATTTTTAATTACCATACTGCACATGAAATAGATCTTAGTTGTCTGTACATAAGTATAATTCATGTATTAGATTAAATTGTATTAAATTTTTCTACGTGAGAATTATACTCACTGAAGGTCTTGTACTACAACCTATAACTTTTTCCACATGAAATTTACCGTGATAATTCGAACTACTATCCGTGACAAAAATATTCAGCCCTCGGTTTACACGCTTGTAAAATTTTACTCCATGGGAGGGAAAAAGTCAAATATACCTTTCACGAAGGGAGAACGTAACACCATACAGTTCATAATTGACTGTACATATAATAATGAAATTTTGTGTACTTGAAGTTTGATTATTTTTGCACCTCTAGAAAAAATCAAATGCATATGTTTACTAGACATTTTAGGGAAACTCGCAAACTTGAAATTCATAATTTCAATGTTTGTTCAAATTTTAAAAGTTTAGCACGTGTACCTCAAATATAGTTCCAGATATTAATTATTCTTTTGCACTCCTAATATGGCAAACGGGTGCATGATGTATGGCAGGGTATGACCAATCTCAGGCTCTGCGGGCTGCAGGCAACTTCCACAGCATTGCTGCGAGAATCGAGCAAGTGCATTCCGTCGAGCTGATCCAAAGTAATGTCGCAACATAAAATAATGAATGAAATATTTGTCATTGCAAATGGAGTACTGCTGTACTACATTTTTTTCTAGCTTTTATCTTCATATGAACGTCATCTCCTTTGATACCCGGCGAAGGTATGTAGTGGTTTGGATCCCACTTTACACTGTAAGTCCAGTCCCGATTATCCTACCTGTGCATAAAGTGGACTTAAAGGGAGTAAACAACTCAACTCGGCTTTATATGAACATCACTTTCCCAGTATTATTTTATGTCTCACATTTAAACAGATAAGTCGATGAAAGATCCAGTCTTCTCTGTATACATTAATAACACACCCGCTGCATACAGTGATTTCATAAGAAAGGGAAACAGATTGAGGTCAGTGGCGTGCGGTGACATTTAAACTAGGGTACGCAACATGGGCCAACCGAAATGAATTATGGGGGCCAGAACCCCCCCCCCCCTCCCTGGCCATCATGTTATTCAGAAAATAACTTTTTCCTACAACTTTATAATGGGAACGAGGTAAAATATATGTATGATATTTTATATTCGCAAATATATTCTGATAGCTACGTAGAGTCCAACAATTCAACTTTGATTATTTCCTTCATGCAGTGCGATGAACATTGAACGGGAAGGAAATGGCTCAATCATTTTCCATCCTTTCAAATTTCATGTAATAAATTTGATAAATCTCAGTATCCTCTACTATTTCACACCTTTCGCAGAGGAAACCAACGAATAAGGCCAACAATAAAGTGTCACTGTTTTTCTACTGTCAATCACTCTGTAGAGATATTTGTTCTTGTCAAAAATCCAAATGCCTAATATACTGCTTACCATCCTTCACAACTCCTGCCTGAAACAATTTTTCCAAATCAGGAACAGACCTTTCATTTCGGATTGTTTACACTTTTTTCGTAAATTCCGAAAATCCCTTCTTCAGTATGTCATCAATAACTCCTGGTCCCCCTATTTTATCACTTCACAGCACCGACAAACAATAGAGATCCTGTAATGTAAATAATATGAACGAAACACTCGCTGCACATTTCACAGGACAGAAGAAAGCAAAAGTCAACCTCCCACGGTACGTTGTGTCCGGTCCGCTATGCCCGAAAACCACGCGTTCTTGTGGACGAATGAATCGGAGTTGCCAGTCAACAAAGTATTTTGTAGAAGGGAGATAATTAAGGACAAGTAGAAAATACATCAGCATACATCCCAGAACACTTCAAAAGCTAAACTACAGTACATCACTTTGCTATGTCTGGCGGGAGGGAGAGGGGGAAGGGCTCATTCGAATCCCATTGTAAGAATTGTGTTTTATTATGTTTTTCTTTTATCATTCATTCATATCGTCGGGTCAACAATCAACACCCATGCTATGGAACTCAAAGGAAATGTTGATCCCGAAAGGAGATAAACAGATACTCTCATACTCTGAGAATTGTGCTAAACTTGAAAATTGTTCACATATTTTCCCCTCGACACAGTGACAGTCCATTCAGGTCCTCACCTCCCTATACGAAAAAAACAACTTGCTAGTGTAACTTTAATCTCGCATAAATATTTTATATGTGATAGTTTACGCGTATATTAAATATGATCTTCCACCACTACATATTCTTGCCCTCCTCTCTGATTCCTGTATCACTTTTTATAATGTATTTTTATTGCAACCCAACAGTAATCTATCTACGCGTGGCTGCTAAATGCTAGTAAGGTAAGCATTCCAGAAAAAAATATGTTGACTACTGTCAACACTGCATACGCTGTCAAAATCTTGGGTACCCTCGATACTTAGAACCGGGAAAGAAGTGAGAGAGAGGGTAGGTGCGGGCAGACCCAAACATGTGGTCGGGGCTGATATGAGCCAATGGGGTTACCTTCCGAATTTCTAGGGTACCAAGCAGAAGAAACAGCGTCTTTCTGCGGAAATCGGCAGGAACGCGGATCGGGTGGGTGCCGAAGTCATAATCGTGATCATTCGGGACTGCCTTCAGGAAGGCAGCAGCGTGTTCGTGCGGAAATCGGAATTTCTTGCAGTGGAACTGCTTTCGGAGCGATAATTGTTGAATTTTCATGTTCGGGGAAGATGAAAAAGTGTTAAGTTTTTCTTACTGTGTTGTGGGTACGCAGTGCGTACCTTGCGTATCCTGAATGCACGCCGCTGATTGAGGTGCATACTAGCAATAGCAATGCATATAAAAATTATATTTAAAAAAATTGCACATTTCAAGCCTTCACGCCAACTAACATTTTAAAATATATTTCGAGCAAAAACAAATATAAATTGTGTTTATCTCGCAAAATTCACTTAATCATCGTGTTGAGTAGTGGTGGTGGTTTCAGCATTTAACATGTTGCTATACATTCCACCTGAAATATTTCTTATATATTTTGGTCTGTTTCACAGCTGCAACTCTTGTAATAAGCAAGGAGTTGTGGGTTCATTACGAGAGACTGAAGAACTAAAAACATTAATAAATTTTCAATAAATTTAATGAGTAAAAGGTAAAAGTGTTCATGCTGTTCATAATTGATTCTATTGAACTAGATAATTAAAATAAAAGTCTTGTATCTGTCTTCTCACCATACCTTGCAAAAACTCGACCAATAAAATATTGGGTCAATGGAAATTTTTGTTGTTCCCTTTTTCTTTACATACCTTTTTCACTGTGCTGACGTAACCCCCAACACTCCGCACTGCACTTGACACCTTGGTATATTCTTGATATGCACCCATTTGTTTATCCTGGTCAAAATATCTCTTGGCACTGACTGTTATTTCTTTTGCACCACTATGATATTACCGTCTTTTCATTTTAATGCAACAAAATAATCACTTCACAGAAAACTCAATACTGTGCGTACGAACAAACACTCAAACTTGTGAGAGACCCGACTGCCTGGATAGAATGCACATAAGAATTATTATGGCTATGTGGGAGTTCAGACAATAATCCATGGCAGGAATGTAAACACAGGAGTAACAAAAGAAAATTTCGGCATCTCTACAATGCTTTCCTTTGCACAACACATTGTTTCGGCTCATTTCCCATGTCAAAAGTTTGTGGGATGCAGAGTTTATAGGGCAAGCGGAGATGCTTGGCAACAAAGCTCACTTGCTCTATGTGCGTTCTTAGCAACGATATGAATTGCGTGGGAACCGGTTGCCAAGAAAAACAATTCTCTCTATTTTCAATTCGCATAGATATGGACATTTGATTTCTATTCCACAGCCATCATTTTGGTATGCATTTCATGACCATTGGGCTGACCATTACCGAGATTGCAACATCATAATTAATCATTAGTTGTGGCTGTTTCTCAGATGATAGTACCATTATATTTGGCTGAGATATTTCCACATAAACAAGCTTTAATCACAAAAAAAAATATCCTATTTTTACGACTGTTTTACACGAAGCTACGAGATAGTATGTGGATATTGAATTGCATGTAGAGATTTTTTATTTGAATGAAATTCAATGCTGTATGATTGCACTACTGCTTAATACATCATGAAATGACACATAGTACATCCCTCTCTCCAACAGTTTGCTTGAAACAGAAGAGGATGACTTCACGCAGCTAAGAGCTGGGATGCAGATTCTCAGGAAAAAGTTGCTTTCCGAATAGTTTGATCCATATTGTTACTTTAGTGCCATAAATAGGCTTTTCTTTCCCTTTTGTGTATATTCATTGTGTGCATAGCTGTGGTGGTGGAGATACAAGTGGGCGAGTACAAATCTCGTGTTAATATTCAACTTCAATAGTGTGTGTAGAGTGGAGAAGAATGGGACATATGGAAGGATGAAGAAAACTATGGCAATAGACAGCATCTTTAAACCAAGAAATAAATCTATTAAGTCCTCAAATGCAAGTGAAGTGGTTCCTTCTGATAACAATCCATAGAGTACTGGCTTCAAAGAACTGTGGAACAAAGGATAGGTCTTTTGGTCCAGGAAACTAAGTGTGAACATATCCAGGGAACTTTGATGTGAAAAGTTGATTAATCACACTAGGCTGGAATAGTTCCCAGTTCTGCTTCATAGTTCTAAGAGACTTGTTTCAGCATCAATGGCTAGAGAGGTGGGGCTGGTTAACTTGAAAGGCACAAGATGGCACATACTTCCACTATTGTGTTCTTTTCTACAAACAAAGTGGTGGTCAAGGTGCTCATCAAAACCTGGAAGCCGTAGGAATGAAGCTATTCTGCAAATGGAAGGATGCTGTGAAAGTGTTCAACGACCATCAGAAGAGGGCTTACCACAGAGACTGTGTTGTCAGCTGATAATTTCATTGCAGTGGAAAGTGGCTAAGTTAAAGATGTAACATGTCAAGTAAGTTCTCAGCAGCAAGAGAGGTGCAAATTCCAACAATAGAAAAAAAAGATAAAGTGCTCCCTTGTGCTTAGCACCATGCCATGCAGGTGTATAGGGGGTGTGGAGGTAACGTCCCACACTTTCTTGATCCGGTCGTGAGGGGGGGTGATGTGATCAGCATCATGCCCCTGACTGCCTTTACACCCCAAGGTTTCCCCCAGGTACCCATGTCATTCGACGCTGGGTGTGCACCCTGGCCGCTTCCAACATTAGAAAAGTTCCCGGATTTGAACCGGCCGGGGATCGAACCCGGGACCTTTAGCATGGTAGTCAGATGCGTTACCGACTGAGCCACCGCGGCCACATTCCACCACTCCAGTAATAGAAAACTGTAATTTTCTGGGGACGGCATGAACTACCCTTCAGAGGAGATGATCACAGAAGTAAGATGGCAAGTTCCACACCCTCCTTCACTTCCAGGCTAACTGGCGACGAGAACTTAAAGAAATATCTGACAGATGCCAATAAGAATGCCACATATATAAGCCCTGTTATGCAAAATGAAGTGCTGGATATCTTTGGGGAAATTATATGGAGCAAACTGGTGTCCTATATCCGTTGCTCTCCATATGTCAGTGTTATAGTTGATAAGACATTAGGCATGGCAGGAACTGGACACATTTTTGTGAGCTAAATATATTGACTCCACTTTCGTACTGAAGGAAGATTTTTTGGTTTTTGTGCCAATATATAGCATGCCAGGCAATGCAATTGCACAAACAGTGATTGAAAAATGTATTACATGGTCAGGCAAGGCTACGATGGTGCATCATCTATAGCTGGAAAATTCAACGGTGTGCAGGCAAAAATCAGAGAATGGTACCCTAAAGCTACATTGCATTGCGTGAATCACTGGTTGAATATATCTTTGTCTTTACCATGAATGTAACTCACATTCGCAATTCTTTGAACACAATGAGTGAAGTTTATGATCTGATTTGAAACCACACTTTCGCTGGAATCACTCTGAAAACATCTGTTAGTGAAATGTTATAAGAAAGCAAGCTAACAAGATTAATTGTATTATGTAGCACCAGATTTGTTGAACGTCACGATTCTGTCATGATTTTTGTGAAACTTTGTGGAGCCAATTGTTGCCAGTCTGCATACCCTTACTGAATGTTGGAAAACAATTTCCCACAAAGTTTCTCCCTTCTGGGTGTGGCAGTGTTGACATTTCTGACTCTCAAATGTTTTAATTTATGATTCAAAGTGTATCCCAACACTGCCAAACAATTGTTATCATCCACCTCCGTTGCCCTGCGAAATGCTGTTTCATGAGATGAATCACGTTTTTAACATCCTGCAAATAATGTATTTTTTATATTCTAAAATGTTATAAGGAGATCAACTCCTCCCTGTAGTCTGTTTGTTGTTCTAGCTTGCTTCAACCTTTTGGTCCTAGGTTCAAACATGATGAACATACAGAACTATGAAACTTAACCCAAATACCAAAGTTTGTACCTAATTATTTAGGGGAGACCGGGGTAATTAGAACATGGGGTTATTGGAACATGTTAATGTAGAATAATTTAAAACGAAAAGACTGGTGTAATAACATTTCATACCTATGTACCTACACTAAACCTACATGCAGAAAATTTGTTATTGGAATAACTACACAAAAGTAAGTTTTATTTGACTTTTATTATACACCTGCAAAAAATGATGTGACACATGTTTGGTGTTTCTCTGCTTCTGCATATACTGGATGTGAATGAAAGAACCCTTGCAACATTTTCTTCACCCCTATAATAAAACATAAGGGCACACATCTTTTCATGTGAGTTTGGTTGTCTATGGGCAATTTGCCTGGTTTTTATAAGCAAAGTTCTTATTACCCCAAAAATTTCTGCAAAGGGGTTATTAGAACATTGCGTAATTTGCTTGATTTTGCTTGGGGTAATTAGAACAGTCATGGGGTAATAAGAACATCATCTTGAAATACCATGAAACGTAACTACTTTTGGAACAACCTGCTTTTAGACTGGAACTGAACCAATCCTGGTGCTCGTTTGCCGAAGTCTGTCTTTGCTCAGTACATAGGGAGAGTGTGGTCTAGGAGTTTCAAGAAATCATACCTAGTGTCGGGATTTAAAACTACTGGTCTGTTTCCACTGGATAAATCCATGTTTCCATGTGAAGAATTTGACCCCCTTGCCCTAGCACGATTTCGTAATCAAAGTCAAGAAGACTTACAACCTGGATCAACAGTTGTTGCTGATGTTCAGATGACTCAGAATTCACGAAATGCCTCCACTGACATCCCACCAGGAGCAGTTCAAGATCCAGTAAACATTCACACTGCCAGCCAACCAACCACTCCTTCCTCTTCCATTACTTCAACAGCAATGCCAACGCCTTCAGATGTTGAAAATGTTCTGAATAGAAGTACTACACCACCATCCCAGTATCTGTCTTTTGAACAATTCATCAGAGAATCTCTTAGTAAACAACACAGACCAAGCGGACAAAATCCAAGAACAATGTCTAGTGGTAATCTATCAAGAGTATGCCTTTCTGATCAGTATGGCGAAATTCTAACAACTGAAGATGCTATGCAGCGACTGAAAGAAATGTCTACTAGGCCTACCAGTGCCAAAAAAAGAAATCGCCCTACTCAGAAAAAAATACCCACAGGACAGACCAAAAAAGACAAGAAAAGAATGTCCCTTCAATCCAGCTCTACTTCTTCAGAAAGTGAAATAGACCTATCTCTCAATGATGAAAACAGCACCGACATTGAAGATGACGTGGAGCCACAGGCTGAAAGTGAACCAGGCCCAGCAGCTGAAAATCAGCCAGGTTGTTCTGGTATACCAACTGTTCCAAAACGGAACACAACACAGGAAAACAATGAGGAAAGTGGTAGGCCTAATGAGGCCGATGAAGAATCAGAGGATGACGATGTAGGCCTATTCAAACTGGAAAAGTACTACGCTGTATATTACGAGCGAAAGTGGTATGTTGGTGGAATTATTAAAATCTCCAATGGCCAGTCTAAAGCAACGATCAAGTTTCTGGAGGAAAAAGAAACTGGCAAGTTCGATTGGCCACGAAGACCCGATGTTGAGGAAATTGATAGGAAGTTTATATTTTACGGACCTTTGGAGTTAAATGGAATCGGTCCATTTACCCTTCCATTGTATGACATCATTAAGAGCAAGTATGAAGCTTTCAAAAAAGAAATCAAACATTCAAATCAGTAGATCTACTGGTGCCAAACTGACAAATGTTAATATGGGTCAAGTGTTCTTTGGTGTAGCTTTTGTCATGTAGCCTATATTTTATGGTTTCATATATAATTGTTTTTTGAGACTGATAAGCTTAATTTCTGTATATATTAGTTTCTCACGACAGTTAAACCTGTTAGTGTAAGTTATCTTAAGTGTTTTTAGAAGTATTAGCACTACTTGTTACAAATTGGAGTAAGTTTTCCTCCAAAAAAGATGCTTTTTTTGTACTTTTTCTAATTGATATACTAGATTGTACATGTAACTATTAGAAGTTTTTCTTTACTACATTGTAGAATGGCCTGTAACCTTTCAAATAAATCATAGAACACTGATTTTTCATTCACACATGTTTGCTTCACAGCTGGGAAATTGAACTTTATGAAAAAAGACGTTAACTTGGGATTTTATTTAAACAAGCATTGATAACTCCAGAAGAAGTAGAGCTATTGTGTTCAAATTTGCAGGATAAATGAGACATTTATATATGATGTTTGTATTACCCCAACAGCAATCTAAAGCTATTCAGTTGAAATTTCTAACTTATGTTCCATTAACCCCAAATGGGGTAATTGGAACAATTTTATGGTGTCATGACAATTTTTTTTTTTGGACGAGTATTTGCAATGCAGGTATGGTCATTATTTTTTTCAAAAATATACAAAAGATGTCCTTTGAAATGGTAGAAATTTTTAAAAAATCCATCATAACTTTCTGAGTAATTTACAGTGGAACTTCTACAGGCTGTTTCCTGTTCTAATTACCCCGGTCTCCCCTAATATAGATAATTATGAAATATAAATCAAATTTCAAAGTAAGTTGCATCATTATTTTAATATTTCATCTTTAACAGTATTTTATGTTTTTCAAGTCATTGCTTTTTTGTATATTTTTCTTTTGTTCTTGCAGTTGGCAGCTCTATGTTACACTTTGTATGTCAAATTTCCACTTACATGTTGCAATCCTGTTTAGAATGAGGCATAATGTATGCAATAGGATTATTTTGCCTGCAAGATTATTATGAGATCTCACCACAGAAAAAAGCACATGAGTGGTTAAGAAGAAAGGCAATGGCAGAAAGGTAAATGCATGTGTCTTGTATTTACAGGTGCCTATCCGCCCACTTCCTACAGCTATTCCAATCATTGAGGAAAAAGTGACCTTAGTAAAGGAGGATGCTGCAGTGTTGCCATCTCCTGAAGCATCAAATACCTTTCATACAGTCTTTTCGTTGCCTCTTACAATGTCCACCTGCCCTCAGCCAACATACTGTAATTCATCAAGTTCGGAACCCGAGCCATCAACTGGAGGGCTCGAGGAAAACTGCACGGAACCACCACCATCTAGTTCCTTTTATTGGAAAAGGAGAACAGAGCTAGAAGAAGCCGAGCATTCTTCTCGAATGGAAGTGCTGAGGAAGGAGATGAAAATGAGGGACTTGGACATTGAGAGAAAGCAGATCGAACTCGAAATCAAATACACGGAATTACTTTTGCTACAAAAGAAACTGAAAGAGTAATTTGTGTTGTATGTCTCATGCAGCATTTTAGGAAGTGTGTGAATGTTTTTATTTTTTTTTCTTGTTTGTTTCTTTTAAATTTGGTTTTAAGCCCACTTTATGCACAGATAGGCTAATCGCATCTGGACCTAGGGTTTGAAGTGGGATCTGAACCACCATGTGCCTCCACTGGGTATTGAACCTAGTGCCCCTTGATTACAAGGTGACAATTCTACCACTACGCCAACAGGGAGGCTGAATGTTTTCAGAAGTATAAAAGTGAAAATGACAAAACAAAACTGTGTGCAAGTATTTATTTAGCTGGGCTGTGAAGTTAGCATCCATAGTGTGCTGAAGACCTGACAGATTGAATGTCTACAAATATGTTCATAAAACTTTTATACCATTTGTTAATAAATT
The DNA here is from genome assembly GCF_977018435.1 of Lepisma saccharinum. Classification (NCBI taxonomy): domain Eukaryota; kingdom Metazoa; phylum Arthropoda; class Insecta; order Zygentoma; family Lepismatidae; genus Lepisma; species Lepisma saccharinum. The sequence goes on along the minus strand of NC_139229.1, from coordinate 145,738,473 downwards.
TTTATATTTTTACAGTACTTGTGATATTTGACATGTGCACACTTCATTCACCTTTCAAATAACATTGCTCCTTCATACTAGAAGACTGAAAGTAAAAACATATTTTAAAATTTTTAGATCATTAATTAATTAACGTGGAAGATCCAAGATATCTCACGTAGTACACATATTGACACTTTGCAAACTTCCTGTTCATATTGTCAGATCCATTTAGTTAGGGTTACCAGACCTCCAGATTTTCCCAGACATGTCCTACATTTTAGCCTTATGTCCGGTGTCCGGGAGGAATTTGAAAAATGTCATAAATGTCCTACATTTTGAGCATCACATAATATTAATTACGAAAGTAGATAACAGAAAAAACATGCAGGTTACAAGTCTATGGACTGCGCTTCCAAACTCAATAGTGAAATTTATCTTGATTCAGCCATTGCCCAAAAAGAAAAAAGTTTGATCTGCTATTAAAAATACGGAAAAACGGAAGCACTTAATGAACAAAGTTTTGGAAGCACTTTCTGAGCAGAATCTCTTGCCTTAGGGATTATACTGATGGAACAAGGTGTTGCCATTCTTATTCAATATAATTTGATTGTAAAGCAGGGGTATAGAGAACAAAGTTATTCAGGGTGTCTACCAGTCAAGAAACTCATGGTAGTCAAGAAAAAGTAAAGAAATTAACAAATAGGTCAAGAAGTCAATTCAAAGGCAATAAATTATTCTTGTGGTCAAGAATTTTTGCTATCATGATGACTGATTGGTTGATTTAGTTTATCTTACTTAACTTTTTTCTCTCCCTTTGGTTAATGGCGAAAATGATAATGAATGGTGGTAAGGTAAGATGGATGAAGGGACAGTCACAAACATATAGGGACAACCGACACAAGCCCTACATAAGATTATACTGGCTTGAATCCAGACGCCAAAGCTTTGCTCGTCTGCCAAACACAGTTCAGGATGCATTAATACGAGAAAGCAGATCTAATTCTCTTCTTAAATTTAGCTTCAGTTTTCATCTTAACTAGCCCTTTGGTACGGGTTTTCAATAAATAAATATTTATTTTCTTAATTACTAATTTCCAATTTTACCTAAGTACGGGTCGGATAAATAAACATTAAAAAAGACGGGAAAAAGGTCTAGAAAAGTCCAGAAAATGTCAAGATTTCTGGATGTGTTATTTTGGTAGACACCCTGTTATTGAACTAAAGACTATCCAAGATGAAACTTCTCGAATTTTAAATTACGGGAATTGCTGAATATTTGTTTAACATTACAGGTCATAATTCAAATGTTCAGAGAGTACTTTTATTACCATCAGCACAACAGACTAACGAGAGAAATTATTTTTTCATAAAGTCTGTAAAATAGTCTGTTACTGGTTCCTATAATTTCAAAGAGTTTGATTGTACACTCTAACATAAATATAGTTTGACTAAACCTGAAATTTTGATAAAAATTATCTCCTCAGAGAAGTACCACTTAAATGATGTAGTAAGAGGTGCATTGATTAGCATGATTGCAAGTCTTGAAATTTTGCATTTAAAAATTCATTAAGAATTCATTTTTTTAAAACTGAAAAGTGTAATTTTTCAACTACTTTCTAACGTGCTCTATAGAAATATGTATTATTTATAGAGAATGTTGTGTGTCCTACATTTTGACTTATGTCCTATATTTTGGGACAGCATGTCCTACATTTCCCTTACAGCGATCTGGTAACCCTACATTTAGATGAAATAAGAAACCATCACCTTGAATCACACATTGTCCTGACTCAAATAATCTGCCACTTTGGATTTCATTCAGTACTTCATTGTACTGGTTTCTTATTTCAACACTATTGAATCTGATTAAATGAATGAGAAGTCTTGCAAAGTGTCGTTACATGTATAATGAACAAAATGAATTAATGAATTTTGTATTGTATGTTACAATGCTACATTAATTGCCTTTGATCAATGTCATTAGTGTGTACCGGAGTGATATTTATATACAAGGGTCGTTCAAGGTTGAACGGGACTTTTATTTCTAGACAGGAAATATGCATACATAGAAGCACCAAACTATGTCAGTTTTTCAAAGTATTCCCCCTGAACATCCAGACACCGTTGCCGTTGTTGTGGAAGTTCCTTGATGCCTTTGGCATAGAAAAAAGTAGGTTGGTGTCGTAACCACTGCAGGACAGCATTCTTGAGTTCCTCATCTGTCTGGAAGTGCGTCTCGCCCAAATGCTCTTTAAGTGCCCCAAACAAGTGGAAATCACTGAGGCATAAATCTGGACTGTAAGGACTGTGTGGTAAAACCTCCCAGTGCGCGCTGGCCAGTGTTGTTTGAGTCAAATGGACCGTGTGGGGCCTGGCATTGTCATGGAGAAGAATGACGTGTTTCGACAACATTCCAGGTCTTTTCTTCCGAACAGCCCCACGTACAGCACCGTGAAGCAGTGTTGAGTAATACTTGGCATTAATTGTGGCCCCTTCTCCACAAAATCCACATGGATTACACCTTTCATGTTCCAGAAGACTGTTCCCAAAATCTTACCGGCAGACGGCAGCGCTTTGCTTTTCTTGGGTGAAGGGGAACTTTTATGACACCATTCGTACACTCTTGCCCGTGACAGTGTTTGTTCACCATACTGTGCTTGCAGTCTACGCCAAATTTGAGCAGGTTTCACCTTCTCCTTCACGAGAAATTTCATTATACACCGCTGTTCCACAGCAACAGATACACTACTTGCCGCCATCTTTGTTTACACTACTGCGCATGCGCCAAATGTGTCGCAAAGGATCATGGTTACTCGCAAGGAATCATGGTCTGTCCTGCCCTAGTAATGCAGCGCTACATTGATTCATTAATATTTTACGCATGAAAGTCCTGGTCAACCTTGAACGACCCTTGTATATCATATCATTGTGTTAGCTGTTCTCTTGGAATGCTCTCTTGTGTAAAAGTAACTCAGATGCAGACTCTCATCTGTTAGTCATGTTTCCAGTTATTTGACAACAGTGCAATATATTAACATCTGCAAAAGATATGGTGATCATTAATTTTGTTTATTGGCAAGTAAAGCAAAGAATGGCTACTTGTAATATTATGCTTTCAGAAATTAATGCAGAAACAAACACAAAAAACAGTTGTTTCATTTAATCAATCTTCAATTTAATATTAATTTGAAATTAAGAAATGCAGAAAATATTAGATACCAATGACAAACTATCTGGTGATTTACATACGTACATCTATTTTTCGCTTCTTCTCTGATTACATTTAAAGTAATGATTCTATTGTGGAACCACAAAAAAAAAAAAAAGCTGTGCAGACCCAGGACTCCTGTGCACCATACTCCTGCATGGAGGGGAGGGGCAGAGTGGAGGATACTTCGTTATGGCCCGAGCTGAACGGGAGAAGGGAAAGGTGCATGGAGACTTTTCGCCGAAGGTTTTTTTGCTTGTGGTCGCTCTATAGTACTGGTTCCAATATATATATATTATATATATATATATCCAATATATTATTGGATCGTGGTTCTGACTTATAGTTTGTATATGAAAACATTTACACCAAACTATCATAAGACTAAAATTACGTAATGAGATATTCTTGTATATGTATTCTTTTTTAATACATTTCATATTAAGATCATTAAATATGTCAATTTTTCATATACTGTGGGTGGTAGTAAATGGGTAAGTATTTATAACTATTAAGAAGAATGCAACACACTTCAATAATTTTAAGCCAGCTCCTTGAAAAATATTTTTTAAATGTAACATAAACTGAAAACTAATAACAAATACACGTTTCTAATGAAATATTGTAAAACTAAAACTAGTTGATTTGTCACTTTTTGAACACACTTGGTATTAGTATTAGTTGCACATATGCAGGATAATCAAAAGGAAATCTTTCTTAGGTAGGCAGATGTAAAGTCTAATTGCTTAATAAAAGCACACAGATAAAACAATCATGTTCATGTTGCTTTATATCAATCATATCAATTTTAAGTGTTACAACCTTTGCCTTTGGTTCTTTATGCACTTGTTCATATTTTTTTAAAAATTGTTTATCTTAGCATTTTTCTACCTAGCTAATGTGTTGTCGATTGATGATGAGATGGATAGTGTTTTAGTAGGAAGATAACAGGGATAGGCATGTTCACTTTATTCCCATAAATGCAGGATAATGAGTGGTTTGAAATTGATAATTTTAACTAACTTTAAGCCCATATGTTAGGGCTACCATACGTCCTGGTTTTCCTGGACATGACCTCTTTTCGGAACCGCGGCCGGGCGGGTTTTTACTTTCTGTTAAAATGTCCTGGTTTTTACTTTTATCCAATCATGATAGGTCAGAGATCTCGAAGTTACAACTTTTCGAATCATTAAACGTCTGATGTTGGCAGTACTGGACGATGCGCTAAGCATTAGTCGTTTGTTGTTACAGTTTCAAGTTCCGGTCGCTGTGATTTCCACGTTGTTTCGTTTGTTCGTGTTTCGAAGTGGAAGTTAGAGTTTGCGAACACGGTGTAAGCTACTAATATGCCTAAAAGAAAGTGCAAGTTTACTAATGAGTTACAAGAAAAGTATTCATGTTTTAGACGTGGTAGAGACTATTTTGGAGGCGAGTGTATGGTTTGTAAACCCGGTACGTATGTGTGTGTGTGGCAAACAAGGAGGGCTAGACTTGCAAGCACACGTGGAGTGCGAAATGCACAAAAGAGTCGTCAGAGGTGAAGCTTCATCTACAAAACTGACTCAGTTTTTCACAAAACCTGACAGTGAACATGAAGATAAAGTAAGTGCTGCAGAAGGTTCTTTCGCGTTTCGTACTGTTAAGCATCGCAACAGTTATAAAGTGATGGACTGCACATCAAGCTTGATAAAATCATTATTTCCTGATTCCAATGTAGCTAGAAAGTTCTCAACTGCAAGAACGAAAACAGAAGCAATTGTAAACCTAGTGCTAGGTCCTCATTCTATTGATAGTGCCATGAAGAGAATTCAAGATAATGAGATTGCTTATTGTGGTGTTTCTACTGACAGCAGTAATCATGGTTCAGTAAAAATCTTCCCAATCATTGGAAAACTGGTGACTTGCAATCCAAATTAATTGAACTAGATCCGCAACCTAATGAGACTGCAGACACTATTTCTTCCTTTTTAAGGAATGCACTTGAGGGTAAGGGGCTGCTTGATAAGTGCATAGCATACCATGTTTGGAGGACTACGCCGGGATGCAGAAGGGAAAAATGTTTTCTCAAAACTGAAAAAATTGTTAGGAAACAAGACATTAATTGGTCTGGGGTGTCCTGCACACATCTTGAATAATTATGTGCATCAAGCTGTAGACGTAGACACATTTGATTTTGATATTGAAGGCATCATCTTCAAATTGTATCAGCATTTTAACATCTACACAGTCCGGACTGAGCAACTTAAGAGTTCTCAGAATTTGTTGATGTTGAATATAAGAAGTTGTCGCATAGCAAGACAAGATGGTTGTCATTACTCCCAGGCATAACCAGACTCATCCATATGTTCCCAGCTCTCAAATCTTTCTTTCTTTCGCAACCTAAGCCACCTACAGTAGGGTGTTTCAATTTTCCAAAGATGTGATTTTTCATATGACTTTGCTCAGTCTCAGTGATGTAAAAGATATATATGCCAAATTTCAAGAAGATTGGATAATATTTAGGGGTTGCACACATTGATCACTTTTATCTCAAACTAGTGAAATTTCTAATATTGAACTGCTTTGTACTAATGGGCTTCTCATGTATTTCTTTCATCTTTTGCAGGTAATTGAACTTTAAAATGGGAGGAATTTGGCTCCTAGAAAAGGTGCCTAGTGGTGAGTTTTTAGGAGCTCGGCTCCCTTCAAAGGAACAAGTACTTTTAGTTTTTATTCATTCACAAGGAAATGAAAGAAACACTTTTGGATGCTGCTAAATCAACCAGTACTAAACTACAGGAAATGTGGAGGAAAGCAAATATCCCTGTTAAGACGGAGGAGAATATCCGTGCTGGTATACAGAAGCTGTACAAAGAATACCAAAATCTGGCTAAAGAGAAATCCAGAAACACGGATAAAGCAAATGTGAAACGGCAGATTTGGAAAGGTGATCTCGTCGAGTTATTTGACATTTCCTGGGAAAATGTGATGGACATGACAAGCGTATCAGAAGAAGATAAATAATTTCTTAGGTCACAAAGAGAAGATCGTATGAGTTCGTCAATGAGTGGAATACACAAGGTTTTTGCCTCAAATAAGAACTAAGTGTACAAAAGAAGACAAAAATGATTCATATAAGAATAAACATTACAAAGCTATAGCTGAAATCAATAAGACAGTTATACTGGAAGACTCATCTCCATCATCATCAGCACCTAGTGACGAAGAGGCCGAGTTTTCGCCTCCAGCAACGAAAAAATCTCTTGATCAGATACTCACGTCTACTTGGGGTCCAAAACAGCTCTCTATTCGACAAGCAATTACTTCATTTATAGCAACTGCAAAGAGCCTTGGCCAAGATGTTTAAAAAATTTCCGTATCTCCAGCTACCGTTTACCGAGCTCGGGCGATCAATAGAAGTAAAATGGCAAAGAAAATCGAAGAGTCACTCTTTGAAAATCCTCCTCATTTGGTCTTGCACTGGGATAGTAAACTGTTGCCCTCAGTTGCCCATGGGAGTGTCAAAACTTTGGAAGATAGAGTTGCAGTTCTAGTGTCTGACAAAGATTTTGAGCATTTTCTTGGCGTACCTGTTGCCCTGAAAAGCACTGGTGAGCAGATGGCTGAAGCTGAAGTAGTTATTCGGGAAGTGGACCGATTTGGGCTACGTGACAATATCATCGGTAAGTGTTTTGATACTACAGCATCTAGTACAGGACTGATCCAAGGGGCATGTACCAGAATTGAAAGGGAATTCGGATGAACATTGTTGTTGTTGGCTTGCCGTCATCACACCCATGAACTAATATTGAAAGGAGTGTTGTGGCGTACCATAAAGTGGTCCTCACAGCCAGATTTTTCGGAAGTTCCAAAGTCTGTGGGCTTCACTTGATAAGGAGTCATTATACGACAATGCTGGTTGAAGAAAGTCCCATTCAAGGCTTTCTAGAAGAACAATGAGTGAAGACGGAAGTCCAGTGGCGTGCGGTGCTAAATCAGGCAGGGGAACAGGTGACATGCACTTGCCCCCTCCCCTCCCATACCTATCGTAATATAATACAGTAGACCAATGAAAATTCAACCCTTGTTGAAATGAACGAAATAAACATACGAAACATATGCTAAAAAAATTCAGAAGTCACATACATGAAGCACGTTAAAATTATGAAAATACCAATGTTAAAGCAAATATGATATAATGTAAAGAAAACATTAAAAACAAAATTGATATAGGAAACATTAATAAAAGCAATTTATGAGTGATCAGAGAAAAAAAATGTTTTGTCGAAACCGGTTTCATCTCTCTATTTGTAGATTAAGTTGACCTTTTTTTTTATAGTTGAGCATTGTAATTCAAACGTCCTCAATGCAATAATAGCAATCAGATGCCCGAGTTTTTTCATGACGTCCACTCATGGTCGTCCGGAAGGGGGCAAGGGTGGGCCGTGTCCCCCGCCCCCCGGAAAATGAAAGTCAACCAAAAATTATATATTTGTCACATATAATTTCATTTCAGCCACAATAATATGTGTTAATTATTGCATGAATATGATAAATTCAAATTTAAGCAATGTTTTTTTATGGGTACAACACTATTATTGGGGAAAAGGTACCTTGCTTGCCCCCCCCTGGAAAAAATGCCTTCCTTTGCTTTCCCTGGAAAAAAATCCTGCGGACGTCAATGCGTCCACTAGATTTGTAGAAATTGTGACAAAACCCGAACTGTTCCAAACTTCCTTCTCGGGAACAAACAAGGACAACAATAATTTGCCACTGGAAGAGTATACAGTTACAGAGTTGTAGTAACTTGTTTGAAAATGCCTTGTGTACGATTTAGTTTTAGTTTTTAATTCGGTTAGGATAGGTGTTGGTTTGCTGTCTTTTCTGTAAAGTTCAATGAACTAAAATCTTTCGTCTTCAGTCGGTCGGTCATACAACACTCGCAACATTCGCTTTGTCCTGCCGCTGCGTGCGTCTTGGGGCTGGTGGAACAGGTGGATGCGAGCTGTTCCCTCGGAAGCTATTTCGCAGCGTTTAGCCAAGGCATTTAGCAGACGCTTAGACTGTAGAAGATTTTTCCAGTTCGTTATGAATGACAAGCAATTTTGCAATGAGATTAGGAAACTATAGACTTACTACACTCAAAACCATCACTACGACGCAATTAAAATTTAGCACATAGTAAAAACTCGAAGGAAAACGAATTCGCTATGTCTCTCGTAGGACAGCTAGAGAGTTCAGCTTCCGCGGCACCATGAGGATCGTTTATCTTCGCGCGTGGTCGGAAATACTCGGCAACAGACAGCAGAGGATGGGACGACGAGGGTAGGTGAAGTAAACAAACATCCAGTCACGGTGAAAGTTTTTATTCGGCATGTTGATTTCGGAAGAAAGAAGTGTACTTATTGTGTAATTATAGATAATTTAAATAGCTAAAAAGGGCGATAAGTAGAAGGGAACAGCCTGTTCCCTCTGTTCCATGGAGGGACCGCCACTGCGGAAGTCATCCAAGAGAAGACTACAAAGAGCTATTACAACTCTCACTCCTGTACCTAGGAGGTTGGTCTCAAAACGACTTCAGTTTCAGGATCTCAGGGGCTCTGCATCGAGCAAGGTGGATGGCAAAGGCAATATATGCACTTGAAATTGTAATATTCACTAAACAGTTGAATATTCCTCAACGAGAATTGAAAGGAATGAAACGGGTTGCATATTTTGTCAGCCTCATATATGTTCGCTTTTGGCACGAGGCAATTGTAAGTCGATGGGCTCCAAAGAATGATTTGGATATGCTACAGCTTCTGAGCACTTACCCAGATGCAGACGTCAAAAAAAGTGCTCTCACAGTTGCTAAGAGACACCTTTGGTATCTGCCAGAAACAAACATAGGATTAGCTTTTTTGGACGAACGTATTACTCAGGCTGATAAGGAAAATATGATTAAAAATTTAGAAACCAAACCTGAAAGAAAAAGGAAATGAAACGATTAGAGGATAAAAAACCTAGTTTTTGAAGGGAAAGACCTGAGCCATTTCGTTACTAATAAAACAAAGACGTTCTTTGAATTGTTTGGGATGCACGACGTGACAGAATACTGCAGTGATTCTCTAAGAAGCCATGTGAACACTCTTAAGGTGGTCAATGATACCGCAGAAAGAGGAATTGCTCTGATAAAAAAGTTTAACGAATCGGTCAGGGACGAACAAGAAAAACAATTCTTGTTGAGGGTAGTCGAGCATCACAGAAAAGTTGTCACCAAGCGAACAAAATAAGGGATTGCATCGTTCAAAGTTGATTAATATAACACATGATTTGCCTATCATACTACCTATTAATCTTAGTGTCTAGTTTTAATATTATTTTAAGTTTGTGATTTCTAGTTTTCCCAATAAAAGTAATTAACATTGAAAAATCGTATTTTTTGCCTACTTTTACAAAACTGATCAAAGTGTGCAACCTCTAAATATTATCCAATCTAGTTGAAATTTGGCATATATATCTTTTACATCACTGAGTCTGCAAAGATTTTACATTTTATTTTTTGCCTTACAAAATGAAACACCCTAACCTACAGTGATCAAGAAATTCTTTGAAAATGAATTCAGTGAAATTTATTTGTACCACCTAAAAACACTGGTGGGTATGTTTCATTTACATACAGAAGAACTTAAGAGAGAAACAAATTCACTTGTGGAAGTTCTTGGAATCTTGTTGTCCATTAAGCGCATGCCCACTGAACATAAAGCCAGTGAATTCATGTCAATAAAGGTGAAAATTTTGCTGGAAGAAAGGTGTGAATGTGACAAATTCATGGCAGCAGCAGTTGGACTGTATGACAGCTTCATAGAATATCTGGAAAAATGGATGGCACCCATGCAAGAGTTTACTGGTTTCATGTGGATGTCTCTTGAAAAATCACCTGAGTGGAAGGATGTGAAATCAACTATTAAGTACCTTCTGGATAGAGGTGTACCTATAGATGATGAAAAATGTTTTGATCAAGTATGAAACCTCAAGAAATTTGTGAGCTAAGAACTACAATATGGACATGATTTTCTTAACCTTCAAGCTCATAAAAAGTGGACTGTGTTTTTTCAGAAGTCCAAACAGTAGTGTATATTAGTTGTTTCAACGCAGTACTTAGTAGGTATCCTCTTTTTTTATCAATTGAATATCACTTTTTGACATATTTTGACAATTTTTTGTCGATGTTTTAGCGTTTAGCGATGTTTTAGTACAAATTTTCACTATACTCATTTTTTTTCCACTCGTACTTGGTAGGTATATTATGATGTTACGTGATACAACTTAACCTATCCTTTTTTTTACGATTATTTAATTTTTTTTACGATCCTAAGTGATATAACTTAACCTATCATTTTTTTTATTTATGCACTGTTTGAACGTTATTATTTGAGGATCATATTTTGTAGGTATTTTTTTTATCAATCGAATATAAGTTTTTGACATATTTTGACAATTTTTTGTCGATGTTATAGCGTTTAGCGATGTTTTAGTACAAATTTTCACCGCACTCATTTTTTCCATTTATACTTGGTAGGTATATCACGATCTTACGTGATACAACTTAACCTATCCTTTTTTTTTACGATTTTTTAATTTTTTTTACGATCCTAAGTGATATAACTTAACCTATCATTTTTTTTATTTACGCACCGAACTAACCTACAAGGGACTCTGTTTGTTTTAATATTTCAGTATTATAAGGTTTTCACAAATTTTATATAACCTAAAATGTGTTGGATGTTGATTTTTAGTATGTGGCAATTTTTTATGAATTTTAAAACTGCTCTGTGACCCTCTCGTTCTTCACGTCGTAGGCGAAGGACTTCTCTGCAATCAGGATGACACTGCATAGGGTATCCTCGGGCAAGGCGTCGTGGAACTCGCAAACACCCACTCTACAAAAATTCTACTATATGATCTTTCACTGGCTAAGCTAACCTACAAATAGGAATTGGCAGCACTGACTTATAAACCCACTGGGTCCTCTTGGCATGTTTTTTCATGATGTGTTGCCAGGCTATTGGGCATCTTGGCGTATACAATGTATATATTTTGAGAGGGGGGTTATAGCTTTTTATGCTGTACGAATACTAAAAACTTGACAGTGACAACCAACAGAGTAAATAAACCTACATGCAGAAACTAACAACACTAGTTTCTGACAGTGAATTTGAAATAAAATATTAAACAAAATACATGAGTAAGCACTGTGATTACAAATAATACCAGTGTTATGCCCCCAACTCCAACTGGGCAACTGGGGAAAATAATTGTACAACAATTTGTACCTAATTGTACAATACTTGTACCTAATTGTACAACATATACACAGACATAAAAGAGAGAGCCTTCCCGCAACTTACTTCATGCACAATTTATATGATTTTACAACTGTGAAAAGAAAGCATATGTGTTCTGTATGCACACATTCATTCTTATTTTTCGAAGTTGAATGGAAGCACATGTTTTTTTACGCTCTCGTAATACTGACCTTGCCCCAGTGATTTTAAATTGCTTCCATCCGGTTTTTTTTTCTGTGTTATTTCCGCATGCACGCAACATTCGCTTTCAATAGTTTAATGAAATACAGAAGGAGTGTTAGTTTAGCAGGTTTTGAGTTTACAATTTATTAAATTAAACAATAATTTATGTAAGATTATACTTGTACTTACCGAACACAAAATAATAAAAAGCACATGTGAATCTTTGCGTGTGTTCAATGTTATATGACGACTGAGTAAAAAAATAATGTTGACTCCCCGAAAGATAAAAGTTCCCGGTTCGATATCAGATGCATGCAAATTTTATGTTTTGCTCTCCAAAATCTTGATTTTTATGTTTGTGCTATTTGTCATACAGCAGAGGAGAAGAGGGGAGAGGGCAGGGGAGGGGGTACTATTAGCGCCATCTATTAGCAAACAATAGAAATAAAAAGTAGCGTCAAACTTTTTCAACACCCAAAAATTTTAAACGTCCTCGCGTAGTAATACGATCTAGCTGAAGATGTTTGAAGGAGTACTCTTAGTCGACGAAGCTAATTGCTAGGGCCCATATATTGCTAAAATGTTCTTTGATTTGCATATTTCTCATACCGCCATATGTTGTTCTAGTTGACTTCTTCCAAAAAAATGCTAATTAGCGAGAGTTAATTAAGCAAGGCAAGTAAAAGAAGCAAATAGGACAATATGTGGTGGCGTGAGAATATGTAAAAATTCGATTCAGAGGTGGATCGAATTAAAATTGGGGGATATTTTGCATTTTTTCCCTATAATGTACAAAACATTTACCGTACATAATCTTTTCCATTTACAACAGTATAAAATAAGAGGAATGTGTGACAATATCCATATTAATTAGGAAGGTATGTTGTATGCTAGGTTAGCTAATTGTGTCTTCTACAACTTTACTGTATAGAGGAAAGATGGAAAAAGAGAGCTCTACAAAAACTAACGCTCTTAACAATATTGAACGCCCCGTGAAAATTATATATAAATAAGGCATAAACGTATTATCTGCTTTCATGTCAGATTTTCCCGACCTGTGAGCTGTAGTGTTTAGGTGACAAGCGATGCGCTCAAATATAATACCGTTGACAATATTGAACGCCCCGTGAAAATTACATATAAATAAGGCATAAGCGTATTATCTGCTTTCATGTCAGATTTTCCCGACCTGTGAGCTGTAGTGTTTAGGTGACAAGCGACGCGCTCAAATATAATACCGTTGACAATATTGAACGCCCCGTGAAAATTATATATAAATAAGGCATAAGCGTATTATCTGCTTTCATGTCAGATTTTCCCGACCTGTGAGCTGTAGTGTTTAGGTGACAAGCGACGGGCTCAAATATAATACCGTTGACAATATTGTACGCCCCGTGAAAATTACATATAAATAAGGCATAAACGTATTATCTGCTTTCATGTCAGATTTTCCCGACCTGTGAGCTGTAGTGTTTAGGTGACAAGCGACGCGCTCAAATATAATACCGTTGACAATATTGTACGCCCCGTGAAAATTACATATAAATAAGGCATAAACGTATTATCTGCTTTCATGTCAGATTTTCCCGACCTGTGAGCTGTAGTGTTTAGGTGACAAGCGACGCGCTCAAATATAATACCGTTGACAATATTGTACGCTCCGTGAAAATTACATATAAATAAGGCATAAGCGTATTATCTGCTTTCATGTCAGATTTTCCCGACCTGTGAGCTGTAGTGTTTAGGCGACAAGCGACGTGCTCAAATATAATACTGTTGACAATATATTGTACGTATATTGTATTGTATAGGAGACTAGAAGCATATAATTTGGCGAAAAAAAAACCCAAAGTAAGGTCATAGAAAATAGTTAAAAAAAGTGAGTAATTATATTTTGCATTGCACAGCATTTGGTATTAAATAACATACCCCCAAAAAATCTCTGCATTATGCGTTCTGAAAAAAATTGCCCTACGTGCCAAATTACTGTGTCAAGTAAAAATTTTCAAAGGCACTGTCGTACTTGTGTGCCGGGAAAGCGAATATGTGCAACCAAACTGTGCTCTAAGTGTGGAAACAATTTTTCTATTGACTACTTCAAGCGACACCAGCTTACTTGCAAGAGCACTGGAACATCTCTACCGCAACCTTCCAAGCGAAAGGTAGAAGTAACCTCCCTCGATGCATCGCCACCTACCAAATGCGTCAAGCTGACGAAGAAAGCAGACCGAATTGTGTTTGAGCATTTATTAGAAGACTTTAACATAACATCAGACAGCTTCTGCGATGTGCGTAGTTTTCTGGAGAGCGAGCGAGCTAAGATAATATCCATCCTCAACGATGCATTGGCTACATACTCCACTAAATTCTATGCTGTGCTATGCTGCAAGTATAAGAAACCGTCTGATGAAATACCGGTTTTTTTTCACAATGGCTCGGGATATGATTTCCATCACTTGGTTACACATCTAGGGTACGACAATGCGAGAATCAATGTCCTGGCGCAGAACGAGGAGCGTTATATTAGCATCAGCAAGTGGGTGCCGATCCCCAACTCAAGCAACAGCATCGAGCTTCGGTTCCTCGACTCTCTGAGGTTCCTCCAGGCAAGCCTCGATGCTCTTGCTGGGAAGCTCAGAGACGACCAACTAGCTATTACTACATCAAGTTTCCCGAACTTAGATGTCGCACTCATCAGACGTAAAGGGGTCTACCCCTACGAATACGTCACAGACCCTTCCAAGTTCGAAGAAGAGTTGCTGCCTCCCCAGGATAAGTTCTACAGCCAGTTGAGAGGTTCAGGTATTACCGACGAGGAGTACAAGCATGCTCAGTCTATGTAGGTCGAGTTGGGTTGCCGAACTTTCGGTAATTACCACGATGCATACCTGAAGCTTGATGTGACGCTTCTAGCATGTGCGACGTTTGTTGTGGTGGGATCATTGGGGGAAATGTGATTCTCCCAATATGTCATCTGACTTACTAGCATATGCGATACGAAGAACAGGCGTGTATGTGGCTTACTAGGATTAGGCTCGTGGTAATGAGGTCCTAGTAGCTGAAACGTTGTCGGGGTATTTTGCAATTTTTTTTCAAATATGAACACGTTAAACTGGACTGTCTCGGATTTTGAGTTTTGTATTCGCCCCCGAGAAAATTCTATATAAAATAACATACCTGAAAATTATATTCACAGTAGATTCATTTTTTGAGTTTTGTAATTACCCCAAGAAATTTTATATAAAATAACATACCTGAAAATTGTATTTACAGTAGATTGAATTCTTGAGTTTTTGTATTCGCACACAAGAAATTCTATATAAATAACATACCTGAAATTCTATTTACAGTAGATTGAATTTTTGAGTTTTGTAATCACTCCAAGAAATTCTATATAAAATAACATACCTGAAAATTGTGTCGCTATATACTAGACTTTTTGATTTCTGTAATTTTGGAGAAAACAATGGCATCCACCACCAGTTTCAATCGTAAAAATGATAAAACTGAATGTGTTACTTGTGGGAAGCTAATCTCAAGGAACAATTTATCGGTACACAGGGCAAGATGTAGCGAAACAGGTTCGAGAATTAATCGTTCGTTACCTTCTAAGCCCTGTGCTCGATGCGGAAAAATGATCAGCATTACAAATTTAAGTAAACATCTCAAAATTTGCAAACCATCGACCGAACAAGGAACATCGAAAAGGAAAATCGATAATTCAGAAACGGAAGCTTCCACTTCCAAGCAAATTAAATTATCTAATGAACGCAAACCAATTAGATCTGCATTTAACGACCAACTCCAGGATTTTTCAATTAAGTCAGAATCAGGTCGTGACATCCTTAGTTTCTTGGATGAAACGAAAACATCTGTACTAAATATTTTAAAAGATAAACTTGAAAACAACTCTATAAAAGTATACGTTGTTCTGTTTTCTGAATACGAGAAAGTTGATGGCACAACGAGTATTTTTTATCATCGTACAAAAAACCAGACTTTATTTGGCGGACGTCGAAAATTTGGACAACTTCTATTATAAAGTTTCCAACGAGCTGGTTAAGAAACATGACGATTTCGAGGCTAAAGGGTCGGGATGGTCTCTATGTGGAAGTCCTCACACGTTAACTGTTTACGTGAACCAATTCTCGCCTCTTCGCGCTTCCAGCTACGTTCCTCTTCCACCGAACATTCAACACAAGAGGGCTGTGTTAAATATACAGAACAGCGATAAAAAGTGTTTCCTTTGGTGTATATTGGCTGCACTGCATCCTGTTCATTGGTCAAATCATCCAGAACAGGTTTCTAATTACAAACAATACGAGACCGACTTTCAAAGTGTAATGTCTGACATTGAATACCCGGTAACATTGTCGGATATAACAAAGTTCGAAAATCGTGCAGGAAAACGCATCGCTATTAATGTGTATTCCTTCACGTCAGATAAATATCTCGTGCATCCCGTCAGGATAAGCGATATCGACGATGACGATGCTCGTGTGATTAATCTCCTTCTCATTTCAAACGAGGATGTTCATCACTACACGCTAATTCGTTCACTATCACGTTTGGTCAGAAGTCAATCAACCAAGCATGCAAACAACATCGAAGTTTGTCCGAGATGCCTAACCACGTTCGACGATCAAAAACAACTCGATTATCGAAAATACAGCGGACGTCAAATTGCTATCGAGAAACTTGCCGAACATAAAATTTACTGCGGGGACAACAGACCGGCTAGAATGTTGATGCCCGAAACGAACGAAGTCGAAGAATTCAAAATGCACAAGGCATTGTTGGAACATCCTGCAATCATCATCGCAGATTTCGAGGCGTTCCTCAAACCACTCTCCTACTGCGAACCGGATCCTGAAATTTCCTCCACAACGCCGTACCAGCTTCATCAACATAATAGTTTCGGCTATGTTGTTGTGCGACGTGATAAAATAAATGAAGCATATATATACCGCGGACCAAATGTAATCGAACACTTCCTGGAAAAAATGGTGGAGGAGGTTGAGGTAATTGGTAGCGTACTGCTTACATCAAAACCGATGGCACCTTTAACTGAAAATGAACTTCAAAATTACAATTCCACTGAGGTGTGTCCGGTATGTGATCAAAGTTTCACTGATGAGAACAAAAAAATATTCCACCACGATCATTTCAGCGGAAACTACATAGGTGGAATTTGCAACACGTGCAATCTTAAAATCCAGAAACCTAAATTCATCCCCATATTCTTTCACAACGGAAGCGGATATGATTTTCACCACCTTGTGAGACATCTTGGCTACGATCCGAAACGTATAGGTGTCTTGGCCGAGAATGAAGAACGCTACATTAGTCTCAGCAAGCAAGTGTCGATTCCGGGAACGAAAAATACAATCGAGATGCGCTTCCTGGATTCGTATAGATTTCTCTCTGCAAGTCTGGATGCTTTAGCGAACAAACTCACCGACGATCAATTTAAAATAACTAGAGCTAGTTTTCCCAACGTAGACGTAGAACTCGTTAGACGTAAAGGGATTTATCCTTACGAATATGTTAGTGATGGTTCTAAATTTAACGACGACGCTCTTCCACTTCCAAGAGAATTTTACAGCAGACTCAGAGAGAAAGGAATCACGGACGAAGAATACCAACACGCGCAACTCATGTGGGAGAAATTAGAATGTAGGACACTCGGAGACTACCACGACGCATACTTAAAATTAGACGTGACGATACTCGCGGATGTTTTTCAAGCGTTCAGGAAAACGGCAACAAATATTTACAAATTAGATCCAGCGTATTTCTACAGTCTACCGGGATTAGCGTGGTCGGCAATGTTATTCCAGACAAAGGTCAAGCTGGAACTGATATCGGACGTTGACATGTTGCTATTCATCGAAAGAGGGATACGAGGTGGAATGGTGCAATGCGTACAGAGACATGCAAAAGCTAATAACGTACACATGAAAGAAGATTACGATTCAAATCGAGCATCGAATTACATCTTCTACGCCGACGTTAATAATCTCTACGGACATGCCATGGTTCAGAAACTTCCTTACGGGGGATTCGAATGGTTAGATCCCACTTCGATAGACATTATTCATTTCGACGATAGCGAGTGTGGTTTCTTCGCAGAGGTAGATCTCCAATTCTCCGACCACCTGCACGACACGTTTTCGGATTTGCCTCCGACTTCCGAAATCAAATGTCCACCCGACTCGGTTCAAGACAAGCTTTTGTTAACATTGGACCCTAAACAGAGATACGTCGTCCACTACAAGAATCTCCGGTTTTTGATTGGGAAGGGTGTTCAGATAGTAAATGTTAGAAGAATACTAAAGTTTAAACATTCCACGTGGTTAAGACCTTACATAGAAACTAACACACAACATAGAACAGCTGCCACTTCCGATTTAGACAAGGATTTTTTTAAATTAATGAACAATGCGGTGTACGGAAAGACCATGGAGAATGTTAGAAAGCACGTAGACGTGAAATTAATTTCCGATAAGAATAAATGTCGGAAGTGGATAGCCGATCCTAGATTCAAGTCGAGAAAAATTTACAACGAGAATTTAGCACTTTTCAATCTACATATAAAATTGATGAAATTCAGAAAACCAATTTACGTTGGCGCAACGGTTCTCGACTTGTCGAAACTTTACATGTTCGAATTTCATTATGACGTGATGAAACCCTTCTACAATGATAAAATATCACTTTTGTACACGGACACCGACAGCTTCATTTACAGCATACAAACACCTAACCTATACGAAGACATAAAAAATCCTTCCATGCTTGAGTATTTCGATACTTCTGCGTACCCTCAACCCAACAGATTTGGAATTCCATCCCTCAACAAAAAAGTCCTAGGTAAACTGAAAGATGAATGTAACGGTGATATTATTGTGGAGTTCGCGGGTTTGCGTTCGAAGATGTATGCCATGAGAACAGAGAGTAGCGTCACGAAGAAAGCAAAAGGTGTGGGCAAAAATACGGTGGAGAACAAACTCACCTTCCACGATTACATCGATTGCCTTTACTCACAATCGACGATACTAAGCATAGAACAAAGAATCCAAAGTGTAGACCACGTGATTACAACAAACAAAGTTAGGAAAGTAGCATTAGATCCGCATGACGATAAAAGATGTATTTTGTCTTGTGGAATCCACACGTTGCCTTGGGGACACTATCGTTTAGAAATTAGTAAAAATTGTAGGCAATGCAAATGAAAAAAAAATAGTAGACCCAAATGGAGAATTCAACGCCCGAAAATGGAGCTCGGTGGAGCTCGCCTTAATGGATTTCTCTCGTAAGGCATGAGCTCCATTTTCTGGCAGTGTTGCCAGCTGCTTACTCGAAAAAATCACCAAGGTTTTTTTTGGGTCTAACGTGGCCTAAAGCAAAAAACTGGCAATGTTACTTGAGACTCACCTTAATGGATTTCTCTCGTAAGGCATAAGCTCTATTTTCTCGCAGTATTGCCAATATTTTACTCGAAAAAATCACCAAGGTTTTTTTTTGGTCTAACCTAGCCTCAAGCAAGGAGCTGGCAATCTTGCTTGAGGCTCGCCTTAATAGATTGTTTTTGTAAGGCATGAGCTCTATTTTCTCGCAGTGTTGCTAATATTTTACTCGAAAAAATCACCAAGGTTTTTTTGGGTCTAACCTAGCCTAAAATAAGGAGCCGGCAATCTTGCTTGAGGCTTGTTTTACAGTGCATAAAGCAAGAAGCTGGCAACCTTGCTTGAGGCTTGGAGAGAGAGAGAGGGAAGAGTTAAACAACCGACAGCTGCCAACACCCACCCTAACCTAACCTAACCTAACCTAACCTAACCTACTCTAACCTAACCTAACCTAACCTACTCTAACCTAACCTAACCTACTCTAACCTAACCTACTCTAACCTAACCTAACCTAACCTATCCTAAAGCAAGGAGCTGGCAACCTTGCTTGAGGCTTGCCTTACAGTGCATAAAGCAATTTGCCAACCTACTGGTATTTTTGCCATGGCTTTTTACAAAAAAAAGAGAGAGAGAGAGGGGAGAGTTAAACAACCGACAGCCCACCTACAGATTTTTTTGTCTAACCTAACCTAAAGCAAGAAGCTGGCAACTTTGCTTGAGGCTTGCGTTACAGTGCATAAAGCAATTTGCCAACCTACATATACTAAACAAGAAGATAGGTTAGGTTAGGTTAGGTTAGGCAACAAACATATATACTGCCGTAAAAGAGAGGGAGATGGATGGATGGATGGATGGTAATATAGTATGCGTGTGCGTGTGTGCGTATAATATGTAGCATTATTAACTAGAGTGTGTTGGCAATTTACTTACAACTAAAAAAAAATAGAGATGCCAAACGTTGCTGTAAGATAAAGAGAAAGAGATTTATGGCTGGCAACGGTAATGAGCGAATGCGCCATATCGCAATTTTCCAACTCCCGGGGAAACGATATACCACACACGCGCGCGCGCTTATGTATTGTAACACAAACAAACAAACAAAATAATAATTGTTGTTTTTTAGAATACCTGGCCCCTAACCCCGCCAGGGTGCGTGGTGCCCAACCCAAAAAGGTTCTAATGGCTGCGGTTATAGATTACCGCACCTCTGTAGGGTTTCACGTGTTTTTTTTTCCCCCCCAAACTTCCATGAAACCCTACAGAGGACCTCCGTAATGCATGCAACGTGTACTAACGACTCTAGTGTTATTTTGATATTGTAATATTTTTGGATATAGAGTTTTATTGTGAGATATAGATAAAAATAATTATGTTTATTATAATATTTTCTTGATGAAGATGGAGAATATGTGTGTGTGTGTTACAAATAAAGTTGCATGCTTATTTTTCTAGTGTGTGTGTATGTGTTTTTGATGTTTCGACAGCATCTGAAACGATAAAAAAAGAAATTTTATTGTTAATTTTCACGTGTAAAAACAACAAATTTTCTGTGCAAATTCTGATTGTCTTGTGCTGTAGTGCAAAAAAGATATTGTAGCTGATAGCTAATGAAATTGACATTTGTAACTGATCTGAACTAGTGAAATTCGTATTGTGCCATTGCAACTGATTGTGCTAGTGCAGAAAATTTCTTATTTTGCAAGAAAAAATGTTAAAAAACTTGTTAAAACTGCTCTGTGACCCTCTCGTTCTTCACGTCGTAGGCGAAGGACTTCTCTGCAATCAGGATGACACTGCATAGGGTATCCTCGGGCAAGGCATCGTGGAACTCGCAGACGACCTTGATGTTGGTTCGATCGTTGACCACAACCTTCTTTCTCTTAGATGTGTTGATGACGGTCATGGGTCTCCGTGCTTTGAACTCGCTGGGCGTGTAGTACATGTCCACGTTTCCCTCGGTCACGCGTTTGTAAGCCGAAAATGCTTCGTAAAGTTTGAGGTAGTCGTCTTTGGTCACGTCGAGGTTGTAATTCTCGCGCGGGAACACTTCGTTGCGTCCATTTTTGAGATAAACGTTCTTGATTTTGCAGTCGTCGAACTTGCTGGAATCTTTTTCCTGATTCTTGTCCCTCCCGGTCTGAAAAAGCACTACGACGAAATCTGGCATGTCGAACTGTATGTTGTTGAACTGCGTTGTCACGTCGAATTCCATGTGACTTCCCGACGCCATCTTCTGCACGCACTGGTAACCGTGAAAGTGAATGAACACCTGCGGACTTTTCAAGATCTCCGCTTTGTACTTGAGGGCGTAGTTCGTTTCGTATTCCACCACCGGCATTCTCAATTCCATGCTCCGGATGACGCACTTGGCTGCTTCGGGTAAAGTGTTGGCAATCGGCGTGGTGCCGTCCGGACCCAAAGTAGCGTATCGCATCAGTGCGTCGTTGTCGTTGGCCGCTCTTCGAAACGTAACCCTCAGTCCTCCCTTCCACATGATCTCCTTGTAGTCCGAGAAGAAACCCGGCAGCAGACGCATGGGAAAGAGCACCGTGTGACTTCTCGTCGATATTTTGGTCCCGGCTTCGAATCCCCCGGCCTGGTAGTACGCTGCGTCCGTTTTGGATAATTTCAACGTTCCCACTGCCGTCGACGTGATGCCTGGATAATCTATTCTGTCGATGACGGTGTTGTGTTTCCTCACCTCCACCTGCGAGAACAGGTGAGGCACGAAGTTGTCCACGAGTATCAAGTTTGCTGCTGCGGGAAACGCGTCTCCGCTTTCTTTCTTCACCACATCGAATTGAAGGTAGAGGTCCGCTCTGTGAGGATGAACGAACCCGTCGCCTACGTCCACGTCGTACTCGATCTCCCTGTTCGCCTCGTTGAGATTGGCGAACGTGCGACGGTTGGGAGGGAAAGATTGCAATTCGTAACTTTCGATTTGCTCCATTTTACATGTATGGTTATTTATTATACGTTGATCTCCACGATGGCCGTCGTAGTGGCACCTGCGAAATCCACCACGTCTCCTTTCTCGTTCGTCACCACCAACTCTATGTCGTCTATGCGGTTGCGACATACTGGAAAATAGATCGGCGAAGAGGGCGTGTAGATGATCGGTTCCATGAACTCGGAACTTGGTTTGAAAGTGGCTATGATTCCCGTCTGCTTGTGACTTCCTAACAATCCGTCCGAAGATTTCGTGATCATACCTTCCGCCACGTTACAGTGTACGTTCAGAGTCTCTATGGCCAAGAATTTAGGAATGTTGGTTGCTACGTGCTTGATGCCAGCTTCGAGTTTGGTGTCGTTCTCGAAACCTAAAAGTTCTCCCATGGTGCCCAGGTCCACGGTCTCCGTCGCGGATAGGATTTCCACTCTGTGCGTGACCGAATTTTGAGAAAGGTATGTGCCTTTGGGTAATTGAGCTTGTAAAGTGGAAAGATTGTATTGTCCTGGCGTGACGACGATGTGTTCGCTTCCGACGCTAATTTTGTTGTTGTGCTGCGTAACGTTGGGTATGAGGTACATGCTGTAGAATGCACGCAGAGCCACGGAATTAGGATAGACGATGTCGTCGTGCAGCGTGAGTTTTAAGATTGAAGATTCGCTCGTGAGATGGAACACGCCCATCCTAGTGATGCTGTTTGAGGTTCCACAATGCTTTCTGGAAATCCTCGATCGTAGGGTTATTTATTTTAGAGAGAAACGTGAGTACGGAAAGGCAGAGATGGCCGCAGTTCACGTCTCCGAAATTTTGAATGCGTTCGTCGTTGTAGTATATGGAGGTTTTGTTCGTTTTCAGATAATGAATTAAATTTGTAGGTGGAACACCTCCGAAAGAATCGAAAACGAATGCTTTATCATTGTCGTTTTTGTGGTAACATATCCAATGCGTGCCTGGATTTTCTTGACCGTCCAAGTTGACTACTCCGCATTCTCTTCTTTTGACGCTTGAAGGTAACGAGTCGGACATGAAAACTCCTCTGAAGTGTTTGATTTGTAACGGTTCGATCAGAGATTCAATGTCTCGGTTGGTGAGTGCTTCTGTTTCTTTTTTTTAAACTTTCTCATCACGCCCTTCCCTTTCTTCTCCATGGCCAGGTTGTGACGTTTCTGTTCTTCCAACTCGGCCTTGTTCTTCTTCGAGTCGATGACGGTTTTCGCGATGGCGGCGCTACCGCCGGCTAAACTTCCAACGGCCCCCAATGCAGCCAGGATGGCCGGGATGCTGAATATGAAACCTCCGACCTTTTGCTGTTTCCGCGAACGTTGCAAGCGTCTCAATTGAGGTGTGCTGAGAAGTAATTTCATTCCGTGTCCTTTCGACAAGCAAGAACGTTTCTTCTCGCGTTGTTTCTTGGTGAGTAACCCATCGAGGGCACCTAGATTTTTAAGATTGGAGTATGGTATCTGGTACACGACACCCTTGAGCTTCATGTTGATGCTCTATGTGTTATTTTCACGGTATGTTATTTATATATATATTCTGAGATTTTTTCTTGTGTAGTTTTTTTACGGTATGTTATTTATATATAAATGTTCTGAGATTTTTTTTCACGGCCTCGCAGTCGTTACACAAATTCTATTACGTGCTTCGTTTTCTTGCCAAGAAGTTCCTTTGTCCCCTTGTACACGATTCGAGTTTTGTTCTCGATTAAAATAGATAGCTTCTCGTCGGATAACATGTTAGCGTATCGATCTGGTAAAAATAGACTGTATTGTGCGTTGAGCAACAGGCGTACCTTGGGACCATACTGGGTAGAAACAATTGAACCGGAAGTTATCGTGTAAGGTTTGTCGACTTCCAATTCCTGAATTTTTACATACTCGACTGACAAATTTAGCATTTGTTTTAATGCTTGGAGATCGCTCATTTTTTCAGTTGTCAGAGTGTTAGAGAGAAATTTAATTGCTTTTTTTTTCACGATGTGTGTTATTTATATATACCGAAGATTATTTTTTTTACGATGTGTGTTATTTATATATCAAGTTTTTTTTTACGGTATGTTATTTATATACCCCACCCCAATTTTTGTTTCGTGTTCATGGCGATGGTGGTACCCAGTGCGGCGACCCGTTCACCCAGCGATGCGTCTCTGCTCACGAACCTTTCGAAAGCTGCGTGTTCCAATTTTTTGTCTGCTTCGTGACGTGCGTCCAGATCCGTCTGCGTGGTGTTGTAGGCGATGTCGTGATCTTTGCATGCTGCGTCCAACGGATTCACACCCTTGTCTCCTCTCTCCAATCTTTTCTCGAGTTTGGTACCCGGTCCGCAGTACTGGTAGCCAGGTAGATGCATCTCGAAAGGTAACTTGTTGATGATGTCGTTCACGAGTCCCTTTCCTTCGGCCACGTTCCAAAATTTCGGAGGCAGCGTGTTGATGATTTTGATCAGGTAACCTATGCCCTTGTCGTCGTTCACGATGAAGTTGGAAAGTTTTGTGCTGATCATGTCCACGATGCCAACCTTCTCGTTGTAGAAATTACGGTTGCCTGCATTCTCTTCGCCGGCTATCACCAACAATCGGTCCACGAGTTTCCTAACGTCGTCCACCCAAACGAATTCTTTGGGTAACGTGTTGTAGCGTTTGACGCCGCTGCCTGTTTTGACCTGGTTCCAAATCGGTTTGATGAGATTCCTGTACTTCTCGCCGCTGCTCGATTTCACCCTATTCTGCGAGGCGTCGTTGTTCTGGTACAAGGCATCCGTCATGATCAGAATTTCCTTGTAACTCTGGTAATCTTCGTCGGTGTAATCTTTCGGCTGCTTTTTGGCGACGAGTTCCCACAGTCCCACCGTACCCGGATACCTGTTCCAACTATCCTTGTCGCCTAAATTGACTTTAATGTCGTTACCTTCGAAGGTCACCTTCGATTTCCCAATCTTCCACACCACACCGCCGCCTTCGCTGGTTTCCATGCTGGGATACAATCCGAACACTTCATCCTTGTCGAATTTCCCCGTGCTCAGGTAGTCTCGTGCCAAAGGTCCCAACTCGATTTTATCCGAAGACGTGCTGCCTATGGCTCGACGTCGCGCCGGTGCATCCTTCAGTTCGAACGGCGTCGAAGGAATGCTCGAAATAGGCGTGGGTACGGCGTAACTTTTAGCTGCGAGCGGTACGAGTTCGTTGATCAAATTTTTATTTTGTTCCGTGACACTTTTAATTTCTTTACCTAGACTGCTGATGGCATCGATCACAGGTTGATCCTGACGTTTCTTCTCTTCGTAGAATCCGCGATTCTCGGATTTCCAACCTTTGAAGCGTTTCGCGAGGTAATCGCGAAGCTTGAGATTTTCGTCTTCGATTTTTCGTTTCGTCATGACGTTATTTATACACGTCGTTTCTCACAACGTTGCAACGTTTAGAAAATCGTTGATTTTGTTTCTGTATTTTCCGTCGTTGGGTTTCCTCGTCATGTCGATCGTCGCGAATCCGAAATCGTCACCGTTCCAGCAAGTAGAACAGCAGCCTTCCGAAAATTGATTGTAGTTCATGTCTCCGCCTACGTAGTCATCGTACGCGTGCTTGAGGTTGGTGTGATCTTGGCGAAACAAACATATGAAATTAGCGTTGTCGCGCACTAACTGTTTTGGAATTTTGGAAAACGTTTGAGCTAGGTAAAAACAATCCATTCCTTTGTGACGACCTTGCGTGAAAAAGTTGCGAATTTCATTTTGATTTTCCAGGATGGCGTCGTCGAACACAACAACTGAATTTTCACGACAATCGTCGAGTGGTTTTATTTCCGAGGCGAACGTTGCAATGTCCAGACCATCGTACAGTTTCATCATTTGCTGGTATTTGGATTGCTCCAAACTTTTCGAGAACACGTACAGGTGCCTGTTCTTCCAATCTAACCAATTCGGTGCGAGGAGAAAATTGTCCACGAGCAGTGTTGTTTTCCCACACCCCGAAGGACCTACGATCAGACAGCGGATGCTGTCGGGAAGCAACTCGCCGTTCTTTTTCTTCGTTTGATTTTCCGGATCCGGTAGACGCTTCACCACGTTCCACGTACTCACAAGATCACTTCGTCCGCGTCGATCCAACTCTTTTCCGGAAGTCCCAGCCATTTGACAAACAGTTTGTCACCTTTCCTACGCAATACTTTCTCGATGAGGTACGTGTCGGGGTGTTTTGTTTTAGAGAGTTCCTCTTCGTAAAATCTTCCTTTCAAAATCTCGCCGCTACTATCTTTTATTATATACGTGTGTCGGTTTCCGGGTAGAACTCGAACCACCGTAAAAAGTTCCGTGCTCCAATTTTTTGTGAATCCCTTCTCGAAGGTGCGTTTGAATTTGCTGATCCTCACCTGGTCTCCAATTTTGTATTTAGCTTTTTTTGTCGTGGGTGTGTACTTTGGACAGTAAACGGTAGAAATTAAACGCTGCTCGTCGGACTTGTTAACGTCGGCTGGCTTCATGCCTATCGTTCTGTGTACCGTATCATTATAGGTGTCGACGAGTTCCGGCAGGATGTCGACCCATTTGTAATTTCCCCGAAGCGTGAATCGTTTCCACATGTGTGTTTTCAAGGTTCGATTGAATCTTTCCACGATGCTGGCTTTGATGTGACTGAAGGTCGAATAATGTTGAATCTTGTGTTTTTGAATAAATTTTTGGAATACGGCGTTGTAAAATTCTTTACCGTTGTCCGTTTGCAGAAACCGTGGTCGTCTGCCACCGCTTTCGCAAAAAATTAATTTGAATGCTTCCGTGACGCATGTTCCCGTTTTCGCCTTCAAAGGTAGAGCCCATGCGAATTTCGAAAACGTGTCTATGACGGTGAGGAGGTACTTGTTGCCCTTGTTCAATTTATGCACGTTTTTCAAATTGCCGCTACTCATCTCCACGAGGTCACTTTGCCAGAGGTCGTCGATGCCCTTGGTTACCACAGCCAAACGTTCGTAGTTGCGGCGTGCAGGTTTATGCAATTCTTCGACGATGGCTTGCCTAGACATTTTTTTGTTTAGAGATTACGTTTCAAGAGAAGCACAAGCGTGATGGGATTCAAAGAGGGTGGCACCTCGCTCGTGTTTTGAATGATCAGCTTATCGCCGGCACTCACGTCGAAAACGGTGAGATCTTCGTCTTCGTGTATTTCATATATGTTGCGCGTTTCG
The DNA here is from genome assembly GCF_977018435.1 of Lepisma saccharinum. Taxonomy (NCBI): domain Eukaryota; kingdom Metazoa; phylum Arthropoda; class Insecta; order Zygentoma; family Lepismatidae; genus Lepisma; species Lepisma saccharinum. Next base: position 145,711,255 of record NC_139229.1, on the reverse strand, counting down.
TTCCAACGTGCCAGAGGAATGTTTCCTGCTTTCTGGACACCACGATTCGATATCAAAATCATGGTGGGAACGCTAGCTTTTCTACCGTGAGACCAGTACGAAAATTCGTTTATCTGAATCGTACCATCGAGGAGAAACTTGTAGTACGGATGATAAGGATGTAACATGTACAGTTTGTTACCTTCGACGAACGTGGAGATTCTCTGTTGATTGGGTACGCTGTTGATTTCGATGGCTTGCAGAGAATGCAGTTTAGCGAATTTAGTGTCGACGCCGAGCAGATTACTGTGAACTTGTCCGAGTTTATTTTCGATGGGCAGCAAATGCTCGACTATGGTATCCGTTACGGCAGAAAACGACGGTTTGATTTTCACTTCCACGTTCAACTGCTTGTAGTTTTCATTGAGTTCTTGCAACTTGGCACCGAAAGAGGCCAGCGTCGATTCCTGCGTGGATTCCAGCACTCCAACTTGATCTCTGATGTTGACGACGATGTTCTGAAGGTTCTCGACTTGATTCAATTTCGAGCTCTTCTCGGTAAGATCGTTCACGATGCTTCGCATCTCTGTAAACTGCGTGTGAAGGTCGGCTACGCTCTGCGAAGTGGGCAGCGTCGACACCAGCGAAGCAAGTTCGTCTCGAATGTGTTCCACGTTCGCCGTTTCCGTTTCCAGTCGTTTCAGCATACGTGATATGTTTCTTTTCAAAGCGTGCAATTCTTTGGAGGTGGGGAGATTGGCCACTTTACTCTCGAGATCGCTCAATGAGCTTTTGATGTCGCTCGATTCGGATAGTGCCGTCACCGCCGTTTTCAATTTTTCCAAATCTTCGCTCGAAGGCACGCTTGTCCGTAACGATTCCAAGTCACCCTGTATGTTGTCGAGTACGTGATGAAAATGAGCGAGATTCGTTTCGACGTTTAAATTTTCTAAATATTCGATCTTCTGCTGAACCGTGCTCAGCGTGTCTTGAATGCTCGTCAGCGCGCTCGCTTCAGCGTGAATATTTTTAATTTCTTCGTTGATCAATTCCAAGGACGCCTGAAGCGTGGCGATGGTGGTTTGAATGTGTTCGAAATCTTGATAGGCCTCCAATTGAATTTTTATGTTCGCGACGCTTTTACCGATGACCTGCAATTCGTCCGACGATGGTAGGTTCGTCATTGTATCTTCCAAAGTCTGCAACTTGGATTTAATTTCTTCCAACGTGCTGGTGAATTCTTCTTGTAATTTGGAAACGGCGACATGCAAGCGTTCTGCATCTATATCGTTCACGACGGTTTGAAGTTCAGAGAAATTCTTTTCTATTGCGGAAGTTCGTTCTTCGATTTCGAGTTTCAATTTTTCCAAATCTTCATTTTTCGATTGAAATTGCTGTAATTTGGCCAAATCATTTTGAAGCGAATCCACGCTCAACTGTATATTTTGAACGTTGTCGTAAGAAGGTACGTCGACATAATTTTTTATAAGTGTTTTTAGTTCGGAATCGATTTTCAGAATGGGGTCGAGACATTGCGTTTGGAGCGTAGCGATTTCCGACTCTAAACTTTTGTTTAAGGTTTCCTGCAAAGCGATCAAATCGGTCCTCAACTTCTTAACTCGAATGTCCAACATGAGAATCTCTTCTGCGTGGTCTACACGCTTGGTGTTGCCGAAAATGTCGTTAGGCATTTTTGGTTAACGGTTATTTATAATAGGATAGACGATTCGTAATTCTACGAAGAGAGGAATGAGTTTGTCGTAATCTCCGAGGAGTTCCATGTAAAAATAATCTCCTGCAGACACATCGTACGTAATGTTAGAAAGCATCTTGTCGTGCTTGATTCGAAAAATATTCTTGCCGGTAGAAATTTTGATTTCGCCTGCGTTCTCCGGATTCACGGTGATTTGAAGTTTCCCGTCGATCGGAATTTCGTAGAAATCTAAATTGTTATTAAAAACATAAAACATCTTGCCCACATCGTCATTCAGTTTCGTCCAAATGCTGTTGAGGTGAATGATCAACAGACCGTTGAGTTTAGGTAACACGGAAGATAAGACTTCATAATCTGGTATGGTTTCCATAATGATCTGTTTTTTGAAACCGAACAAATTCATAGGCATGCTGGTTATTTAAGAATACGGTCAAAGTTTTTTTTGTAATAACAGACAAAGTTTTTTTTTGTAATGACTAACAAAATGATTTTTTTTTGTTTTGTTTTGTTTTTTATGAATCTTCTGTTGAAGATGGACATATGTTGCAGGTTTTGCTTTCTGCTAAGCGATAGTGCCCCCACGGCAGTGTGTGAATTCCGCACTTCAGGATGCACCTCTTATCATCGTGCGCATCCAAAGCAATCTTCCTGACAATGTTGGTTGTCAATTTATGGTTGACGCTCTGGATTCGATACTCTTTTCGTAGAACAGGTGAGCGAGTTTTCAGGCATTCAACATAATCCTCGAATGTGAGATGCTTTTGTACAACCTGCCTACCTACACCCTTGGCCTTCTTGGTGACAGACCCCTCGGCCCGAATTGCATAGGCTTTGGCCCGAAGTCCAGCAAACTCAAAAATAACATCCCCGTCCTTCTCGTCCTTGAGTTTACCAGGCATTTTTTTGTTTCGGGGCAGGATGCCGTACTGGTTCGGTTGGGGATAGCCTGATGTGTCGAAAAGCTCGATGAAAAATGGAATCGACGCTATATCCTTATATGCATCAACTGTGCGAACATGGTAGACCAAGCTGTCAGTATCTGTATATAAAAAAAATGTCACGATCATAATGTTTGCACAGTGTACCATAATGTGTCTCAAACATATGCAACTTGCTCAAGTCCAGAATCGTGGCACCAACATAAATTGGCTTGTTTAGGTGCACCTCAGGTTTATCCATGTGGACCAGAGCCAACTGCTCATTATAAATGGTCCTTGATTTAAACAACGGGCTTGCAATCAGCTTACGACATCGCTTCGCATTGGTAACCAGCCTAACGTCCACGCGATTTCTCACGTTCTCCATCGTTTTACCGAACACAGCATTGTTCATCAGCTTGAAGAAGTTTTTGTCAAGCTCCGAGGTTGCAGCGATGCGGTGTTCGGTATTGGCTTTGATGTAGGGTACTAACCAGTTACTGTGCTCGAACCTGAGGATGCGATGAATTTTACCAATTGTAACACCCTGCCTCATCAACCAAGCAAGATTCAGGTAATGTACCACATACCTCTCTTTGGGCTCAACATCCATGATGAGCTTGGGTTGATTCGAGTTAGGTAAACGCTTAAATTCTGGAGCAGGTGGTAACTCGCTGAATACATCATGGAGCTTCTCGGGGAATTTAATGTCCACCTCGGCAAAAAATCCGTATGTGCTATCTTCGAAATTTTTTATGTCGAAATCCGAAGGATTAACCCACTCGAATCCCTTGTACGGAAGTTTCTGCATCATGGAAAATCCATACAGGTTGTTTACATCTGTGTGGAGGATGTAGCTTGTTGTTGTAGAGGGATCGTAACCGGTGGCCATGTATTGATTGTTAGCACGTGCATAGCGTTGCGTCACCTGGACCATACCGCCTCGGATGCCTCGTTCCAAAAAAAATAACTTTTCCACATCATTAAGAAGCTGGAGTTTAATCCTGGTCATGAGCAGCATGGCCGACCATGCTAGTCCGGGGAGGCTGTAGAAGTAGGCAGGGTCTAGGTGGTAGATGTTTATTGCTGTCGCGCGAAACGCCTGCAAAACGTCCGCGAGAAGCGTCACGTCAAGCTTTAAATATGCGTCGTGATAATCCCCAAAATTTCGACAACGTAACTCTTGCCACATAGACTGGGCGTGCTGGTATTCCTCATTTGTTATGTTAGAGCCTCTCAGACGACTGTAGAATTTATCCTGTGGAGGAAGCGATGTTTCCTCGAACTTGTCGGGGTCCGTTACGTACTCGTATGGGTAGACCCCCTTACGTCTGATGAGCCCAACATCCAAGTTTGGAAAACTAGCTGCAGTGATAGTCAGCTGCTCGTCCCTAAGCTTGCCTGCAAGAGCATCAAGGCTTGCATGGAGGAAACGCAGCGAGTCAAGAAACCGAAGCTCGATAGTTGCTTCCAATTCGGGGATAGACACCCACTTACTCACGCTAATATAGCGCTCCTCGTTCTGTGCTAAGACCCTGATACGACTATCATCGTAGCCGAGATGGGGTACCAAGTGATGAAAATCGTATCCCGAGCCGTTGTGAAAGAAGATGGGAATAAAGCGCGGGTCCCTAGCTTTTATGTTGCACGTGTTGCACCACGGACCGATGTAGCTACCAGTACCATAATGGTCGTGGTGGTGCACTTTACTGTTATCGTCGGTGAAGGCCAAGTTGCAAACAGGGCAGTTGGTTGCCTCCTCGTGCCTACGCTTATTCTTAGGAGAAAGTCGTCGCATGCGCTTGGGGGACAGCAACACCTTTCCTATCTTTTGGGCCTCCTCTACCATCCTCTGCAAGAAGTGCTTGACCGGGTCGGGACCGCGATAGACATACGGCTCGGGGGCAACACGTTGGTCTCGCCGTACCACAACGTAGGCGTAACTTGAGGCCTCGTGGAGTTGGTAAGGGGTGGTGGAAGAAACTTCGGGATCGGGATAGCAGGTGGAGAGAGGTTCGAGGAAGGCTTCGAAGTCTGCTACAATGATGGCAGGATGCTTTGCCATGGCGCTGTGCATGCTAAATTTTTCTGTCGCATCAGGATTGGGTAGAATAGTTCGTGCAGGTTTGTTGGTACTGCAGTAACGCATGTGAAGAGCGAGCTTCTCGGCAGCGATGTTTACTCCTTGTAAGCTCTGGTGTTTTTGTTGTCGGTTGTCAAAAGTGATCAGACACCTTCGACAAACTTCTATGCTACCATGATGCTTGCTTTTCTGATTCGACACCAACCAGGAGAGCGAGCGAATAAGAGTGTAGTGGTGTTGCGTCTCGTTCTTGATGAGCAAGAGGTTGATTTCTCGTGCCTCGTTGTTGTTGCTCACGTTGCTCACCCGGATGGGGTGGACCTCATTTTTGTTCTCGGTGAGACCGTAAACGTTTATGGCTAATTGCAAGTTGCGAGCACGTGCCTCAAACTTGCCAACATCCGAAAGCGCCACCGGGTAGTCGATTCCCACCATTGCATCCTCCAACTCCGACTCGTACTGCTCGTAGTGGCCAACACGATACGGATGATTTTTCCAGTCGACGGGGTGCATTGCTGCCAGCACCGACCATACGAAGCACTTGTTATCCTTGTTCTGAATATTCAGAACAGCCTTCTTTGCTGCAACATCTGGTGGTAGAGGGACGTAACTAGACCCGGACATTGGTGCAAACTGACTAAAAATAACACACAATTTATGGGGTTCTCCGCACAGCGAACCGCCCGAGCCTGTGGCCTCGTGCTCCTCCTGTTTAACAAGCAGCTCCTCGGTAAACTTGTCGTAAATTTCCCCAATGCTGTCACCATCCGCCAGATGCAGCGTTTTTGCTTTCGTTGCATGAAAGAAAATGTATCTTTCATCGGTCGGTTTCTTGTATGTGCAACATAGCGTACCGTAGAATTTAGTGGAGGAGTGCGTAGCCAGTGCATTACTAAGAATAGAAACTATCTCTGCTCGCTTCTCCTCTAAAAAGCTACGAACATCGCAAGAGCCGTCCGACAATCGGACATAATCTTCTAATATTCCTCCAAAAGCAGACCGGTCTGCTTTCGTCGCAGGCTTGACGCGTTTGGTAGGTGGTGCATTGATGGGGGCTGCTTCTGCTTTTCTCTTGGTGGAGGTCGAAGGCTGGGCCCCAGATGTATTTTTGCTTAGACAAGTAAGCTTATGCTTCTTGACATACGCAATTGTGAACTGTTTATTGCACCCGGAACATAGTTCAGTGGCAGCCAAATGCTTGCCTGGCACGCAGGTGCGACAATGTCTTGCAAAATGTGCGCTTGATATGCTTATTTTGCACACAGGGCAACTTTTCATGGAGCGCATTTTTTTGGGGGGGTATGTTTATTTATATGCGATCTGTTGGTGGTAGAGTGTTTACAAAAAAATGCCTTACGAGAAAAATTTTGTTTTCCTCAAATATGCGCTTTAATAAACCCTGTAAAAAAATTTAAAAAAATATATAAGAAAAATATGATTGTAGATAGAAAAAACACAATAAATATTGTATGCATGTGTAATTCTATTTAGTTTATTTTTGCTAGACACGAATCTTCTTCAGATTTTATTGCCCATTAGTATATTTTTCTACCAATCTAGTGGAGGTATGAAACTATGAAAATGTACTTGTTTATATATATTCTATTGTTTCGGCTAATATATATAGCTATTTTGAAATTCTAAAACTTTCAGGTATACTTATTTTTACATGCAAACATACATCATAAAAAATTGCACAATCGTATTTTTTTTTCCATACACACATTTTTTTATTTTCAGAAAACAAAGTTATTTTCAGAAAACAAAGTTATTTTCGATTTTTTTAAATCAAACAATAAACATTATTTGTGTTTATAGTATTTGTCGGGCAATAGCAGATAAAACAAGAATGGGTTTTCTACGACCCCTAGTTTACGAGTTACAAAACAACTTAGAAATTACATCTTGAAATTTAAATTTAAAATAACTCGAAAACAGTAAGCACTAATCATTATGTTTCCAATAGGTTGTAGAGTATATTCAATTTTTTATCAAATATCATTAAAATTTTCGAAATAGGGTAAAAACTAAGCCAGCAAATCAAGTTTCTCAAAAAATAAAAAAATTGTCTATATTTTCGAAACTTGAGGGGGTGGAATCGATTTTATTTGCTAGTCGTATAGTTCTCGTCGAATCCTATCCAACAAACCTAAAATCATCATCCTAGCTTATTTAGGAGCCGAGAAAATCAATGTCTTGGAAAACGTCTTAAGACAAATATCTTAAGAAAATTTTCTTGACAGACCGGAAGTAACATCTTGACAGACCGGAAGTCGACTTTCTTAAAGATTAAGACAAATATCTTAAGATGTTTTTCCAAGACATTGATTTTCTTGGTTCCTATGGGGCCTAGAACCACGCAATTTTGGATTATGTATATACCGTTGTTTTTTTTCCTACATATTCACTAGGGCTGGAAAATGCGGTGGTTGTGTTGTTGCCTTGTAATCAAGAGGTCCTAGGTTCGAACCCGATAAAAATACATAGTGGTTCGGATCCTATTTAAAAAAAACTGTGGGCCTAGTCCCGATTAGTTTTACTGTACATATGTGAATATAGGAAAGTACAATGCAAAATCAGCAATGTGTGATGTGGTCAGCACCAAATATTTAATTTTATATGTATATTTAAGTTTCATGCATTAAACATGGCAGTTTTCCTATATGCTTTTATGGTATGGTGCTATGCACAGAGGAGCACTTTATTTAAGCATATTTAACTTCTCTTTCCATCTCTCAATTTATTCATATTTGACACGGTGATTGCAAGTCGGCCATTTTGTTTACGTAGCAATTAGGCTTAAAAAACTTTGACACACGCATTGCAAGTCGGCCATTTTGTTTACGTAGCAATTACGTTAAAAAAACTTTAAACCACATTATTGTTATTTTTTGTGAATGCTTGTTGTGATAAAAAAACATAATTAGATATTATTTTATTTAATTTTATGTTTAATATCTTTTCTGTGTATAAAACTAAATAATAATAAAATTCGAAACACTATGTACCCCCACTAAATATCAAAGGCACAAAAAAAACAGGCTAACACACGCAAAATTATACTGGTCTGCCAGACGCCAGAGCCTCGTTACTCTACAGTCCAGAGTGTACTACGTGGAAGTGAGGTTAACTGTTAGGCGTCTTACCAGAAAATCGTTCTCTTACACCCCTGCATATTGCTATTTTGCATATGCTTGGTGTATATAGTAATATGTAATAAATATATATATAAAAAAAAAACAAGAAAAAAAAGAAGGGGGATACGTGCAACACACTTAAAACTCGTATACTCTATCTCTCTTCTTTTTGCGTGCTTTGCGAGTATATATTCCTTCCACAATATGCTTAAGAATTGTTTACTTTTTATCTACAATTTCTTTACATTTGTTTGGTTATTACAGAATCAACTCACTGAAGCAACACTACCCTATTTATATAACACAAAACCAACTCATGCAAGCTAACAAACAAATTTACTCACGTTAGTTAATTTCAATCACAATCACAATGTTCTTCTTGCAGCTCACAATAAAAAATAAGACCTGATGCCCCTCGAGCTTCTAGTTTATTAGTCGAGGAGTAATATGTAGGTTAACAACGTGGACTAGTAGAAATCCAGTCTAGAACATTCTTCCCCTACATTTCTGCCACATCATTTTACGAGTTCGAAAATTCACAAGTTAATACATCGCATCGCATCACTGCTACCAATGCTGTTAACTGACGTCACTATTTCTCAACAGTTGTCAGACCTGATGTTAACAGCTGTTGTAACCTAAGCATCATGTGTATGCTCTAGAAAATAGTTCTATACTTCAATTTTTAGCACTGTCATTTTTCCTATTTTCGTAAATTCATCACGTCACCCCCACCAATGCTGTTACCTGACGTCATTATTTCTCAACAGTTGGCTGAGCTGATGTGAAAATTACATAGCATTATCTGTCCTGAACACGAATTTTTGAACGAAATAAATACGTCAGCATGAAATTCCATCATTATTGTTAGCTTTTGAAAAAACAGGAAGTACATCCGCCACTGTGAATAGCCATTCTTCCCCCTATATTTCAGCCACATCATTTTACGAGTTCGAAAATTCACAAGTTAATGCATCGCATCGCATCACTGCTACCAATGCTGTTAACTGACGTCACTATTTCTCAACGGTTGCCAGACCTGCTGAAATGCCAGAAATGCTGCCCCCCTCCCAGTCATCCATCTCTCTTACAATAGCGTGTATGTGCTGGCAACTCTCTCTAGTTGCAGGTGTTTTAGTTAACTCGTAATCCTCGTCAAAAACTACAGTAACATCATAATGTCATATTGCACAGAAGAGAGAGAGGACATCGCTCATTACCGTTGCCAGCCATAAATCTCTTTCTCTTTATCTTACAGCAACGTTTGGCATCTCTATTTTTTTTTAGTTGTAAGTAAATTGCCAACACACTCTAGTTAATAATGCTACATATTATACGCACACACGCACACGCATACTATATTACCATCCATCCATCCATCCATCTCCCTCTCTTTTACGGCAGTATATATGTTTGTTGCCTAACCTAACCTAACCTAACCTAACCTAACCTAACCTAACCTAACCTATCTTCTTGTTTAGTATATGTAGGTTGGCAAATTGCTTTATGCACTGTAACGCAAGCCTCAAGCAAAGTTGCCAGCTTCTTGCTTTAGGTTAGGTTAGACAAAAAAATCTGTAGGTGGGCTGTCGGTTGTTTAACTCTCCCCTCTCTCTCTCTCTTTTTTTGTAAAAAGCCATGGCAAAAATACCAGTAGGTTGGCAAATTGCTTTATGCACTGTAAGGCAAGCCTCAAGCAAGGTTGCCAGCTCCTTGCTTTAGGTTAGGTTAGGTTAGGTTAGAGTAGGTTAGGTTAGAGTAGGTTAGGTTAGGTTAGAGTAGGTTAGGTTAGGTTAGGTTAGAGTAGGTTAGGTTAGGTTAGGGTGGGTGTTGGCAGCTGTCGGTTGTTTAACTCTTCCCTCTCTCTCTCTCCAAGCCTCAAGCAAGGTTGCCAGCTTCTTGCTTTATGCACTGTAAAACAAGCCTCAAGCAAGATTGCCGGCTCCTTATTTTAGGCTAGGTTAGACCCAAAAAAACCTTGGTGATTTTTTCGAGTAAAATATTAGCAACACTGCGAGAAAATAGAGCTCATGCCTTACAAAAATAATCTATTAAGGCGAGCCTCAAGCAAGATTGCCAGCTCCTTGCTTGAGGCTAGGTTAGACCAAAAAAAAAAACCTTGGTGATTTTTTCGAGTAAAATATTGGCAATACTGCGAGAAAATAGAGCTTATGCCTTACGAGAGAAATCCATTAAGGCGAGCCTCAAGCAACATTGCCAGCTCCTTGCTTTAGGCCACGTTAGACCCAAAAAAAACCTTGGTGATTGTTTCGAGTAAGCAGCTGGCAACACTGCCAGAAAATGGAGCTCATGCCTTACGAGAGAAATCCATTAAGGCGAGCTCCACCGAGCTCCATTTTCGGGCGTTGAATTCTCCATTTGGGTCTACTAAAAATGAACTTAAATAACTATAACTAAAATAAAAAAAATTAACTCTCACATACACAATAAATAACTAGCAAGAACAATGAATCACTTTGGTTTCCGAAAGCAAACAATGGAGACTGTACACCGCACGGCAGATCATGAATTTCTACCTTCCATGTTATCTAAACTCAACGGTCTGTTGATCAATCAATTTTCGGAACGCTGCTCTTCTTGCTGGAACAGTGACGATTTCGGATTCGCGACGATCGACGTGACGAGGAAACCCAACGACGGAAAATACAGAAACAAAATCAACGATTTTCTAAACGTTGCAACGTTGTGAGAATAAATAACCAGCATGCCTATGAATTTGTTCGGTTTCAAAAAACAGATCATTATGGAAACCATACCAGATCATGAAGTCTTACCTTCCGTGTTACCTAAACTCAACGGTCTGTTGATCATTCACCTCAACAGCATTTGGACGAAACTGAATGACGATGTGGGCAAGATGTTTTATGTTTTTAATAACAATTTACATTTCTACGAAATTCCGATCGACGGGAAACTTCAAATCACCGTGAATCCGGAAAACGCAGGCGAAATCAAAATTTCTACCGGCAAGAACATTTTTCGAATCAAGCACGACAAGATGCTTTCTAACATTACGTACGATGTGTCTGCAGGAGATTATTTTTACATAGAACTCCTCGGAGATTACGACAAACTTATTCCTCTTTTTGTAGAATTACGAATCGTCTATCCTATTATAAATAACCGTTAACCAAAAATGCCTAACGACATTTTCGGCAACACCAAGCGTGTAGACCACGCAGAAGAGATTCTCATGTTGGACATTCGAGTTAAGAAGTTAAGGACCGATTTGATCGCTTTGCAGGAGACCTTAAACAAAAGTTTAGAGTCGGAAATCGCTACGCTCCAAACGCAATGTCTCGACCCCATTCTGAAAATCGATTCCGAACTGAAAACGCTCATAAAAAATTATGTCGACGTACCTTCTTACGACAACGTTCAAAATATACAGTTGAGCGTGGATTCGCTTCAAAATGATTTGGCCAAATTACAGCAATTTCAATCGAAAAATGAAGATTTGGAAAAATTGAAACTCGAAATCGAAGAACGAACTTCCGCAATAGAAAAGAATTTCTCTGAACTTCAAACCGTCGTGAACGATATTGATGTAGAACGCTTGCATGTCGTCGTTTCCAAATTACAAGAAGAATTCACCAGCACGTTGGAAGAAATTAAATCCAAGTTGCCGACTTTGGAAGATACAATGACGAACCTACCATCGTCGGACGAACTGCAGGTCATCGGTAAAAGCGTCGCGAACATAAAAATTCAATTGGAGGCCTATCGAGATTTCGAACACATTCAAACCACCATCGCTACGCTTCAGGCGTCCTTGGAATTGATCAACGAAGAAATTAAAAATATTCACGCTGAAGCGAGAGCGTTGACGAGCATTCAAGACACGTTGAGCACGGTTCAGCAGAAGATCGAATATTTAGAAAATTTGAACGTCGAAACGAATCTCGCTCATTTTCATCACGTACTCGACAACATACAGGGTGACTTGGAATCGTTACGGACGAGCGTGCCTTCGAGCGAAGATTTGGAAAAATTGAAAACGGCGGTGACGGCACTATCCGATTCGAACGACATCAAAATTTCATTGAGCGATCTCGAGAGTAAAGTGGCCAATCTCCCCACCTCCAAAGAATTGCACGCTTTGAAAAGAAACATATCTCGAATGCTGAAACGACTAGAAACGGAAACGGCGAACGTGGAACAGATTCGAGACGAAATTAGTTCGCTGGTGTCGACGCTGCCCACTTCCCAGAGCGTCGCCGACCTTCACACGCAGTTTACAGAGATGCGAAGCATCGTGAACGATCTTACCGAGAAGAGCTCGAAATTGAATCAAGTCGAGAACCTTCAGAATATTGTCGTCAACATCAGAGATCAAGTTGGAGTGCTGGAATCCACGCAGGAATCGACGCTGGCCTCTTTCGGTGCCAAGTTGCAAGAACTCAACGAAAACTACAAGCAGTTGAACGTGGAAGTGAAAATCAAACCGTCGTTTTCTACCGTAACGGATACCATAGTCGAGCATTTGCTGCCCATCGAAAATAAACTCGGACAAGTTCACAGCAACCTCGTTAGCGTCGACACTAAATTCGCTAAACTGCATTTTCTGCAAGCCATCGAAATCAACAGCATACCCAATCAACAGAGAATCTCCACGTTCGTCGAAGGTAACAAACTGTACATGTTGCATCCTTATCATCCGTACTACAAGTTTCTCCTCGATGGCACGATTCAGATAAACGAATTTTCGTACTGGTCTCACGGTAGAAAAGCTAGCGTTCCCACCATGACCTTGATATCGAATCGTGGTGTCCAGAAAGCAGGAAACATTCCTCTGGCACGTTGGAACGAAACGCGCAACATATATGAAATACACGAAGACGAAGATCTCACCGTTTTCGACGTGAGTGCCGGCGATAAGCTGATCATTCAAAACACGAGCGAGGTGCCACCCTCTTTGAATCCCATCACGCTGGTGCTTCTCTTGAAACGTAATCTCTAAACAAAAAATGTCTAGGCAGGCCATCGTCGAAGAATTGCATAAACCTGCACGCCGTAACTACGAACGTTTGGCTGTGGTAACCAAGGGCATCGACGACCTCTGGCAAAGTGACCTCGTCGAGATGAGTAGCGGCAATTTGAAAAACGTACATAAATTGAACAAGGGCAACAAGTACCTCCTCACCGTCATAGACACATTTTCGAAATTCGCATGGGCTCTACCTTTGAAGGCGAAAACGGGAACGTGCGTCACGGAAGCATTCAAATTAATTTTTCGCGAAAGCGGTGGCAGACGACCACGGTTTCTGCAAACGGACAACGGTAAAGAATTTTACAACGCCGTATTCCAAAAGTTTATTCAAAAACACAAGATTCGACATTATTCGAGCTTCAGTCACATGAAAGCCAGCATCGTGGAAAGATTCAATCGAACCTTGAAAACACACATGTGGAAACGATTCACGCTTCGGGGAAATTACAAATGGGTCGACATCCTGCCGGAACTCGTCGACACCTATAATGATACGGTACACAGAACGATAGGCATGAAGCCAGTTGACGTTACCAAGTCTGACGAGCAGCGTTTAATTTCTACAGTTTACTGTCCAAAGTACACACCCACGACAAAAAAAGCTAAATACAAAATTGGAGACCAGGTGAGGATCAGCAAATTCAAACGCACCTTCGAGAAGGGATTCACAAAAAATTGGAGCACGGAACTCTTTACGGTGGTTCGAGTTCTACCCGGAAACCGACACACGTATATAATAAAAGATAGTAGCGGCGAGATTTTGAAAGGAAGATTTTACGAAGAGGAACTCTCTAAAACGAAACACCCTGACACGTACCTCATCGAGAAAGTATTGCGTAGGAAAGGTGACAAACTGTTTGTCAAATGGCTGGGACTTCCAGAAAAAAGTTGGATCGACGCGGACGAAGTGATCTTGTGAGTACGTGGAACGTGGTGAAGCGTCTACCGGATCCGGAAAGTCAAACGAAGAAAAAGAACGGCGAGTTGCTTCCCGACAGCATCCGCTGTCTGATCGTAGGTCCTTCGGGGTGTGGGAAAACGACACTGCTCGTGGACAATTTTCTCCTCGCACCGAATTGGTTAAATTGGAAGAACAGGCACCTGTACGTGTTCTCGAAAAGTTTGGAGCAATTCAAATACCAGCAACTGATAAAACTGTACGATGGTCTGGATATTGCAACGTTCGCCTCGGAAATAAAACCACTCGACGATTGTCGTGAAAATTCAGTCGTTGTGTTCGACGACGCCATCCTGGAAAATCAAAATGAAATTCGCAACTTTTTCACGCAAGGTCGTCACAAAGGAATGGATTGCTTCTACCTAGCTCAAACGTTTTCCAAAATTCCAAAACAGTTAGTGCGCGACAACGCCAATTTCATATGTTTGTTTCGTCAAGATCACACCAACCTCAAGCACGCGTACGATGACTACGTAGGCGGAGACATGAACTACAATCAATTTTCGGAACGCTGCTGCTCTACTTGCTGGAACGGTGACGATTTCGGATTTGTGACGATCGACATGACGAGAAAACCCAACGACGGAAAATACAGAAACAAAATCAACGACTTTCTAAACGTTGCAACGTTGTGAGAAACGACGTATATAAATAACGTCATGACGAAACGAAAAATCGAAGACGAAAATCTCAAGCTTCGCGATTACCTCGCGAAACGCTTCAAAGGTTGGAAATCCGAGAATCGCGGATTCTACGAAGAGAAGAAACGTCAGGATCAACCCGTGATCGATGCCATCAGCAGTCTAGGTAAAGAAATTAAAAGTGTCACGGAACAAAATAAAAATTTGATTAATGAACTCGTACCGCTCGCAGCTAAAAGTTACGCCGTACCCACGCCTATTTCGAGCATTCCTTCGACGCCGTTCGAACTGAAGGATGCACCGGCACGACGTCGAGCCATAGGCAGCACGTCGTCGTCTTCGGATAAAATCGAGTTGGGACCTTTGGCACGAGACTACCTGAGCACGGGGAAATTCGACAAGGATGAAGTGTTCGGATTGTATCCCAGCATGGAAACCAGCGAAGGCGGCGGTGTGGTGTGGAAGATTGGGAAATCGAAGGTGACCTTCGAAGGCAACGACATTAAAGTTAATTTAGGCGACAAGGATAGTTGGACCAGGTATCCAGGTACGGTGGGACTGTGGGAACTCGTCGCCAAAAAGCAGCCGAAAGATTACACCGACGAAGATTACCAAAGTTACAAGGAAATTCTGATCATGACGGATGCCTTGTACCAGAACAACGACGCCTCGCAGAATAGGGTGAAATCGAGCAGCGGCGAGAAGTACAGGAATCTCATCAAACCAATTTGGAACCAGGTCAAAACAGGCAGCGGCGTCAAACGCTACAACACGTTACCCAAAGAATTCGTTTGGGTGGACGACGTTAGGAAACTCGTGGACCGATTGTTGGTGATAGCCGGCGAAGAGAATGCAGGTAACCGTAATTTCTACAACGAGAAGGTTGGCATCGTGGACATGATCAGCACGAAACTTTCCAACTTCATCGTGAACGACGACAAGGGCATAGGTTACCTGATGAAAATCATCAACACGCTGCCTCCGAAATTTTGGAACGTGGCCGAAGGAAAGGGACTCGTGAACGACATCATCAACAAGTTACCTTTCGAGATGCATTTACCTGGCTACCAGTACTGCGGGCCGGGTACCAAACTCGAGAAAAGATTGGAGAGAGGAGACAAGGGTGTGAATCCGTTGGACGCGGCATGCAAAGATCACGACATCGCCTACAACACCACGCAGACGGATCTGGATGCACGTCACGAAGCAGACAAAAAATTGGAACATGCAGCTTTCGAAAGGTTCGTGAGCAGAGACGCATCGCTGGGTGAACGGGTCGCCGCACTGGGTACCACCATCGCCATGAACACGAAACAAAAATTGGGGTGGGGTATATAAATAACATACCGTAAAAAAAAAACTTGATATATAAATAACACACATCGTAAAAAAATAATCTTCGGTATATATAAATAACACACATCGTGAAAAAAAAAGCAATTAAATTTCTCTCTAACACTCTGACAACTGAAAAAATGAGCGATCTCCAAGCATTAAAACAAATGCTAAATTTGTCAGTCGAGTATGTAAAAATTCAGGAATTGGAAGTCGACAAACCTTACACGATAACTTCCGGTTCAATCGTTTCTACCCAGTATGGTCCCAAGGTACGCCTGTTGCTCAACGCACAATACAGTCTATTTTTACCAGATCGATACGCTAACATGTTATCCGACGAGAAGCTATCTATTTTAATCCAGAACAAAACTCGAATCGTATACAAGGGGACAAAGGAACTTCTTGGCAAGAAAACAAAGCACGTAATAGAATTTGTGTAACGACTGCGAGGCCTTGAAAAAAAAATCTCAGAACATTTATATATAAATAACATACCGTAAAAAAACTACACAAGAAAAAATCTCAGAATATATATATAAATAACATACCGTGAAAATAACACATAGAGAGCATCAACATGAAGCCCAAGGGTGTCGTGTACCAGATACCATACTCCAATCTTAAAAATCTAGGTGCCCTCGATGGGTTACTCACCAAGAAACAACGCGAGAAGAAACGTTCTTGCTTGTCGAAAGGACATGGAATGAAATTGCTGCTCAGCACACCTCAATTGAAAAGATTGCAGCGTTCGCGGAAACAGCAAAAAATCGGAGGTTTCATATTCAGCATCCCGGCCATCCTGGCAGCATTGGGGGCCGTTGGAAGTTTGGCCGGCGGAAGTGCCGCCATCGCGAAAACCGTCATCGACTCGAAGAAGAACAAGGCGGAATTGGAAGAACAGAAACGTCACAACCTGGCCATGGAGAAGAAAAAGGGGAAGGGCGTGATGAGAAAGTTTAAAAAAAAGAAACAGAAGCACTCACCAACCGAGACATTGAATCTCTGATCGAACCGTTACAAATCAAACACTTCAGAGGAGTTTTCATGTCCGACTCGTTACCTTCAACCGTCAAAAGAAGAGAATGCGGAGTAGTCAACTTGGACGGTCAAGAAAATCCAGGCACGCATTGGATATGTTACCACAAAAATGATGATAAAGCATTCGTTTTCGATTCTTTCGGAGGTGTTCCACCTACAAATTTAATTCATTATCTGAAAACGAACAAAACCTCCATATACTACAACGACGAACGCATTCAAAATTTCGGAGACGTGAACTGCGGTCATCTCTGCCTCTCCGTGCTCGCGTTTCTCTCTAAAATAAATAACCCTACGATCGAGGATTTCCAGAAAGCATTGTGGAACCTCAAACAGCATCACTAGGATGGGCGTGTTCCATCTCACGAGCGAATCTTCAATCTTGAAACTCACGCTGCACGACGACATCGTCTATCCTAAATCCGTGGCTCTGCGTGCATTCTACAGCATGTACCTCATACCCAATGTTACGCAGCACAACAACAAAATTAGCGTCGGAAGCGAACACATCGTCGTCACGCCAGGACAATACAATCTTTCCACTTTGCAAGCTCAATTACCCAAAGGCACATACCTTTCTCAAAATTCGGTCACGCACAGAGTGGAAATCCTATCCGCGACGGAGACCGTGGACCTGGGCACCATGGGAGAACTTTTAGGTTTCGAGAACGACACCAAACTCGAAGCTGGCATCAAGCACGTAGCAACCAACATTCCTAAATTCTTGGCCATAGAGACTCTGAACGTACACTGCAACGTGGCCGAAGGTATGATCACGAAATCTTCGGACGGATTGTTAGGAAGTCACAAGCAGACGGGAATCATAGCCACTTTCAAACCAAGTTCCGAGTTCATGGAACCGATCATCTACACGCCCTCTTCGCCGATCTATTTTCCAGTATGTCGCAACCGCATAGACGACATAGAGTTGGTGGTGACGAACGAGAAAGGAGACGTGGTGGATTTCGCAGATGCCACTACGACGGCCATCGTGGAGATCAACATATAATAAATAACCATACATGTAAAATGGAGCAAATCGAAAGTTACGAATTGCAATCTTTCCCTCCCAACCGTCGCACGTTCGCCAATCTGAACGAGGCGAACAGGGAGATCGAATACGACGTGGACGTAGGCGACGGGTTCATTCATCCTCACAGAGCGGACCTCTACCTTCAATTCGACGTGGTGAAGAAGGAAAGCGGAGACGCGTTTCCCGCAGCAGCAAACTTGATACTCGTGGACAACTTCGTGCCTCACCTGTTCTCGCAGGTGGAGGTGAGGAAACACAACACCGTCATCGACAGAATAGATTATCCAGGCATCACGTCGACGGCAGTGGGAACGTTGAAATTATCCAAAACGGACGCAGCGTACTACCAGGCCGGGGGATTCGAAGCCGGAACCAAAATATCGACGAAAAGTCACACGGTGCTCTTTCCCATGCGTCTGCTGCCCGGTTTCTTCTCGGACTACAAGGAGATCATGTGGAAGGGAGGACTGCGCGTTACGTTTCGAAGAGCGGCCAACGACAACGACGCACTAATGCGATACGCTACTTTGGGTCCGGACGGCACCACGCCGATAGCCAACACTTTACCCGAAGCGGCGAAATGCGTCATCCGGAGCATGGAATTGAGAATGCCGGTGGTGGAATACGAAACGAACTACGCCCTCAAGTACAAAGCGGAGATCTTGAAAAGTCCGCAGGTGTTGATTCACTTTCACGGTTACCAGTGCGTGCAGAAGATGGCGTTGGGAAGTCACATGGAATTCGACGTGACGACGCAGTTCAACAACATACAGTTCGACATGCCAGATTTCGTCGTAGTGCTTTTTCAGACCGGACGCGATAACAATCAGGAGAAAGATTCCAGCAAGTTCGACGACTGCAA
This sequence comes from Lepisma saccharinum, assembly GCF_977018435.1. Taxonomy (NCBI): domain Eukaryota; kingdom Metazoa; phylum Arthropoda; class Insecta; order Zygentoma; family Lepismatidae; genus Lepisma; species Lepisma saccharinum. Next base: position 145,692,544 of record NC_139229.1, on the reverse strand, counting down.
AATCAAGAACGTTTATCTGAAGAATGGACGCAACGAAGTGTTCCCGCGCGAGAATTACAACCTCGACGTGACCAAAAACGATTACCTCAAACTTTACGAAGCGTTTTCGGCTTACAAACGCGTGACCGAGGGAAGCGTGGACATGTACTACACGCCCAGCGAATTCAAAGCCCGGAGACCCATGACCGTCATCAACACATCTAAGAGGAAGAAGGTTGTGGTCAACGATCGAACCAACATCAAGGTCGTCTGCGAGTTCCACGATGCCTTGCCCGAGGATACCCTATGCAGTGTCATCCTGATTGCAGAGAAGTCCTTCGCCTACGACGTGAAGAACGAGAGGGTCACAGAGCAGTTTTAAAATTCATAAAAAATTGCCACATACTAAAAATCAACATCCAACACATTTTAGGTTATATAAAATTTGTGAAAACCTTATAATACTGAAATATTAAAACAAACAGAGTCCCTTGTAGGTTAGTTCGGTGCGTAAATAAAAAAAATGATAGGTTAAGTTATATCACTTAGGATCGTAAAAAAAATTTAAAAATCGTAAAAAAAAAGGATAGGTTAAGTTGTATCACGTAAGATCGTGATATACCTACCAAGTATAAATGGAAAAAATGAGTGCGGTGAAAATTTGTACTAAAACATCGCTAAACGCTATAACATCGACAAAAAATTGTCAAAATATGTCAAAAACTTATATTCGATTGATAAAAAAAATACCTACAAAATATGATCCTCAAATAATAACGTTCAAACAGTGCATAAATAAAAAAAATGATAGGTTAAGTTATATCACTTAGGATCGTAAAAAAAATTAAATAATCGTAAAAAAAAGGATAGGTTAAGTTGTATCACGTAACATCATAATATACCTACCAAGTACGAGTGGAAAAAAAATGAGTATAGTGAAAATTTGTACTAAAACATCGCTAAACGCTAAAACATCGACAAAAAATTGTCAAAATATGTCAAAAAGTGATATTCAATTGATAAAAAAAGAGGATATCTACTAAGTACTGCGTTGAAACAACTAATATACACTACTCCAAACATTCTTCCTGCCATTCGGAACTGCTGAAAATTGCTCAGTTTTTCTTCGCCATTCCATCCCACAATGCAATTTTAGAAAGACTCTTCTCCCTAATGCAGAGTCAGTGGACAAAAGAAAGAAACAGTTTGTCTGTGGAGTCACTTCGAGGAATTTTGCAAGTGCAGTACAATTACAAGGACATCAGCTGTAAAGAATTCCATGCCTACCTGATGAATGAAAAAGAATTGTTGAAGAAGATAAGTTCTACAGAAAAGTATGCTTGGGCTACTGTGAACAAGGAGCAGTTGGAAGGAAACAAATAACGAGGTACTGTGTTTCTATATATAAAAAGACTAATCCAGAATACACAATCATAAGAATGGTTAGTTCAATATAACGGTGGACGTCAATACTATAAAGTCAGGTTAGGTTAGTGGCAGTATAATATCATGGTGAATAATATTTTATTTAATGGTGATAAATTGTGTGATTTATGTAATGTTTTCGTGTTTGTGAATAAATTAATGGTGTGTGTGGCTTTAGAAGAAAATGTCCTCTTTTTAGCATTTCAAAATATGGTAGCCCTACCATATGTTAACTGTGGCTCTTGCTATAATTTATACACAAATAGGGCCCTAGAACTGTAGATAGGTAATTGTGAATTCCGACAATGGTGACAAAAATGAAAATGTGATTAAGATATATAAGGGTTGGGGCAAAAGTCATTGCAACTATTTTTTTTCTTTCAGATACCAGCCCGGTTGTAAAATGCGACATATACAGATGAAAGGACAAGTGGGGAACTGCATATGGGGACAGTTAAAACACACGAACATTGTGCCCCACATATTTATTACGATAGTGTACAGGGCAATACTGGTTTGATCGTGCAAAACATTACATACCTGTTCTACAGTTGACAGAACAAACTGGGGCTAAAGGCCCTCAAAGTAGTCACCTGTCATGTGTACCACACGCTGCCAACGATGTGGGAGACTCGGAATATCATCTGCGTCACCATTGGCCGCACCATGTGTGAATCTGGTCATCTGTTGTTGCACAGCATTGGCAATGTCCTCTCGTGTCATAAACCGCCTTCCACGTAGTGGTTCCTTAACCTTGCATATGAGATAAAAGTCACAGGGCGAAATGTGGGGAGAGTACCCAGTTCTTCCCATCCCCAGCGTTGCAGTTGCTGCCGTACACACTCTGCTTTGTGTGGTCTAGCGTTGTCGTGCAGGATGATTGCACTGTCCAGAAAGTCTGGACGTTTCTCCCGAACGCCACGTCGTACCTGTCACACGAGGAAGTTCCTGTAGTACTCGGCTGTCACTGTTGTACCATGTGCCACTTATCCTCTCTAACTCCAGTAGCGTCCATCGTCTGTCTTCCTCCAGGATCTGCCACGTGCCACGTCGGTCCGCACACTGATAGGTCGTCTCGAGCGTTGCTGATCACCGGTTGACACACGTCCTTGATGAAACTTTCGTACCCACCATGCTACTGTCCAGTATTGGAGGGCATTATTACCAACGGCGTCCACCAATTCACTGTGACATTCTCTCGCATTTAACCCTCGGCGAACGGCTAGTTTGATGTACTAGCGCTGCTGAACACGGGTTACATCCATCTCGCACGAAGCTCGCTACACAACTGATTTCACAGCGCTCTCTGTGCTACTTCCTGCAATCACAGAGCCATCTGTTGTTGTGCATACACACTATGCCTGCATGGCTTCCACGCGACACATAGCACTTTGTGCTGCGCTCACATATCTGCAAGATAAAAAAAAACAGTTGCAATGACTTTTGCCCCAACCCTCGTATATATTTTGCAAGTAACAGGAAATAGTTATTTATTAATTTTTTTATGTAGAAATGAAATGGTCCATTTTGTGCATTGGCATTCATTGTTGCTAATATCAATGTAGTTTTCCAAGTTGAAGTTCTAATAATTCAAATATTGTCACAATGCATGAGAATGAACATTCTTCTTGATTTTTAATTGAGAATCTTGAAATAAGGTTAATGTTCCTTTATAAACTAAATCAAAATTATTGACATCTGTGGTTGAACTTTGTAAACCTGCATAGGTCTAACGATTTTCAGAAAACCTGATTTCCCATCTGTGTTTCATGCAAGATTGATATTCATGGAATGTGAATTTTAGGACTAAAACTAGTTAACACATGCAAGTTCCTCTATATGTCCAACCTTCCTGAAGGCTCGGCTGGACCTTTCGTCTCGACAGCTGAAAACGGCTTCTACTTTCTTTGAAAAATCTCCTAACATAAACATTCAATTTCTGTGATACGCTGCGAAGCTTTTCTACAAGGATACAGGAATATATGTAATTTATAAAAATTCAATTTGGGGTTCTGGATAAAACGTGTGCAAAATACAACCTTAGTGACAATGAAGTTCGACCAGTCACAAATATAGGAGTGCGTTGTGAAAGAAGGAGAACACATGCATATGCTGAACATATTTTATTCAGCAGGCTACATGGAACAAAGGAAAACATAAATTTCCGCTGCAACGCAGCAATGTATGGTGTCCACACAAAATAAAACATTTTCGTCCATCTACACGTGACATTGAAGTTCGACCACTGTTAGAGGGGATCCTGTTTACCATGGTGTGACGCCACCCCATCGGCGAATAACTGTGGCAATGCGTTGGGGCATGCTGCGGACGAGTCGTTCAAGGTATTCCACATCGATGCGGTGCCATTCCTCCTGCAGGCAGGCGATAAGAGCAGCCACTGTCGTGGGTCCCATCTGTTGCACACGTCGCTTAAGAACACGCCACACATTCTCAATGGGCGAGAGGTCGGGACTCGATGGTGGCCATTGCAGAGTTCGCACGTGATGGCGAGTCAACCATTCTCTTGTCAGCCGCTCTGTATGAGGCCTGGCATTGTCGTGTTGAAAGATGAGACGCCGCCTGTGGAACAGGTGCCTTCGCACTGTGGGAAGATGCCGCTCCAATATGCGTGTATAGGCGTGTGCATTCACAATGCCCTCACAGAAGTGTAGTGGGCCAACCCCAGATGCCGTCATGCATCCCCATACCATCACTGACGCAGGTTTCTGTACCCGACGTGCATAACATTTTGCTTCATTCTGTTCCTCCTTCCGACAAATGACTGTTTTCCGTATTTTCCCGTACACGACATTGAAAATGGATTCGTCCGTCCACAAAACCCTGTTCCACTGCCGAAATGTCCATCCCCGGTACATTCGTGCCCACCGTATTCGATTGCCTTTGTTCAACATGGAAAGGAAGGGTTTACGTTTCGCCTTGTACACTCAGTAACCGCATCGCTGTAGGTAACGGCGAATGGTTCTGGTTAACACTTCAATCTGAAAGCGTTCTCGAGTCCACAGTCGTAATTCGGCTACAGAAATTTGATTGTTGGTCTGGATATAGGGCCTAAATATCCGTAGGTCACGCACGCTCAGCAGGCGTTTTCGACCGGGGACCTTACCTGGCTCTGTATTACCCGTATTTTGGTGGTGTTTGATGATGCAGAGGATGGTTGACTTGGGTAAGTTCAGTTGGCGCCCTATTTCCCGTTCACTGAGTCCATCCCGTTGCAACTCCACCACTCTTCTTCGCAACTCCACCACTCTTCTTCTCACGGTGTTGTCAATAGGTTTGCCCCTGGCCATGGTGATGATGCACTGCGGTTCCTCGGTACACAGCACGCGCTTATATACGGCGGACTCCCTTACCGTGTTCGTGACGTCATGCTTCCGTCGAATGCGCCACTATCTGGAATTTTCCGTATGGGTCTGGTGCCTGGTCGAAGTTCAATGTCACGCGTATAGTTCCCTGTTTTCGTTCTTTACGTGACCTTGGGTGCAACATGCTGGGATCACGATTCTTGCCTGCTCACACGCTTCCTCTTACACACATGCGTCACTTCTGTGGGTCACCCATTCCACCGCCTATGCCTCTGTGCATTTAATCACGTATTCCTTTCTGGTCGAACTTCATTGTCACTAAGGTTGTACCTTATAAAGGATAAAAAATACTTGTAAAAGTGATAACAGAAGGGTAATTGAATAGAAACTGACTGTTGGAAAGGGTTAACAGGGGTGAGCTTTTAAGTAATACTTGGCATGTATTTATTTGTGATTAACGAAAGATTTCTTTTACATAAAATATCATAAATAATGCATAATTATAGTAAAATTGACTAAAAGTATCTGAATTATTCCTCATATCTACCAAACACAACCTAAAAATTGCAAAACAAAGTGGGAAATTTGGAAACGTTACCTTTTCCTAGAGTATTTAATATACAATTTGTATTGTATTTACTAGTTATACTCAGTATGTCAAATTGAAGTAGAGTTTGCCTGCAAGATATTTTTAATTTATTGCTTGTCCTTTTTCTTTCTCAAAAAACCTACTCTTGTTGCAATACTATGAAAACATTGATTTTTCCACAAATACACCAAGTTTTCCTAATTTTCTAGGATTTCCAGGCTGGTAGACACCCATATAGCATGCTTTTGGACACAAAATTAATGCACAATTAACACTCAGAAAAAAAATCTCAAACATATTTAACACTTAGTTCAAAGATTCCACACATTTTTTTTTCTTCCTGTGCATTTTGCGAAATATACATTGTGTGGAACTTAGGCCATAATATTGAGGCACTTTTTTGTGTGCACTATTAAAATTTAGGAACTACTGCTTGACATGACAATAATACCCAAATTGCTTGTATGGCATGTAGATAAAACTAATATTTTATGACCGTCTATCCAGAGATTAATTATTTTAATTTGCTTTGCTGTTTCTGGTTAGCTTCTCCCCATGAATCAATTAATTTCATATATTTATAAGTATGAAAAATTCCAATTGGTGATTACAAAGTTTAATAAAGATAATAAAATTATTTGAAAATAAGATCCTTAGGAAAATCTTTGGACCTAAAAGGGATGAGGAGATAGGTGAGTGGAGAAGGTTACATAATTTAGAACTACATAATTTGTATTCATGTCCAGATATTATTAGAATAATTAAATCAAGAAGACTTAGGTGGGCAGGCCATGTGGCACGAATGGGAGAGGAAAGAGGAGTGCACAGGATTCTTGTTGGGAAACCTGATGGTAAGAGACCTGTAGGAAGGTCAAGACGAAGATGGAGGGACAACGTTGAGATGGACCTAAGGGAAATCGGTAGGGATGGAAAAGAGTATATAGAACTTGCTCAAGATAAGGAAAGATGGAAGGCCTGTGTTGCTGCAGCCATGAACCTTCGGGTTTGAGAAGGCTAGGGAGTTAGTTAGTTACATTATTCTTGGTTGACAGTGTATGAAACACGTGGGTATAAATATAAAAATTGAAAGCTTTTGCTATAACATTTAATTAGTCGTCAACTTTTAATAAATACATTTATTTGTAGTATACAAATATTTTAATAATGATACTAATAAAAGGGGACACCTGGGAAATTACCTAAACAATGTGTAAATTTTTGACCATTTTATTATTAGTAGTAGTATTGTCCAAATGCCGAACACGACCGTACCATATTCAACCCACTTAAGACTGGATGTCAACTATTAATGTAGCGAAGAAGCAATTAAGGCATTCATTTATAGCACTGAATGCATAAGTATGGTTAAATTATGTTTCTTCTTGTGCTATCCAAAAGCAAAGAGGCGAGTAATTACATGTTAGTTTATGGAATTGCCATGTTTTCTTCCCATGTTCCCAGGAGGAAATAATCGCAATGGGTTAGGCTTGTTGGGTTTGGTTCAATGATGTGTATAAGACTACACACACACACACACACACACACACACACACACACACACACACACACACACACACACACACGGTGTCATTTTAATGGCGTCCATGGACCACAGATTCGTATGGAGGACATCAAAACACAACTTTTTTCAGTAACATTTTTCTCGGTGCGTCGATTCGACGCTACAGCCATTCAAAAAAGACCGTTTTGCCGCCTGGATATTGGCAACCCAACACAACATTTGATTGTATCTGTGACGTCATTTCCTGCGGCGAAACAGCGCACGGCAGAGTTGCAAGGAACACACAAATTTTCTGAAAAATGACAAACTACCAACCACATTATTAGCTGTAAAACGAAGCGAGAAACGCCTGCAGTAGACCGAACACCATAGCCTACCAGCCTGATGATCAGCAGTCATTTCAGTGGAAGGGGGAAGTGAACCAACGATATGAGAAATTGTTAAAAACGTATTCAAAATTAAGTCAATATCGGATTTTGTTTCAGCCTACATGTCAAATATCAACAACAATAAATTTTATTGGGCTTGCAGCTTACATGTGGCTGTTTACGCCCAGCTACATGTCAAATTTTTGCAAATCTCGTTGCAAGGTTGATATCTACAGGTTTGTGTCCAGATGCCTTGTGGTACTTTTGTGCTGATAACGGACGTATTCGAGGTGTACGTTGTTACATTACGGCTAAAACACATACAACCACAGTAACAATATAATGATCAATCAGTAGCGAATATACTGCCCTGTTCACATCTTGCAAACCATCGGTGCATAGATAAATACAGTCGTCGGATAGCTTGTATTACTACTACTTATATCCCTGTATTTTCAACCATTTTTGTCACTTGCCTCATAATGCCCTGGATATAAGGTGCGTTGCAAAATGATAAGAACGGTATGGAATTTGAACATGTCGTGGGAACAAAAAGGAAACCGGAAACGAAAGTAATGCAAACTGACCGAGAGAGGAAAGCATGTTATGAGAAACGTGGTACTGTTCAGGGAGACGTGCATGTGTAACAGCAGGCAAGGTCGAAGTCAAAAGAGCGTTGCAAAATGATAAGAACGGATGCGGTTACCCCAGTATAGATGTCGTTGCCAGTGGCTACAGAGGGCGCTGTTGCAGCTAGCGTGCAGATCGCGAGGTATTCATGCCCTGTTGAGGAGTAGGACAGCTTTGATGAAGGTGCAGAGTGGGCCGTCGAGCAGGATTGTCGAAATGTGAAAAGGGCCAGATATTGGCATATAAAGAAGAGGGAGTGTCTTCGAATGAGATTGCATGCCGAATTTGTCGCAGCTCCGGTGTGGTGAACAATTTCCTAAAACTTAGAGACAGGTATGGAATGAAGAAAGCACCGGGAAGGTCACGGAAATTGACGCCCCGATAGGAACGTGAAGTCCTGAGGAAGCTGGCTGCTGGTGAAACATCCCTCAGACAGTTGGCTCGTGATCCTCATATTCATGTGCATCAATCAACGCTATCACGGGCTGTGAAATGCAGCAATCGTCTCCGATATCGCAAGGCCAAATGACAGCTACGACTCGCAGCACAACACAAGGAGCGTTGTGTGTCCTGGGCCAAGATGCACATGGCGTGGAAGGATGAATGGTGGCGGGTAATTTTCAGTGATGAAAAGAAATTCAATTTGGATGGTCCTGCTGGCTGGAGATACTATTGGCATGATCTCCGCAAAGAGGAAAAGATCTTCTCCAAGAGACAACAAGGAGGACAGTCTCTAATGGTGTGGGGTGGATTTGGTTAATGATGGGAAAACGAATCTAGCCTCTCCCACAGGCCGTATGAATGCGCTCGGATACCAAAACGTCCTAACGGACAATCTATTGCCATTTGCCAATGGCATTGGTGGCCATCAGTGGCGTTTTCAGCAAGACAACGCCACTATACACACTGCTGAGTCCTCTATCTTCTGGTTTCTTGACAGGAATGTGCGATTTCCCCTGACATTAACCCCATGGGAAACCTGTAGGGTCTTCTGTGCCCTTCAGTGTACGCCAATGGAACCCAGTACAACAACGTTCATGACCTGCGGAATGCTATCGTTACTGCATGGGATGCCCTTGATGTTAATCTATTGAAAACGCTGGTGGACAGCATGTGTGATCAGGTCTTCAAAATGGTGTACTGCCATGGTTCGTGTATTGGCTATTAAAGCAGGTCTGGGATGCCGTTCTTATCATTTTGCAACAGTAAACATGGTCACTTTTAAGGTTCGTTGCTTTGTACCTTCTCCTTGCCTGCACATGACTTCTGGTCAACACGTTTTATCTTTCTGTACATTAGGTGAGCATTGTAATGTGCTGTGTGCCTCTACCTGTAACTTAGTAAACGTGTCACACTTACTTTTTGATTCGTTCTTATCATTTTGCAACACACCTTACATTACATTATGTGTTACTTACTTTTGTAATTTTGAGTTCTATCATTTCTCTTTTGTCACCTGTACTAGTGTGTCACAGACAACTAGTATCAGAAGGACGAAGTGGATCGACTAAATTGTAGATGCCAACTTGGTAACTGGATTTGCAAATATTTGACATGTAAACTGATACAAAATACGATATGACCACTTCCACTTGAATTCTATTTTCTTTCTACCATTTTTCGTATAGTTTGTTTACTTCCTGTTAGGTTACAGAACATGTTTTCTCATTTTGTTTTACGGTACATAATGTGGCTGATTGTAGCTATGTCATTTTTCACAGAATATGTATGTTCCTGGCAACCCTTGAACGCATCGCTTCACGAAAGGATATGACGTCACAAATCAAATGATGTGTGTGGTTGCCAGCATTCAGGCGGCAAAACGGGCGTTTTTGAACGACTGTAGCGCCGAAACGATGCGCCAACGAGAAAAATGTTACCGAGAAACGTTCTTTGTTTTGATGTCCTCAATACGTTTCCATGGTCCGTGGGCGCCATTAAAATGATACACTGTGTATATATACAGGGTGACTGGTAATTAGATGTATTCCCTGAAAGGGGTTAAAGTAGAGAGAATTTGCAATAAATTTGACCATATGATACCCCGTCCGAAAATTAGTAGTTTTCGAGATAATCGAGTTTCAATTGTTTTTTAAAAAAATGACAATTTTCCACATAAAAAGATGAATTGAGAAAAAACTGCTCATTGTATGGAACTTATTTCAGCGTTTTCTGATAGCCAACAAATAAGTGGTTCTTTGAAAAAAAGTTTTTCCCAAATAACAATCACATGTAAGTACCGGGTGGGTCTAAACTTGCAAGTGATGATAAAAAAATGCACTCTTAGTTTACTTGGCAACGTATTAATAACAAAAATGGTATGACACGAAGCGTACAAATTACGTAAATTACTTCCTTGAGTCATCAGCTATCCAACAAGGTACAAATGTTGCTAACATTTACATTTGTGTACAAGAAATAATACTTCATCCATCTTCATGTGAATGGAATCAATGAACAATACAATTAAAGAACATTACACGTCTTGCTCAAAGTAGGCACCTCCGTTACGAATGCAGGCACGCAGGTGTTTACGGACATTTGTTCTCTTAACTCGTGATGTGATGGTGTCCTTGATGTGTTGACCAACTGTTAAGATCCTCTCCCTGAGCTCTTCTTGCGAGTTTACCGGTGCCTTGTCATGTGGCTCCAAATGTAAAAGTCGCAAGGCGTCAAATCGATCGGGGGATCGAGCTGGGCAGTCATCATGCTGATAAATCATGTCACGTCTTGTAGCTAGAGGCACATCCTCCAACAACATTGCCATCCCGTTCCGCAAAAAATGTTCATAAGTGATGCCATTTAAGATTTGGGGCAGGAAAAATGGCTCGATGAAATGATTGTTGATTACGCCCATCCATACTTCTGCCTGGGCGTACGACAGTGGCTGGATGAAAAGTACCCAAAGAAATGGATTGGCCGAGGTGGACCGATTCCCTGGCCGGCTCGATCCCCCGATTTGACGCCTTGCGACTTTTACATTTGGAGCCACATGACAAGGCACCGGTAAACTCGCAAGAAGAGCTCAGGGAGAGGATTTTAACAGCTGGTCAACACGTCAAGGCCACCATCACATCACGAGTTAAGAGACCAAATGACCCGTAAAAACCTGCGTGCCTGCATTCGTAACGGAGGTGCCCACTTTGAGCAAGACGTGTAATGTTCTTTAATTGTATTGTTCATTGATTCCATACACATGAAGATGAATGAAGTATTATTTCTTGTACACAAATGTAAATGTTAGCAACATTTGTACCTTGTTGGATAGCTGATGACTCAAGGAAGTAATTTAAGTAATTTGTACGGTTCGTGTCATACCATTTTTGTTATTAATACGTTGCCAAGTAAACTAAGAGTGCATTTTTTTATCATCACTTGTAAGTTTAGACCCACCCGGTACTTACATGTGATTGTTATTTTTGGGAAAACCTTTTTTTTTTTTTTTCTTCAACGAATCACTTATTTGTTAGCTATCAGAAAACGCTGAAATAAGTTCCATACAATGAGCAGTTTTTTCTCAATTCATCTTTTTATGTGGAAAATTGTCATTTTTAGAAAAAACAATAGAAACTCGATTATCTCGAAAACTACTAATTTTCGGACGGGGTATCATATGGTCAAATTTATTGCAAATTGTCTCTACTTTAACCCCTTTCAGGGAATACATCTAATTACCAGTCACCCTGTATATATATATATATATATATATATATATATATATACAGGGTGTCATTTTAATGGCGCCCACGGACCACGGAAACGTATAGAGGACATCAAAACAAACAACTTTTCTCAGTAACATTTTTCTCGTTGGTGCGTCGTTTCGGCGCTACAGTCGTTCAAAAAAGCTCGTTTTGCCGCCTGAATGCTGGCAACCACACACAACATTTGATTGCATTTGTGACGTCATATCCCGTCGTGAAGCGATGCCTTCCAGGGTTGCCAAGAACACACATACTCTGTGAAAAATGACATAGCTTAAATCAGCCACATTATGTACCGTAAAACAAAACGAGAAAACAATTTCTGTACCCTAACAGGAAGTAAACAAACGATACGAAAAATAGTAGAAAGAAAATATAATTGATGTCAAATATTTGCAAATCTAGTTACCAAGTTGGCATCTACAATTTAGTCTATCCACTTCGTCCTTCTGATACTAGTTGTCTGTGACACACTGAACAGATGACAAAATAGAAATGAAAGAACTCAAAATTCCAAAGGTAAGCAACAGATAATATAATGTATATTCAGAGCATTATGAGACAAGTGGCAAAAATGATTGAAAATACAGGGATATAAGTAGTAGTAATACAAGCTCTAAGACGACTATGTGTTTATCTATGCACCGGATACACATGTAATAGTTTGCAAATGTGAACAGGGCAGTATATTCGGTACTGATTCATCATTAGATTGTTACTGTGGTTGTACTTGTTTTAGCCGTAATGTAACAACGTGAACCTCGGATATTTCCGTTATCAGCACAAAAGTACCGCATGGCATCTGGACACAAACATGTAGATATCAACCTTGCAACGAGATTTGCAAATATTTGACAAGAAGTTGGGCGTAAACAGCCACGTGTAAGCTGTAAGTCCAATAAAATTTATTGTTGTTGATATTTTAGATGTAGGCTGAGACAAAATCCGACATTGACATTTCATTTTGAATACGTGTTTTACCATTTCTCATATCGTTGGTTCACTTCCCCCTTCCCCTGAGATAACTGCTGATCTTCTGGCTGGTAGGCTATGATGTTCGGTCTGCTGGACGCGTTTCTCGCTTCGTTTTACAGCTAATAACGTGGATGGTAGATTGTCATTTTTCACAAAATTTGTGTGTTCCTTGCAACCCTGCCGTGCGCTGTTTCGCCACAGGATATGACGTCACAGGTACGATCAAATGTTGTGTTGGGTTGCCAGCATCCAGGCGGCAAAACGGTCTATTTTGAACGGCTGTAGCGTCGAATCGACGCACCAACGATAAAAATGTTACTGGGAAAAGTTGTTTGTTTTGATGTCCTCTATACGAATCTGTGGTCCGTGGGCGCCATTAAAATGACACCCTGTATATATATATATATATATATATATATATATATATATATATATATATATATACGTATATCATTGGTTTGGTTACAGTGCCTTGAATAGGTAGTGTGGAAAACGACCTGAAAAACTAGTTCCAGAGGCGGATGACAATGTAGATGGCAGTGCAATCAGTACTGCAACTAATTTTCTCATGAAAGAAATACAGCTTAGTTGTGTAGATCTGTTTGTCTTGAAAGGCGGTAAGTGAATTGATTGAAACAGTTATGTTTGTGGAGTGATTTGCAGTCACGAAATGGCATTAATTTGGAAAGAAAAGTAAAATAAATAAATAGTATGCGTAACACAAGATGAAACATTGTGTAATAGTTTATATTTTTCTATGTATTAGAATATGAATAGTATCCTGAGAGATATTTGAAAGGCTCGGGTGCAAAACATGGTAAGTGACATTTTGGAGTTATAATGTGCATCGTGTAGTCCATCGTAAATGGAGTCTAATCCTACTCGAAGTGTTTCGTTTCGTCAACAGATGACAGAGCTAGACCTGTTGAAAGTTATGGTATCTACCAGTTGTTTCATGTAAAGTATGGTAAGTAGCCCAGATGGCGGCGAGACGGCTGTTACTGAATTGCAACGTGTGTCAGAAAGTTCGCGAGTATTGAGGCAACAGCAAAGATGAGAACGAGTTAGAATGTGTATGTGATTCCATAATGACCCAGAATATGTACCACAGACTAAGAATGAGGAGAATGAAGAGGTTGCCAATCAATAATGCGACTAAAACTGTGCTTGGCCACGTACATTCTATTTTCATGTAAAACGTGATATCTACTGTAGATACTACAGCGCCTAGAATAACGTAGTGTGGAAAACGGCATGGTTCTGCACGCTCTGGCTGGTTCCACTCGAAAATGATCCGCTAGAGGCGCTGGTGTTGACCCCGGTGCTTGGTGTTCGACTGCTTATAATGGAAGTAAATGGAGTTTTCCCTGCAACGTCTGATTCTTTTACATGAAGCATTTCTATGAATGTGATAATTGCTATGATATTTGGTACAGTGGTCGCGAAGATATTAACGAACATTCTAGCCAGTCGACCACGTCCTGTTATCGTCATACTTTCGTTAATAATACGGGAGAAAAAATACGCGTGGAATGTTCTTGGCAACTAAATTTTTGTGTATGAATTAGGTTCATTATTATTATTATCATCATCATCATTTCTTTTAAAGATATACACACTGAAGCATTTGTATTTTGGATATTTACTGTCTTTTTTTTTCGCTTTAAACTAATCGCGGCGATGATGATAATGATGATTGCATGAAACGACAAGGGGAACCCCACAAAACTTTCTTAGTGCCATCGACATGAGTGTAAGGCAACTTTCAAACCAATGGGACAAGCGACACGGGATGTTCACACTGTCACACTAGTGACACACACTTCCAGACTGTAAAATAGCATTCATTGCGCATGAGGGTCCAAACAGCAAACGACACGTTCATATGGCGTATTCGCGTGCTACTTGTTACTTCGGTCGGAAAGCTCCTTAAAGGAAGGGTGCTGAGACCGAAGCGACGCGCTACAGGGGGAGTTCCCAACTAAGTGACAAGCGACATGGTGCCTTCAGTCTATTAGCAAGCGTTGCTTGGGACGGCGACAGGGGTGGGCATGGGTGGGCAAGCGCCCACCCAAAAATTCTTGTGCCCACCCGATTGCCCACCCAATCAAATTCAATAAGTACATATACTCGGGGATATATGAATGATTAAATATTTAAGTGTAACCTGGTGTTCATAACATGTATATTTTACTTGTGAATATTATCTATGCCGGAAATGTTCACATATTATCAACCCATAAAAAAGCCACTTTTGTCATTGTTTAAACAAAAACTGTGATCAAATGAATACTTCCATGTTTAAAAGCAGTTAGTAGGCTTAGGAGGCTCAAAATTATGCAGGGTATGATGAAGATTAAATCAGGATTTAGTGTGAACTTGAGGACTGCAGCTCCGGGCCTCCACTACGTATATATACTGCTGGACAAAAAAAAACCGGACACCTTAATATTTGACATCTGAATTGCAATTACTTATAAATTTAGCTTTCAGGTTGGTAGTTTTCTGTAACTTTCGTTTTTGTTCTAATATAACTTAATAATGAATGTAGAACATCCTCAAAGTTTGTTTTCTGTTGAATATATTTGCAATAATTTAGTTAGCCTTCGAATCAGAATTTATGCGTTATCACAAAAAATGCAAGTGTCCGGAGTTTTTTGTCCAGCAGTGTGTATTCCGGCCTGGCTATGGTTAAAATAATCTCCAAATAAACAAATCTAAACATCATCTTAGCGTTACTTCCTCCAGCAACACAATAAATTATTTCTACTTTTTAATTAATATTAGAATAATTTAATCAAGAAGACTTAGTTAGATGGGCAGGCCATGTGACACGAATGGCAGAGGAAAGAATAGTTTACAGGATTCTTGTTTGGAAACCTGATGGTAAGGGACCAGTAGGAAGGCTAAGACGAGGATGGAGGGATAACGTTGAGATGGACCTAAAATAAATCGGCAAGGATGGGAAAGATTGGATTGATCTTGCCCCGAATAGGGACAGATGGAAGGCTTGTGTTGCTGCAGCCATAAACCTTCGGGTTTAAGTATGCTATAGAACAGGCATGTCGATCGCTATTGACCGGACGATCGCGGGCGTTTGTTGGTCGATCGCAGTTATATATTGTAATTATACGAATATACGTTATTTGAATTCAACTTCTATAATGTATAATGGCTCAGTATAGGTACAAATTTTTGCAAAGATTAACGATTAATAGTAGCTCACTGCCTGTTGTGACAATAAAAAGTAGATCACTGCTTGATTGAAGTTGGACATGCCTGCTATACAGGGTGATTTTAAAGGTATAGTACAAACGAAAACCACAGATACCTCCCATGAAATAGAGACGAAAGTTCCCCTTCCACTTTGCCGAGAGATGCCTCCGTGAGGAGCTAGACAACGCCGAAAACGTGTGAAAATGAACTTCACACCTCTGTACAGCCAGTACCAGTGAAGATAGAAAGGCGGAACAAACGAAGTCAAAAGGAACACCAAAGTCGCCCATCCGAAAAACACTAGGCGGCAGCTGCGCAACGCATGCACATGGGGTTCCACAAAGGAAATAGGAGTGTCCCGCAAGACAAGTGAAGGGAAAGGGTAGCGATCGACAACGGTAGGGACAATGAAGCATGAAGTAACAATTGCACAGCGGGAAACAAACACATGCAGCGCGTGGGGAGTCCCCAAACACAGTGGGGAGACACCGCAGCAAGAACAAAGCACGGTTCAACAAAAGAGAAAGAGGACCGGACGGGGAATGGTACCTGTCAAGGAGACAACAAATGCGGGACGAGGGATTCCCCGTAGCAGCACCGAGGGGATGTCACACAGAGGTCGTGCGCCAGCAGGACAAACACAGCAACTACGGGCACAGGAGGTTTATTGCCAAGCAAAGGTGCACTTACAGATAGGAATAGTACGTAGTCGTACCCCGGACTGACGTTGTTACAAAAGTTGCTCAAATTGACGACCACCACATTCAATGCAGGCATTGCAGCGTCGCAGGAAATTCTGGCGAACCCTATCAAAAATCCCTGGCATGGTACACACCTCGGCCGATGCTGCAAGTATCCGCGCTACCAATGTTTCCTTGTCAGGCACCGGGGTCTCGTAGACGAGTGTTTTCACATGGCCCCACAAGAAGAAATCCATTGGTGTGAGGTCAGGCGAACGGGCGGTCCAGGGGACGGGGCCCTCTCTGCCGATCCAGCGCTGTGGGTAGGTACGGTGCAAAAGGGTTCGCACTGTGCCATCAAAATGTGCAGGCGCTCCATCCAATTGAAACCACATACGATGTCGCACGTTGAGGGGTACATCTTCTAGCAGCTCTGGGAGGACTGATGCAAGAAAGGTGCGATAGAGGCGGCCATTTAAACGTGGTGGCAGCAGGTATGGACCGATAATCTGTTCATCAATGATACCTGCCCAGATATTCACTGCAAACTGGGTCTGATGGTGCACCTCGACTGCTGCATGTGGATTTTCATAATCCCACACATGGCTGTTTCGGCAATTGAAGATGCCCTCACGGGTGAATGTTGCCTCGTCCGTGAAAAGCACATGGCGCAAAAAACGGGGATCGTCGGTACAAAACTGCAACAGTCGTTGACAGAATTCCACACGTCGTGGGTAATCCCCAGCCTGCAACGCGTGGACTCGCTGTGGATGATAGGGATACAGCAGATCATCATGAAGGACACGCCACACTGTCGACTGTGATACTCCCACTGCACGTGCAATGCTACGGGTGCTAGTGGACGGTGTGTCGTCCACGCGAGCAAGTACGTCCTCCTCGACCGCCGCGGTGCGCACATGTCTTGGGTGACCGACATGATGGCCTGCACGTAACACACCCGATTCACCAAGGGTACGGTGCACGTTCGAAAACAACCTGCTGTCGGGTTGTCGCCTCTCCGGATACCGTCCGCGATAAAGGCGTGCAGCTGCTCGGCCATTGCCATCTGCAAGGCCGTAGGCAAAATGCATGTCCCTCAGTTCTACAAATGTGTAGCGTTCCATGGTACGGTGAGGATAGTGCCAATTATGGAATACTGTACTGCAGTGCACAGGTGGCACACACACACTGGTCACAACGGCTTCGAAACAACGTACTCAATTGTCGTACGTCAAGCACACCACCACCGCACCGGCTCTTTCACTGACACGCTCTCTGACGCTGCACACCTGCACTTCCAATCAGCCCACACGTCCGCACGGCGCTGTGGTACAATCAGCTGACGTTCCTGAGCCACCCGTGCCTGTGCTCTTCACTACCTGACCACTGCCGTCAGGTGGGTCCATGTACTCTGGGGCCTTGTCATCGTGGAACACATGGAGCGTCCTTCATTCTTGCCCCATTCACCCACAACACGTACTTCGTCCGTCTTGCTCGAGCCGACGGGGAGCACTACGTACGTTCGTGTGGTGTTTGTGTACACCAATGTGGGGTAACCCAGCAGTTGAACAGACGTGCATACCCCCACGTAGCTTCATTACACGATTGTCCCACGCAGTTTATCTGTCCAGCCTTGCTCGGCCCGGTCTCACACCCACGCGGCAGTGTGCGGCTGCGGTGGTGTGAGGCCACGCTTGGTTTCGGAGCGGAAGGCTGCGGCCGAGGAGGGACTCGAGTTGTTCGGCTGGGGTTGCGCTCGGAAGCAAGCAGCCGCGTCAGGTCTGGGAACGATGGACCTGGTGATCGGGATGGAAACATTCCGACCTCGTCCATTAGTGTCGTCCACCGTACGGAGTGGTGGGGTCCGTACGACCTTCCAGCAGCCTTTCGCCCGCTCCCACCCAGCGATGTGCCTCCGGCTTCATTTCTAAGAGGCTGATTGGGCCCCATCACGACGTTTGTTACAACGTCAGTACGGGGTACGTGGTCCTATCTGTACGTGCACCTTTCATTAGCAATAACCTCCTGTGCCCGTAGTTGCTGTGTTTGTCCTGCTGGCGCACGACCTCTGTGTGACATCCCCTCGGTGCTGCTACGGGGAATCCCTCGTCCCGCATTTGTTGTCTCCTTGGCAGGTACCATTCCCCGTCCGGTCATCTTTCTCTTTTGTTGAACCGTGCTTTGTTCTTGCTGCGGTGTCTCCCCACTGTGTTTTGGGGACTCCCCTTGCGCTGGACCGCCAGCGCCGCCATTTCTGCCCCGAACCATGTACGCGTCTGTTGCCTGTCGAGTGTCACGGACCACTTTGCTTGCATTCTCGGTGAGTTTTTACATCCTACGTCGTCCTCCCGTGGTTCTGCAACCCCGCACTACTTTTCTCGACTGCACTGCTTCAGTCATGGTGTTTGTTTCCCGCTGTGCAATTGTTACTTCATGCTTCATAGCTTATTTTCTCCCTACCGTTGTCGATCGCTACCCTTTCCCTTCACTTGTCTTGCGGGACACTCCTATTTCCTTTGTGGAACCCCATGCGCATGCGTTGCGCAGCTGCCGCCTAGTGTTTTTCGGATGGGCGACTTTGGTGTTCCTTTTGACTTCGTTTGTTCCGCCTTTCTATCTTCACTGGTACTGGCTGTACAGAGGTGTGAAGTTCACTTTCACACGTTTTCGGCGTTGTCTAGCTCCTCACGGAGGCATCTCTCGGCAAAGTGGAAGGGGAACTTTCGTCTCTATTTCATGGGAGGTATCTGTGGTTTTCGTTTGTACTATACCTTTAGAATCACCCTGTAGAGTATAATATAATTTTAATAAGCTCTGCATTGAAATTCCAGAAGCGTCCCTTTTTTTCTTTACAATTTTTATATACCTGTCATCTTCAAACATCAATATGGTATACGAAATATCAACTTTATATTCGTTCTACTAATAAGAAGGAATCACAATAATCACTACAATACCAAAGTGAATAAATTTTAATAAATCAGTTATATATGGAAAAAGCTACAGAATTATTCAATTGCTAATGAGTGGCTTATCCTATTTAGAAATCCTCGTTCCACACATAAATTTTGTCACATGAATCAGCCGAAAATGTCAACAGAATCTGTAGATGCAGGTGAAGTAAAGAAAAAAAAGTTATGTCACGAAGTATATAGAGACGATTTTGTTAGTTTGTTTCTAAACCTACTTTCATGCTCAGATAGGGTAATCGGGACTAAACCTACAGTTTGACGTGTAGTCCGAACCAGTGTGCATTGTGCTTCTACCAGAGGAGGGGGGAGTCAAACACAGGGCCTCTTCATTATAATACGACAGCGTTATGCCATTGGGGGAAAATATACAGAAAGAACTCGCACCAAACGTGGCACTTTATCACCACAGAAGATGCGTCTATTTTAAGAGGGTGATTGCCTGAGACAAATATTTGAGACTTTCGGAAAACAACGTCATTGTTCACGGAATTAGCTGCCTTGATCCACTAATGAAACGCTGTGCGATTGAAATTACCACCTCAACTTTCTAAGAGGTATATACTAATGAAACTCCATTTTTGGAAGAGTAAGTTCTGGTTGATTTGTTTTATTGTAAGTCATTTTTCTGCTAATTTTAATAATGACGACGTTATAAGGTTCAATGGTGATTAGATGAAAGTAACGAAGGGGCGAAAACAAACACACGCTGACACTCAAAGTACAAACCCTCATAAATTATTACTTTGAGAGTGGTTCCAGGCGCCAGGGACTCGTTGCCCTGAAAAAAATAAATTTTCCAGGGTATGCTGCACAGAATAGAGGTTGACATTCTAGTGTGTTCGAAATGGTCATGCCATACAACCCAATGAAAAATAGGTGAAGTATTACTGGTACGATGACCAACTGCGATGAATTCCTTGTGTCCTAAATCATTTTGTTACCTCAAAAAATATGTTCATGTAACCATACGTGTATTGCTTCTCTCGCATTAGAAATATGGCAGTTCTTCAGAAAACGAATAGCAACTTAGCTAATAATCTCTTAAATTCTGAACAGATTTCTCAATCATACTTCTTTATTACTTATGAGTGATATTTTGTCAAAAAAGCCTTTCATTAGCCTAGAAATACTTCATAGACAATGAACAAAGAATAATTGGTTTTCCATGTGTGTTTTAAATCATTCCTAATAAGACGTTCATTTTAAATCCAAACATTCAGTGGCGGCGATTAGGAGGAGCGGGAAGTGGGGGTTGCAGTTCCCTAGCCACATTTTCCCACTTTTTGCCCCCGCTCTATGGCCTCTTTATGCTAAGCCTTTTCTACCAAGAAAACGTATATTCAGGGGTGCCCACAGGGGAGATTATGGCGCAGGCTGCGCCATCGAGATTCTTTGGGGGATTTTTTCCCTTCAAATAAGGTAAAACTGAACATTTATATATTTTTCCAAAATACAGGTAAAAATTTTACACCTTAAATTCACCATACTTAATCCATTAGATGAAGAAAAGAAAGCGTTTAAGGTCATTATTGAAGGTGCGAGGGGCGGGGGATAAATATCCAACTCTTATATATTGGGCCTTAATTGACACGTGGGTTCTGGGGAGAATTCTGAATTAAACGTTGGCGGGGACAGTATTCAACTCTAAGTCTTAGATTATGGCGGGTATTTTAGTTAGAGGGACATTGAGCATTAAGGTATCCAATTCTTGTGTATTACAATTGTCTTAGAATGTTGCAAAAATTCTGGTGTGGAGACTGAGAATTAATTTTTTGGAGGAGGCAATATCCAGTCTTCAATATCAACAGTAAGTCTAAACTTGGCATGGACATTTTTGTGGTAGGATTGAGTATTAAATATAAATGAGGAGATAGGAAGCTCTTGATAAAGTGTTAAATCTTATAGTTTGTCAATGGATTTCTGTAGTGAAGAGAGAGTTTGAACATTAAATTTTGGAGACTGTACTTAGCGATATGGTATCAACACGTTTTCGACCCCGAACGTGCCAAAACAGAAGTTGGAAAAGACTAAATATCCCGGGATCCTAAGAAAGTATTGACACCCCGTTAAATTAATATTCTTGAAAGCCTGCAAAGAAATGGATGTAAAAATGTTCTTGCTTGCTTCGCTCGCAATAATGTGTTTGTTACAACAATGCGTGTTTGGCGCTTTACTGAGCTGGATGTGAATTTTTATGCTATAGCTGCATTACAAGACATGAGCGATATTCTCCATATCCATGAGTAACATCACTTTTTAAAATATAGTGCTTACTGCTTATTTTAAAGCAGGTGCATCATTTGTAACAAAAAGCTAAGCAAAAAGTTACTTTCGGTGTATGGATTACAATATAGTTTCAGGGCGCAAATGATATGATTTGGGGGAGGGACGGATTACATGGACATGATTTTATGGGGATGCGCCATTGGCCTTTGGGGGGATGGGCACCCCTGCGTATATTGTCCTTGCCCCTCAAATGTTGACACCCAATCGCTGCTACTACAAACATTCAGATAGATTTGTCAGTTGTACAAACCTTGTAAGCTAAGAAAAGTGACCCCCAAGGAGTAAGAAAACTCTTTCAGTCAAAAACTCATACGATGAAAGTACTATGCTCAGGAACATGCATTTAAATTACGAGAAACTTCACAATTGTCTACCATCGCACTTTCTATCATTGTCGCCGAATACATAAAATCAAGTATGTGCCTTGTATTTGCAGCACAAGCTTAAACGTAATTCACATTGATTTCACTGTATTAACATGCACGAAAGAATGTGATTAGAATGTATAGCTGGGGTATGGCTGCGCATGTGTAAACACTTCCTTGAAAGTGTCCATCATAGATAAAACGAAAGGAAATGGAACAAGATGCGAGAATAGATTAGAAAAAAATAAAGAGGAAAACAAGGAAAGGGAAAAGAAGTAAGAGGAAAATCGGGAGTGTAAGAGAGAGGGGGATACATACGTCTTACATACACATATATACTATATATGGTCTTACATTTATACTGCCCACCCTAATCTATCACTATGGAGCTTCTGCCCACCCGGTCGAAAATTTCTGGCGCCGCCCGTGGTTGCTTGCGAACAACAGATAGGCGACACGATAAACCGCACATTACAACAACAGATCTAGGCGACACGATAAGCCACACGTGTCGCTTTGTCGCTTCTGCGTCGCTCAAACTGGACCATTTCCTCAATAGCTTGCAACATGTTGCCGTGGTTTGTTGTTCGCGCATACGCGATGCAATGAGTGTCTTGCTTTAGTGAGATTGCGCACCAAAGCGACAAGCGGCACGCGACACTTATCGCTTGAGGATTTCACCAACCGAACGCTGGCCTGTGCTTCCCGTCATGCCGCTACGATGTGAAATGTTGCTCTTGATTGGCTCGTTTCCAAGCAACATGTGTCACTTCGGTATGAAAGTTGCCTTGGACCGAATGACCCGTGTCGCTTTGGTGTGAAATCCTCGTATCGTTTGTCGCGTGTCGCTTTGGTGTAAAATCTCCTTGAGGAAACGGTGCAGTCAGAGCTTTTGTCCCTACGGTTCGAAAGGCTGCATTCATTTCCGACTGCTCGCTTTCAAGCGACATTTGTGGTTTGTCGCCTCGATATGAAATATCTCTCAGGATACTATTTATATTCTAAAAACATAGAAAAATAATCTCTAATACACAGTCCAAGACCTGACGTCCGGAATAACATTGCGATGTTACGCATGCTATTTACTATTTATTAATTTTATTTTACTTTTCTTTCTAAATTAATGCCATTTCGTGACTGCAAATCACTCCACAAATATAACTGTTTCCATCAATTCACGTACCGCCTTTCTAGAGAAACAAATCTACACAATATATTTCAAAAACTAACTAAGCCGCATTACTTTCATAACAAAATTAGCACCTGGGTCGATCGCACTGCCATCTACTTGTCATCGTCTCGGGGAACCAGTTTCTTGGGTCGTTTTCCACACTCCGTTATTCAAGGCGCTGTAGTAGATACCATTGTATACATGCAGCAGTGCTCTTTTTTCGAATTAAATTTTACTCTCGTACCTGGATGTGAACTGCGATGTAGTAGAGAACCACATACTTTTCTTCAAGAAATAAATAACTGTAGTGACATAGAAATTAGTTTGATTTTTAATTGCGTATGCACGTGTAAGGCTGTTTTAAAATACCATGCCTTACAAGCAACGTCAAAATGTATTACACTTAAGGAATATGTAATTTGATCTGAATCATATCAATTATTTGGAACAGTTTAGTTTTTTATAAAATATTTCTTTCAGAAATCTGTAATGAGTATTTTAAAAGTTATAATATTTTTATCAGTGGCGGAGCGTGACCTTTCCAACAGTGTAAGCCTAGCATGATGAAGGCTTGTGTTTATTTTTGGGCTGGGTCAGTGATTTATCCACAATCATCAATCCCTCCCCCATTTTTTCAGAACACTTCCCTGACATTTTTCACAAAACCCTAATTTTGGCACTAAATTTAACCTTACACCCTTTAAAAATGAAGTTACACTAAATCAGATTAAATATTCTGGATAAATCCCTGAGCCTGGTGTTTTCTTTGCTAGGCTGTATATCTCCTACATTTCAACTGATAATTACGTCAGTTTTATTCCTATCACAATGAGTAACGTAACCATAAAAAATGCAATGTTAGATAAAATGAAGAAAAATGAAAATAAAGAAACGAAAACAGAAAGAAACAGAAAAGTGCTGAATACTTTTTACAACCGCTGCATAACCAAGTATCAGCTCGTACCATGAATCACAAAATCGGGGCACTTTATTTTTCGTTTCTGTTACCGTGCCTGCTAGAGAAGTGGTGGGTGGGCCTACCTACATCCACAAGTTTCTTCTTGGCAGCAAAATCCTTGCTGGACAACGGCGTCTTCAACAAGTTCTCCACCCCACCGCACAATCATACTCGTTTTCTTTCATAATGCAATTTTTGTTGTTCACTATAACACTACAGCAGAGGAATGACAGCCAATGGATGGAAGTCGCAAAGAAATACCGCGAGACTTTAACCATGCACACAACACATGAAAGGGGACACAAAAACAAATCACATCCAGAAGCGGTCACTGCTCAATGCACTGATCTTTCGGACTCAGAGGGGAATATCCCTTTCGGACATAAATAAATGCCCTCTCTTGCCTTAAAATTCCTTATATTTCGTAAAAAAAGAAAGACAAAATAAAATATGAAAGAAATGCTCGCTAATTCTGAGGATTTATCCAGAAATTTCTGTGAAAGAAGATGTAAGTGCTATCTAAGGGTAGTGTAAAAGAAAATCCTGCACCTGAAAGACCATAATCAGCCATTTCGTACGTTGTTCGAAGAGTGTTTAAACCACGGACTATGTAATTAATAATATTTTGTTCACATTTGACATGAGATTTGTAAAACTGGTTCAATATTCAGTTTTAATTAAACAATTTAATTTTTGAAAAAGTTATTACTACCAGCTGAGTTCGAATATAAACGAAAAACAGAAATCTTAATATTTCCAATGTTTGTGCTCTCCTACAAGCGAAAAACAGAAACAAGCGTTTGTATATCTAATTTTCCCGTTTCTCGCTCATTTTTAGATGTTTCTCCTTTTTCCCCTTCCTGTTAGTTTTTTGCTTCAGAATTCCCTGTTCCTGGAAAAAACCTCCTTGAAACACCACTGGCTCAAATTTCCTTTGCAGCCAACCATTCATTCATACCCGACAACGCTGGAGAACCCTCCTCTTGCAGGACCTGGGTCTCGCTCGCGCGTGTTCACGGTTAGCCAGTGAAGCCAAGCCAAGCATAATGGTGCTAAATCTCGCATAAGTTTCAAAAGTCGTTTGGAAGTTGGGGATATAAATTAAAAAAGAGGGCCGCTGTTCGTGGTAGTTGAATTTTCTCAAACTTTTCACGTATGACGTCGAACTCATCCCGTTGGTTGAACCATTCGAATTTATATTTATTTCTTGTTACAAATAAATATTAATAATATGTAGATCGCAGAACAATTTAGTAGTATGTAGCATAATTATGGAGTTTAAACGAGACCATGGATGTCCAGAAGGGGCAATGGCAGGAAACTCTTCCTGGAAAATGAATGTCAACCATAAAAGAATATATTTCACACATATCATTTCATTTCAGTCACATCAAATTATGTTAATTATTGTAAGGGCGTTGCAGAAAAATGTTAACTTCAAATTGAATTTGTATCTTTTGAGGAGGTAACTTTATTAGTATGGGGGAAATATACCTAGTTTACCCCCACCCCTGGCGTCCTAGCGCGATTTCCTAACCACTCCGTCACGGGGCCGGTAATTGTTATCTTGAAGATAGAGATTTAAACTAGGAATGGATTTTTCGAAAAAAATGTTTTTCGATTTTCGAAAATAAGTTCTTCGCTTTTTCGAAAAAAAAATCGTTTTCGTTTTTCGAAGAAAAAATATTTTTCGAAAAGGAGAATCGTTTTTCGAAAACAATTGTTTTCGTTTTTCGAAAAAAAAAATGTTTTTCGAAAAATTTCTCGTACTTCCACTTTTCAATTTCGAAAAAAATGAAAAATCGGGAAATACCGAATGGTCATTCTCGACGTTTTCTGCATTGCAAGTGTCTGAAACTTAGGCTATCGGAAATTGTTAGTTTTTATTCCTGAAATGCAAAAACTATCACATAAAGTGAAGATGACTTTTAGAATTTGAGATTTCAAGAGCATCGTAAAATTTCGAACATTTTCTGTCTCGAAAATTAATTTTTCCAGTCCCGAATGTCGGTATTGAAAAAATTTCGCGTCCCGATCCAAAGAATTCTGTCCCGCACACCCCTACATAAAACCTTCGCCATGCAAGGCTTTGGGTGCGCGACAACTATTTGTAATGAAGGTGAGGAAGTTTGCGCCCTTAATTTTTGGCGAAATGTATTGGAAATTAAAGATAGGCTTCAGTGGCATGCGGTGATAAATCAGGCAGGGAAACAGGTCACCTGCACTTGCTCCCCCTCGCATGGGTGTCTTAATATAATACAATAGATCAAGTAAAATTCAACCCTTATTGAAATGAACCAAATAAATATACGATACATATACTGTATTACAAATTGTCAGAAGTGACAAACATGAGGCACGTTAAAATTATATGAAAATAATAATTTTAAAGCAAATGTGATATAATATAAAGAAAACATTAAAAATAAAATTGTTGATGCGCAACAAATAAAAATTTGATAAAATAAATTTATGAGTCATCAGAAAAAAAATATTTTTTGTGACCTATTTCATCTCTTTATTCGTAGATTAAGTTGACGTTTTTTCATAAAGTTAGTATTCTTGTGTCCTCCTCCGTAGTCGAGCGGGTTAAGGCGTTCACTCGTCTTGAGATCGTTTGCTGCGGGACGGCGTAGGTTCGAATCCGGCGCTGGTCGGAATTTATTCGGTCTGCGTATAGGGCCGGTGGCAACCCACCATCGTGAGGAAATTGGGGAGCTCCGAGTGAGTGAGCGTAATCCGGTCGAGAAGACCTACTATAACGGCTGGGGATACGTCGGGCTGACCCGCCGACTATTCCAATACTGGTTGAAGATCTCCACGCTTAGAGGTGACGAAGGAAAGCGTGGGAGGGAGATCGGCAGTCGGTAGGTAAGCCCTTCATGGGCTGTTGCGCAACGGATTATTATTATTAGTATTCTTGTAATTCAAATGTTCTCAATGCAATAATGGCACACAGATGGTTGAGTTTTTTCATGAGGGTGGCTACTGTAGGACCATAATAAAATTCAAGTATAATTCCCGGTTTTCAAGGCGAACTTTACAAAAATTCAAGCAGATGTTTTCTCTATTTCAAACTAAGGTTTTACCGTCTCTCACCACCCTCACACATACACATAAACAAATACTTATATTAACAATATATGGTTTGTGCGATTCCAATGAATCCAATAATTCTAATTCACTTGGACGGTACATATATATAATTTAAGGCGCGGAGTTTACATTTGTCATTTCACATAGCTACTCGGCAGTGACGTGTCCAAGGGGGGGGGGGTTGGTAGGGGTTATACCCCCCCTTTGGGCCAATGTTCCTAAAAAAAGAATGTCAATGGTAGGAAAATATGACAAAATAAGGGAGGACTACCAAGAAAAAGTGTAGCTAACCCCTCCCTTACAAAAATCCTGGGCACGCCACTGCTACTCGGGACTATAGTCTACAAACACAAGTCACAAATGTTACGGGAAATAGTAATCTACGAAAAATAGTTAATTCTATAAGAATTTTAAATTTACCTAATCAACTTCAAGATATTTTTATCTTGCAATAATCTTCCGGCTATCGCAACTTCCAGTTAGGCTGGTAACTGCAAGAAGAAGTACCAGTAAAGAGAATCGCCACCAGAGTTCCAGTTACGAGCTAACTGTACATTGAAAAACCGAAATTTTCACTAACTTCCAGTTACGTGCTAACATGAACCTTAACTGAACATTGAAAAACCGGCCCTTATTGAACCGACAGAGGGAGCTGCTTCGAAGAAGAATAAGAAGAAGCCATCGTACTGTTGTGTCTGTGAGAATGAGCAGACAGCACTCAGGAGGACCTAACGTGTGTTTTGTGATAGGCTGAATGTAATTTATTTAGTTGTTTTTTTTTAGTGTGTTTGTAGCAAAAATGTGGTTTGAGGAAATGGACGAAATAGCAGAACTTTTCCGTGGATATTTTCCATATTATCTTATAATAGCATTGCCAATCTTTATCATTATATCACCAGTGAATCCCGTAGCTGGCGCTCATGAATTTCCCGTATATCGTATGCAGCAATACGATCTACATGGAGTACCTCATGGTAAACATGTTAATTAAGTTATCTGTGTAATGCTCTCTAATGTTTATTTTATGAGTGAATACTAGTACTGTTTTCAATTATGTAAGCTGTGGTTCCATGCATTGCTATACCATGAATTTTAGACTCGAACCTGTTAGTCCGTGAGCCAGGACCTCAAATTTAGGCGATCGGTACCACACTGGGGGGGATGGGTTCTCATGATTTTTTTCAAGGTGTACATGCCTGGAACTGGAAAATGTGTGATAGCATCTCATAACTCTTTGCTTTTTATATAATATTATTGAGTAAAACTATGAAAGCCGGGAATCCGATTTCTTACTTAGGAATTGAGTTTGTGTGTAATTTCGCAAGTCCGTAGAAGTGTTTTCTCACATTTTTCAATGTATTTGGCCGCTAATTCATGTTTTTTTTCTATAATGTCCGTCTGATGCACGAAAGCTGTTGCTTGCATTTACATCCATGTACTTGAACCTGATGTTGCGAGCATCTGATGACGTAATCCCCGGTAAGTGTTTCCAAACACACAGTTTTTTCACTATATTGCCCACCCTAAAGCAACCTAACCTAACCTTACCGTGATGGTGCGTGGGGCTATCGTGAATGGTTTTTGGGGCAATTCGTGGATTGTTATACGATCCAGAATGGTTTTTGGGGATATGCGGGAATGGTTTTTGGGTCTATTTATAGATGGTCATACTATCCATAATGGGGTAACACTTTACTATACCTGAGACAGATTTTTTCAAATTTACAGGAGAAAGTACTTACGCAAATCATTTTCTGTAGCGTTGTTGATGTTCGGGAATGTAATTTTGATTCATTTTAATGCAAATGCATGTGGTTTTGTACGAAAATCTATTTCCGATGTGCTATTGCAGCTGCCGCCATTTGCTTCGTGCATGAGAGCACAATACGCTCTCGTATTGTCCGTATATGCTAAATTGAACGAAAGGAATGCTAATGGAACCAAACCTAACAGGCCTAACCTAACCTAGTAGGCATACCTCATCCCCGTGATGGTTTGTGGGGCTATTGTGAATTTTTGGGCTAACGTCAATGGTTTTTCTGGCTCAAGGAACGATCAACGGTAAGCTATCGCCATGTTGTGTGTGGAAATAAACAAGAACAGTAAGTACTCGTAAATGTAAGAAATATACATTACTTTCCTAACAAATTCAATTATTTCACCTAAATAAGTGTTCCGGAATGCAGAATAGTACGTTAGCAATGTAAAAAAGTGTGAAATAAATGATTCCCAGGTGTCTCAGGTATAGTAAAGTAGTACCCATAATGGTTTTTGGGGCTATGCGTGAATATTTTTCGGAGCTATGTGAGAATTTTTCTGTTAAGAAGGTTGAAACACTGCTTTGCCGTTTGAAACACAACGTTAGTCAAGATTTGCCCGCCATTTTGCATGTTCAGGAAGCGAGAAAAGAACGATCAATAATTACTCAATATGTCTACAATAGATACTAATTTCGGTATAATTTAACAATACAGGGAATTTCTCCAATTTGTTTGAAATTTCGGATACTTACTAATTTGGGTCTCCTAATCACGAATCTGCACTTAAAATTTGGTGCTCACGTATAGAAATTCCTGAATTAAGGCTAGCCCCACGAACCATTGGCACGTGGTTAGGTTAAGAAACATAGTTAAATTTTAGGGTCGTAGTAATATCAGGAATATATATATATATTTCGTTCTTTAAGTATTCGAAACGGAAAATCTTGTGATAAATAATGAGCAATTGTGCAATGTCGGTTGCGATGACTGGCCCTCTTATTTTGCAAGTTTGACACATGAGGGCCAAATTTTAACTTCAGATTCGTGATTAGGAGCCCTAATTTAGTGAGTGCCGAATTTCAAACAAAATGGAGAAATTCCCGGTATTGTAAAATCGCTCCCTATTTCATTAAAAAAAGCTAAATCCCTTGTTATACAATCTTTCCCAATGCAGAATAAGTAAGTACGAATGTAAACAATTACAGAATAAATGAGTTAGAGGATTCCTGGCTTTGATAGTTTTACCTATTATTGAATTAGTAACCATAGCCGAAAAATAATATTTTTTTATATAAAGTATATAGGCCTATATATTGATCACAATATTTGAATAAATGATATCAATTACATCTCCAAACAACACCTTTCACTTGTTTATTTCGTCATTTTTTACTTTCGCCCCAAAAACCATTTACGGAAAGCCCTACGAACCATTCTGGCAAGGTTAGGTTTGGTTAGGTTAGGCAAACAGTTAAAATTTTGGGTCGTAGTAATTTCAGGAATGGATATTTAGTTTTTTCATCATCTTGCAACACAACGGCGTGGCTGGAAACACTGATAGGAGGTTACGTCATCACACGTGCACAACATCTGGCTCTCGTAGAGGAAGGAAAGGACAGCAACGGCAATTGTGCGTCGGAGAGATATTTTTCGTGAAAAACGCATGAATTCCCACTCAAGCACATTCAACAACGTAAGAAAATACCTCCAGGAACTATCTAAATGTTAGAAAAACTCATTTCAGTAAGTACTTTCTTCTGTAAAAATGAAGAAATCCGTTGTTCGGAGATGTAATTGTTACCGAATAAATAAATTTAATTTGATCAGACTTATTAAATTCAATGTTATTTTATAATAATTATAACTATTAAGTGTAATAATATTAATAGAATCCCTATAATAATAATAAAACTTTATTATATTGCTTATATACTGACAGATTAAATGCATAAGTTTTACTTAACAATTTTCAATAATAATAGTGACTTAATGTTAAATATGCATGTATGTTAAAATTTAACATAAACAAGATTTTATTATTTACATTCATCATCATCATCTTCTGAATAGTTGTCATCATTCATTGATTATCACATGTGGGTAGTCTGCACTGTCAGTGCAACTGAAGTTATTTAGACAGAAGACGCAGTTTGTAGTTTCTAATGGATTGGTTGGTTGATTGATTTGTTGTTTCAAGTCCACTTTATGCACAGTAAGCCTAATTGGGACTGGACCTACAGTATAAAGTGGGATCCGAACCATTATGTGCCTCTACCGAGTATCGAATCTGGGACCTGTTCATTACAAGACGGTGATGCTACCACTGCACCATCGGGAAGACAGTTTCTAATGGAGTTGCAAGCTAGTAGATCCAACAGAGTTTAAGATGCTGGCTGCCATTACCAGCTCTTTCTTTTTTCAATGTCCACCTTCTCTTGCTTATAGCGGATTGATAATTATAATCGCACGTTTAGCATGTTTCTTGCAAGTTGATAAGTGTCTATCTCACCCTTCTTTACACAGCATAGACGACATGTCATGTCATTCGCATGATGTACGGAAGATTTTGGAGCATGCAGTAAGCACGAGAACTACAGTTTGCCCATTATTAATTCATTGACATCCCATTAATCTCCGAGAGTGCGAAAATATTTCCTGTGTTTGTTGGCAGGAAGGATGCACTTACTTTTCCTTTTCCTGCAAATACACATGGAGACTTATCATATCTCGACATACATTTTTCATATGAATTGAATCTATTTTCTTAATGTGAAGAATCCACATGGGTATTTTAGTACTATATTTCAGAAAGAATTTAACCATGATTCTTTCATGGAATCTCAAACACACAGTACACACATCTGTGTCATCTGAGCCTCTTTACTGATTCATAACTCTCATTAGCAGCAGCAGTATTCACCAACAAATTACCATATCTTCTTCATGTTTACTGTTGAGATTGAGCACTTTGGAGCTCCCTTCAGATGTGATGTTCCACCATTTATCTCCACAGTCTGCGAAGTGTTTTATTAAAAAAAAATTACAAATGCTCTGGTTTCCTACATTCGTTAACAAGAAATGCAATTAGAGTTGTTTTATTCATTACGTGACTTTTTTCTGCAAGTATGTCTCTGAAGCTCATGATAATGGTTATAAGAGAAAACCCATTTGAAGATTTCGATTCTGTGCTGTCATAATAATTCGAGCAAATAGTGCCTTGTCTGATAATTGACCTGCCATTACTATCCACTGCCTTGTTCTTGGATCAAGAGAGGAACAGAAAGAACTAGACGGAAATCATGTAGAGCCGATGTTTATGCAACTGAAAGAATATTCGGAGAACATATACAGTAGAGTATGGATTAGTACAGGTAACAGAAAG
Organism: Lepisma saccharinum; assembly: GCF_977018435.1. NCBI lineage: Eukaryota > Metazoa > Arthropoda > Insecta > Zygentoma > Lepismatidae > Lepisma > Lepisma saccharinum. The sequence continues at coordinate 145,660,143 of NC_139229.1, read as the reverse complement.
ACCCTACAGTTGCTTGAACCAATGCTCACATGATGTGTGTCACTATAGAGCAATGTGTGTGTGTACCAATAGAACAGCTCAGAAACGAACATGGTCACAGTAGTAACTTACCCTTAGTATGGTGTGTAATCTCGAACGGCCAACACCATTTCATATCTGTGTGGCATGGACTTGATGAGGTGATCGATGAGAGCTTGGTAGATTCCTCGCCACTCTTCACTTTGAGCAATATAAGCTCTGGTAGAGTTGAGGGAGTGGGAGAATGCATCTGCCAAGTGCATCCCAGACATTCTCTATGGGATTTAAGTTCAGTAATCACGGTGGCCACTCCATACTCAGTATTCCATCGTCCCCTGGCACGTTGTGCACTAACAAACTCTGTGAGGATGAGCATTATAGCCGATGAAAAGGAAACTATCACCTATTGCACCTTGCACGGTATGGCAAGAGGTCTGAGATTCTCGTATCCATATCTAGATGACGTGGAGGTCCGTACGTCCCACAATTTTGATTCCAACCCACAAAATCATTCCACCACCTCCATTTTAGAATGTTCCTTGAAGAAAAACATGGTTATAGCATTTTCCACATTCCCTTCAGATTAGGCACGTCTATTGTAAGGCTAGGGGCTGAATCGCAACTCATCAGAGAACACCGCTCAACCCCATTCGCTGTGGCCCCAATTGCGATGTTCCTCAGCCAAGTTTCTACGGATTGAAAGCTATACGGTGATGGAACACACACCATGAGTCTATATGCATAGAGGCCATCTTTAAGAAGTGATTGCAGACAGTTTGAGATGACATCTGTGCCCTATTTCTGTGAGTATGGCATGTTATAGCTTTGTTGCATTCTGTCCTCTGTTCCAATCGGTTGTTGACAAGAGGTACCTGTTGTTGATCGAGGGCGACCTTGACCTTGCCTTCGTCGCACATTTCTCGTTGTTTGGAACCAAATCTATAGGCGAGAAATGGATTTTGAGAGACTCCAAGGGCTACAGATACCTCTCACTGTCTGTCCAGCTTCCGTCCTTCCTATGGCTCTCCACGCCATTGATTCAGGTAAATCGCACTTTAGAAGCATTGTACCACTTGCCCACGCTCCTCAATGAACTCTTACACTGTCCTTGGACTGCTACTGTCATACACACAGCTGCACACTTCAGTTGTTAATTCAGAGATATCGGCATTAATGATGGGCAAATATCCAATTGTCTCCAGTGATGGTGTTAAATACCAGGAGCGTATACTCTCGGCTAACTAGGCTATCTGCGAAGCCTGAAGCCTAGAGAATAAAATTCAGGAGAAAAATCGATCAAAAATTTTAAATATTATTATTCATATCAGTGAGATGATGATGCTGATTCTGGAGTTGGCAACCTGATTTATTATGAGTTTGTAACCTGATTTCCTATGAGTTGGCAACCTTATTTCTTACCGGTTGGCAACCTGATTTCCTATGAGTTGGTAACCTGATTTCTTCTGAGTTGGTAAATTTATTTCTATTCATAGCCTAGGACCACGTGACATAGTTAGATAGCCCAGATCTTGGAATCAGTATACGCCACTGTTAAATACCATCCAACTTGTCAATTAAATTATTAAAAAATTCACATATTTTAATTAGTGTTATTATTATAATCTTAATTATTATTGTCATTATTATAAATTTAGATCAAAATTATCAAAACTTTCCATTTACATCAAGGTTATATGGAAAGTGGAGTGATAACACAAAGAAGGCAAAGAGTTATGACATGCTATCACATATTTTCCATCTCTTGGCATCCCAACCTTACCAAAAAATCATATTAGAACCCGTCCCCCCCGAGTGGTACCGACAACTTGCCTGGTTCAAGCCCTATGTCGTTTATGTGAAGGCATTCTTAATTAATTTTCTGTGTTAACGGGATAGATGAGCACACAGCATTCTGTTTCATAATTCGTAATAAAGTGGTGTCAGTCAAAAATAAATTAAATGTTGCGGTAAAAGCTGTGATTATATTATATTTAATAGTACGTGCAATAACAAATTGTGTTGCCGGTATTAGGACATGTGAATATTTTTAGACCACCATGTTAATCAGAAAAGGTATGTTAGTCATTTAACTTTCATTTGGGGGATTGTGTATTCTTAGGGTTGCTAGATTTAGTGAGTGGAAATCCAGGATACGATTGCAGACAAAGAAAGGATATTATTCTGGTACCTTGTATATTATTAGAAAGTAAGGTAACGGTTCCAATTGTTTAATGATTTTTTTTTTCTCAAAGTTTCATAGAAATGATTTTTACAGTAAATTTGAACCTTGGTGAAATTAATTACCACTGTTTGGAGTTCCGAAAAGTATAATTTATCAGCAAAAAAAGAAGTAAAGATTACCTTACACAAGCATCAGCACTTCCGATCTACAAGGCATTTTTGTTTAAAGAAGAAAGAGAAAGTATCGGGGAAATGATTGTGAAAGTAAATTTGAAGCTTTCTGTAAGTAATTAACACTCTTTGCAGTTCTGAAAAGTCCTAGTTATCGACTAGAGAAGATGTAAAAGCTACATTATGCAAATATCTCTGCTTCCCATCGACAAGGCATTCCACAGATCACTCCTGACACGAGCGAAGCTTGAAGGAGTGTTGTGCTTGACACCAACATAATGAGATGTTCATAGCATTTAGGGAAATTATTGTAATGCTAGAAGCCCTAAATTTCACCCACCTAACCACAAAAACATTTTTAGATGTTATTTGATTACTAAGAGCCCTAAACCTTGACTAGTCTAACCTAACTACAAAATCCCTTTGCACTACACATGTTTGACCTAGATGTCAGCAGAAGTCTGTAACAAAGATGACAGTAAATAAATGGGTGGTTGCATGGGTGGAACCATATAGGAGTGTACTGAACAATTATCAAGTAAACGTGCCTTGAGTAATCACTAAAACTCCGAAGTATGTGTTAACAGACATAAATAAAATTTGAACCATGAAAAAAATACCATTGTGAAATCTGAATTATACAATCAAAATTTGGACTGAAAGAAATATCAGATATTTTCTTACGAGTTATATTTTCAAATAAAACATTGAAGGGAAGAGCATTACATCATATTACCAATTTTGAAAAAAAAACAAGACCCGTTTTTGAGAAAATATCCTTCAAAATTTATTCTCCCTGACATAGAAATGTAAGAATCTCACATGAAAGTGCTATTCAAAAAGACTTTTCCAACGGCACCTGAATCATTTCTGTAGGTGCCCTGATTGCCAAAATATTGTAATTTAAAATTAACGAGATTGTGAAAAAATTGGCTAATGTCGCACATTTTGCACACCTGTGATTTCGGAAATGCAAAAGATATGTATCTGAACTTGCATAGGTTACTACCAAAGGCGGCTCATTAAATATGCCAAATTGCAAATCAATCAATATATGTGGGGTTGAAAAGTGCATATACATTTCTTGATTTCACTTGGAATGACCCTGATTTTATGACCCATGTGCTACCTGTTTAAAAAAGCAAAATATGTTCCCCCAATACCATTTTCGTCCGGATCATGAAGAGAGAATTCAGACATTTTGTATATTTTCTTAGAATGTAAATAAGAAATGCACATGAATATGTTGTATGCTTAGGTAACAGTATTCTCATTTCAGGATGCCGGAGTTCTTCCTTGAACATGGAGGCTCGGCCATTAAGTGGATGGAGTACCTTTCGACATTGTGTTGTGACACAGCTGCAAGATTTGACAGTGGATACATTTCATGAAATCATCTCAAAGGCTGGGGGTTTGCTTGTCATTCTTCCAGGTGATATATCATCTCTTATGGAAGAAGAAAGACAGGTTAGTTTGTTGTTTAATGCCCTTGTTTTGTTAAATTTTTGTAGCAGATATTTCAAAGAGGTATGCATTAAGCATTGGTTCTTAATGTATAATATTTTATTTTCCAATTTTGCCCCAACATAAAATGCCTCTGGGGTTCACCCATCCTCTGATGAATGGGTACCTTGGAGGTAAAGATTGTCAGAGCATAGTGCTGATCACATCACTCCCACAAGTGACCGAGATCATAAATTTGTGGCACCCTAACTGTACATTCATGGAAAAAAAATACTTCCCATAGAGAATTTATACCATTAGTCGTACGGGGAAGTATTTCTTTCCATGACACTACACCCCCTCCCAATATGTACTTCTTGACACAGTGCAATGAATACTAAGTAGCTTTACTTAGGGCTCAATGATGATAAAAAATCATTGGAACATCCATGTGATTTGTTGTAATATGAATCCAAGGGAACAAAAGGTGTTACCATCTACCCAATGTATAGTTCATACGAAAAATCCAGAATAAAATATTTGTGAAGCAGGTGGTTTAACCATTTCTGAATCTGCCAATTAAAAAAAACTGCAGACCTCCCCGATGGTGTAGTGATAAATTTGTAATCAAGTTAAAACAACATTTCAATTCCAATTGAAAAAATGAACTGCACTACATTTATGAGATACACTAGGCAACTGTACTTCTGTGTACACAGACAGGCTAATTGTAACTGTGTGTGAAATAGATGGAGATGTGATGATGATGAATAATTAGAAATTAAAGGCACCGTCCCAGCATATTTGCTTTGAATGAATGGGATAAATCGCAGATAAACATCTGCAAATGTGATTGGCCAAATATTTAAAATAGAATTATTCCTGAATAATTGTATTTTATTCCCTCACTTATACCATGTCCCATTTATCTCTAGAGCAAGGCTGCACATAACGGCAGAGAAAGGGAAGAAATCAAGTGGTTAGAGTGAAACAGTACACGCTGCTGTGAAGGCTGGTAACTGCATTCACTTTCTACCTCCACGTATTCCCGTTTCCTCAAATGTTCATTGGTGTAGCCTTCTTGCATCACTACTTTAGCACAAACTTGTTTTCGTTTGCGTGCTTCAGAGATATTTTGGACAGGGTATAACTTATTCAATGAGGACATGAAAGGTAAAGTTCCCCGTGCATACAGCACTCTGCTATGAAGGCACATTTAGGGGTTGTTGGGTTAGCCCCCCCCCCCCATACACATATGCACATGCACATTTTGGAGAAGATGTGATCAGCACCATGCTCTGGCCACTTTTACCTACCAGGGTTGCCACCACATACCCATTGATTTGATGCATATCTCATATTATATATTATCTATACATTATGTTTATTTTCTAAAGAATTTTGCAGAGTTAGTAATGGAATTCTTGTAAAATTTTTGCATTATTTTCTTTCATTACTTGTTGACCTCCATGGTGGAGTGGTTAGCACAGCATACTAGGATGCCAGGGGTCGCAGGTTTGAATCACAACTTGAGCGTGGATATCGTTTGTTAGTGCCCGTTCATCACGTCATCACTCATCATCATCATTAGTAAAAAGTGGCAGAAAAGCAATGCTAAATAACAAGTGTTTAAAAGTGTTTCCAGTTGCCTCCATTGTGATTTCCATTGGATTCTTTCATTGTAACTCTCTGTGGAGTGTATGTATAAGTTAACTGTAATGGCATTCCTCTCCTAAATTTATTGCATTCTTGGCTTTTTGATCCATTATGAAATTTGGTGAATGCCAGAATACACGGCATTTATAAATTAACATTTACCTTCTTTTCTTTCCTGAAGCACCTGATTGAACTGGAATCTGCACTGATGCTGTTGGAGGTTTCTATCCCTGTCTATTTCATCCCGAGCACGCCTGAGCTTGAGATGATACTGGATGATATTTCTCATAGCTTCACAGATGACCACAGTAGTTCTGCTGCAGAAGGTAAACCACACTTTTATTGATCATCAACAGGGATATGTAAATTATGTTTTATCAACTTCAATTATGTGATGTTTGTTGCTTGTGATGTCACGTGCACTTCTTCTGATGTTTTGAGCTGCAGAAGCCACGAGTGTGCAAGTGCCATGTGGGGTAGCGAGTGCAAGAATTTTTCACACAGTAATTGCTCTATTCATTTTTATTATGTTAACCCATTACCTGTGGTGGATCTATATATAGACTCTCTAAAAGTTGTCCTTTTTTTGCAGAGCGTCTATATATAGACGGTATTTCAAAATTAACTTCTTGTATTGCAGCAAGTCATTTTTATAGACACCATTTTTCCGTGCTATTACAAGTCTATATGGGCTATTGTAAATCAAACAATCCATTGTTGATGCTTTGTCGGTTTCTGAAAAATATTTATTTGCAACATGGAATTAGAGCTATGCTGGTCTAGTCGGTAGGGTGTCTGAATGCCATGTGGAAGACCCAGGTTCGATTCCTGGGATCGGAATTATACCAGCCTTGTCCCTGCAAAAATCGGCTCTGGGGCTCACACAGCTTCAAATAAATTGGTACTTTGGGGCAACCCTGGAGGGTAAAGGTGGCCAGTGCATGATGCTGATCACATCACCTCCAAAATGGCAGAGATCCACAATATGTGGTGAGGCCCTACACATCCCCTAAATGTGCCTTCATGGCATGGTGCTGTATGCAAGGGGAACTTTACCTTTTACCTTACGTAATATGGAATGTTTATTTGCAGCAGTCTGTATATTGATTGCTGTCCTTAACTTCATTATGCAGCAAGTCTTTTTATAGTTATTTTTTTATTTATGATTAAACGAATTTGCAGTTGCATCTATATATAGATGATTTATTTTTGGACACACTTCCCTTCAACGTTGCTGCAAGGAGGGGTTAATATATGTTGTTTATATTTGCCTTTAATGAGAACTGAAAACTTTGTTTTTGCATTGTTTATTTCTCAGTATTTATTCTGTTCTCTGGTCACATTTATCAGTTTATGAGGTTTCTTAACTTAATCCTCCATCATAGTTTTTCTGCATTCTAGTTGTATGTACAATTGTATGTCTCCCAAAGTTCTATCAGAAATCCATCTTTTGCTGTGGCTCAAGTGCTTAGGGTGAGAGAGCAGGCAGAGATAGGAAAGAATCAAAGAGTAGCACTTGCAAATACAAATAAAGAAAACAATAGCAGTTCCCCCTTCACTTTAATAGCTTAAACCACCAGTTGTGCTGACTTGTTCACGTACTTTCACCATCACTGCGACTCTTTCTAAAAAGATTCAAGCTTGCATATTAATACCTAAGTAACATCACAACTCATTTTTTAAATGGTAAATGATGTTCACAACAAAGTTTGGGATCCATGGTGGATGCGGTAAACGCAGTTTAAGTATTACCAACGAGAAGTTCCATGTTTCCACGTTGCAGAATTCGAAAGTTTTTTCCAATGAATGTTGAAGACTCCCTGCCTTCATTCACTAAGGATATGGCATGGTACCACGTCACTTCTTTGTTAGTTCCTGGGTGGCAGTAGTTGCATTTTCTCACATTTGGTGGTGCTGGTTTGTTTTTCCTTGCTTTGGATGTCTGCTGTGCTTTCTTCTTTCTGTCACCGAGAGGCGTTGCTGGGTTGTGCTTCTGTTGCGTTGTGTTGATCGGTGTGGTGTAGTTCTGTTATTTGCAGTTGTGAGCCTCCGAAATCAATAAAAATAATAAAAAAAAACTCCAATTGTGCAAGGTGGAAACATGAAACTTCATGTAGGTAAAGTTGGGAATGTTTCAGAGAAATGAGTAATTTTCACATATAGATGACTGGTGCAATTCTTCCCATAAGTGGAAACATTCTGCTTTGAAGCAAAATAATTTTACCCATTAAAAATCTGCTGAGAATGTTTATGAGGGTTTATTAATTACAATTGTCTTCCCCTTCCAGCTCTAATAAATTCAATCTCTGCTAATGGGTATCAGGTGGTTGTTGGAAGCAGTTCAGCTTCTGCAAAATCAGATATGCAAATAGCAAACATACAGGTAAGTTAATCTGACATTTACTATATAAAAAAGAAGCTCTTAATTGTTATTCAAGCTCACTGCATTTTTTCTGTGCATTTGAATCATATGTATATTAATTTTTTCAGTGAAAGAAAATTGTTAGGGTCATGATTGGAGTATTAGGTATTAATGCGGTAATTATTTTTTTCAAGCAATAGGGAGCTCATACAGTTTCTATAATAGCTTGTATCCTACCTATCATACACAAGTTACATATTCATTCTGCACCTTTTATGCTTCCCAACAGTAATGTATAAAATTGAGGTGAAGGCAATTAAAGATAAATTAGGATGATTAAAGTACTTGATTTTGCAACATAATGACTTCAAATGTTGTGGTAGACTAGTACTGAGCACGGTGTTGATGTATAGGTCGGTACTTGCCAGTGTCCAGGTGTCTTTCATAATCTGCAAAGATATCACACAACATTTGTGTGTAGTTTTCATTATATTCTATGTGATCAAAAGTATCTGGACACACCGTGAATTGTGTATCGTAAAGGGTGACGCAGTACTTCCATCTACCATGTGGAATACATGGTCAGCAATGTCAGTAGTCTGCAGACAGTGTGAGACAGCAGTATGGGACGGTCTGAGGAACTCATGGCCTCTCAACATGGTCAGGTGGATGGGTGCCACTTGTGTAAGAAGTCTGTGCATGAGATTTCCACCCTCCTAAAAAACCTCCCATGTTGACCTCCAGACACCGTTGAGTGTTGAAGAGGGTCGTACAGCATAATCGTCAATCATCCATCGCCACCATCTCACAGGAATTCCGAACTGCATCAGGATCTACTCCAAGCACCATGATTGTTCCGCTCGAGGTGCAGCAACTTGGTTACCATGGCCGAGCAGCTGCCCATAAGCCAAACATCAACAGGCAAATGCCAAATGCCGCCTCGCGTGCTGCAAGGAGTGTCGAAACTGGACCATAAAACAGTGGAAAACCGTTGTGTGGAGTGATGAATCATGGTACCCAATGTGTTGATCCGATGGAAGGGTGTGGCTGTGGCACGAATGCCTGGCGAACGACTTCTACCAGTCTGTATAGTGCCGACAGTGAAATTCGGGGGTGGCGGGGTTATAGTGTGGTCATGTTTTTCCTGGAAGGGGCTTGGACTCCTTGTTGCTTTACGTGGCAATGTTTAGGTACAAGCTTACATTGACATTTTAACCACACTCATGCTGCCTACCATCGAAGACCAGTTCGGGGATGACCAATGTGTCTTTCAACACGACCAAGCACCCATCCCTACTGCAGGGCTTGTGGGGGAGTGAGTGGTTTGACAACAACAATGTCCCACTGGCCTGCACAGAGTCCTGATTTAAATCCCATGGAACATCTCTGGGATGTTTTGGAATGCCGAGTTCGTGCTAGACAACACCGACCCACTTCGATACCTCTTCTCATTTCTGCGCTCCTTGAGAAACAGGCTGCCATTCCCCAGGAAACCTTCCGCCACCTGATTGAAAGTATGCCTGTGAGAGTGAAGGCTGTCATCAAGGCTATGGGTGGGCCAACACCGCATTGACTGCCAGTGTTCCCAATGGAGGGTGGTCCAAACTTGTACTTCATTTTCAAGTGGGTGTCCGGATACTTCTGATCACTTAGAGTATATTGGAAATTATGCGAAATCCATTATTTTCATTATTTTGTTAACAGTACGAGGGGATAGGGGATGAATTTTGTGATTAAATAATTATGAATGTTTTAGAGCAAAAATTGGTTAGATTTATGCAGCATAGCTTCAATTAACCCTTTCAAGCCGTATGACGAAATATTCGTCATGCTTGGAAATTCCCCAAGGACGGGAATGTTGGAAAATGTTTTTCTTTTTTAAAAAAAGTTGTAATAACACGATAAATGCCAATGAGGGCTCGTTTTATTCAGAATTTCCAAGGCTTTCGTTCGGTAAGGAAAACATATCGATGTGTACCCATTTTTGGAAGCAACAGACCGAGGAATTTAATTTTTTTTCTTCCTTCTTCTTTCAAAGTTTGGCTAGCTCCCATTCGGTAATACTCATCGATCTGGGCAAACCACCACCTGTCGCTGATTGCCCCAAGTTATGTAATGGCGAATACATAGTATCAAAACGATAATACAAATAGTATTTTTTTTAAAAAATGAAGAAGAAGAAGAAGAAAACTTAAGGTCAAGGAGAATGTTTATCACAACTGACCGGAAACTCCTGTTCCAAGTTATATAAAGGCGAATACGTAGTATCAAAACGATAATACAAATAGTATATTTAAAAAAAATAAAAATAAAAAACTCAAAATCAAGGAGCATTTTCATCGCAACTGGCCGCAGTGACATCATCAGAAATGCGCCCATCGATCAGGGCAAACTGCCACTATACAGTGATTGCCCCAAGTTATATAAAGGCGAAAACGATAGTACAAATAGTAAATTTTATAAAAGAAGAAAGAAAAAGAACTCAAAATTGAACCCATTGGCTAATGCCCATCGATCAGGGCAAACCACCACTAGTCGCTGATTGCCCCAAGTTATATAAAGGTGAAAACGACAGCACAACAATTAACCTGGCGACGCAAGAATGACGTCAGAGTCTACTCGGCGATGACGGCAGATGTGAGGTGAAAGTTTGGAAAATAAACCAAAAAAGATTCCATGTGTTTTTTTTTAATTCAGGATCCTGTTTATTAAACTTTTATTACCAAAACATTTGTTTGACGAAATATATGTCGTCCGTCCTTGAGTTACTTCTGGCATCTAGAGGCCCTGCCCCAAAAGGGTTAAAACCTTTGTTCTGAAAAGTATGAAATGTATTAAAATGTTTCAATTTCCAAGGCTTTCGTTCGGTAAGGAAAACATATCGATGTGTACCCATTTTTGGAAGCAACAGACCGAGGAATTTAATTTTTTTTCTTCCTTCTTCTTTCAAAGTTTGGCTAGCTCCCATTCGGTAATACTCATCGATCTGGGCAAACCACCACCTGTCGCTGATTGCCCCAAGTTATGTAATGGCGAATACATAGTATCAAAACGATAATACAAATAGTATTTTTTTTAAAAAATGAAGAAGAAGAAGAAGAAAACTTAAGGTCAAGGAGAATGTTTATCACAACTGACCGGAAACTCCTGTTCCAAGTTATATAAAGGCGAATACGTAGTATCAAAACGATAATACAAATAGTATATTTAAAAAAAATAAAAATAAAAAACTCAAAATCAAGGAGCATTTTCATCGCAACTGGCCGCAGTGACATCATCAGAAATGCGCCCATCGATCAGGGCAAACTGCCACTATACAGTGATTGCCCCAAGTTATATAAAGGCGAAAACGATAGTACAAATAGTAAATTTTATAAAAGAAGAAAGAAAAAGAACTCAAAATTGAACCCATTGGCTAATGCCCATCGATCAGGGCAAACCACCACTAGTCGCTGATTGCCCCAAGTTATATAAAGGTGAAAACGACAGCACAACAATTAACCTGGCGACGCAAGAATGACGTCAGAGTCTACTCGGCGATGACGGCAGATGTGAGGTGAAAGTTTGGAAAATAAACCAAAAAAGATTCCATGTGTTTTTTTTTAATTCAGGATCCTGTTTATTAAACTTTTATTACCAAAACATTTGTTTGACGAAATATATGTCGTCCGTCCTTGAGTTACTTCTGGCATCTAGAGGCCCTGCCCCAAAAGGGTTAAAACCTTTGTTCTGAAAAGTATGAAATGTATTAAAATGTTTCAATTTCCAAGTATATTTATCAGTATTGGTGTTAATCGGTAAGTGTATCAGTATTGATATCATTATGGACCCAAAGTGGTGTAGGCTCAGCCCTAGGGTAGACTGATGAACATCACAATACCATCGCAGTAGTGAATTGACGATGTTGATACCAGAGATTAATATGCATTCAGCAAATTGTGTATATTATATTAATATGACACCTTGTATAAAGCAAAGAATTTTCTTTCAGGGCAAATTGTCTGGCTATGGAATTGAGGACAAACTTCCCACAGTAGCATTAGTTGCTCATTATGATAGTTTTGGCATTGCTCCAGTAAGTACAGCAAAGAGTATATTTCTAATAACGAATGCAATCTTTTGTTTGGATTATCTAGAAATGAAGGTATAAGATTCTGTCAAAATTCTTTGCAAATGTCATGTTACCACAGTACCTCAGATTTGGTTGATTTTTGACAAAATAAGGTAAATTATCCAATAGGGTGATATTATTTATTTAACAAAGTGTACAGCAAAGTAAAGTGACATAACATCACTTTTTCAACTTGTATCACATGCATTTTGTGCCAGAAAGAGTTTAATTGTGGAGGGGATTCCTGACATGCTTTGGGTAACAAGTTTTGTAATTCACCCTCTTTTGAAAGGTGTTTCAATTTGCAAATTTGCCCCAGTTAACTCATGCCAGCTAGAGAAGTAGTTGGCTTTCAGTTTGATATGATCTTTGACTGCTCCTTCAGTAATTGCATGCTTATATTGCCTTGCAGGACCTTTCATTTGGTGCTGATTCAAATGGCTCGGGAGTGGCAATGCTCTTGGAACTTGCGAGGCTCTTCTCTCACCTTTACACAAGCTCTCGGACACATGCACGCTTCAATATTCTCTTCCTCCTCTCTGGAGGGGGTAAATTCAACTACCAGGGGAGCAAGAAGTGGTTGGAGGACCAATTGGATGGGGTGGAAGGCAGTTTGCTACAGGTAAGTTTTATGAAAACATTAAATACCAGAATTCCGACATTTCGGCCACACTGCATTTGAAAAAACCATTTTGGAGCTGAGGTTTTCTTATAGATAAGCAGGAAACACACTTTCCATGTAACTTTGGCCAGTGCTTTCATACATTCATTCTAAAAAATACTGTATTTTTTGTGGGTAGTTAACATTGAGTGCACATATTTTGTTATGAACAATTACAAATTACTATAATGAGAAAAATTCCCATCAGGTTAATTGTCAAAGTTTGTTTATTTAACCCTTCATGGGTAATGCTAGAAGAATTACATCAATGGTCGTGCATGGTGCAAGATACCAGGTTTTTAAGGTTTGCTAAATTAATGGTCTAAAATCCTCAATAATTATGATTAGATTTTTTCTTTCAACGATTGAGATTCTATAAAATTAAACAATTGAAATTTTATAAAATTATGAAATGGCACTCTTCGTTAGTTGGGCATGGAATGGCAGACTGGATTTTCAGTAAAAACTAGGTACGCCTGTAGTTGCGCTTGGACTCGCAGCAAGGGGCTTCAACGAACCCTCCCTAGCAGCTCGAAGATCTTGCTAACACAGAAAACAAAATTGTGGCATAAAAGAGGAAGGTTAGAAACTCCCCTAGACAGAGGGTGTGTTGGCAAGACAATCATTGATAAATAACAACATTAAAACCACACACCCGGAACTAGAGACCGTGCGCAACCTACGCAAGGTTAAGTCTACTTTATGCTCAGAGAGGCTAATTGGGACTGGACCTACATTTTAAAGTTAGAGCCGAAGATCAAATCTGGGAACCCCTAATTACAAGGGGATAGATTACCACTACACCATCCGGAAGGCCTTTCATATGAAATGAAATCCTATCCATGGAAAAGAATAAAGGCTCACACATGCTGCATTTTGAAATTCTTCGGGAGTGCCTTAACCAGGATTCATAATTTGTGATATTTCACACAAAACATTTTTAAGTGTTCATTCATTTATTTTCAGTCATGATTAAAGTTCAATAGCATTGATAATGAAGATGTAACACTTATTTGTTGGTTAAAGCATTACAGGTATGGGTGTAATTCCACTTAAGTGCACATACTGATAATGTGCGAATTACTCACAATTAAATATAAACTAAAGGCTAAAAGATTAAAAATCAGCAACTTACTCACACACGTAAGTTGCTGATTTTTAATCTTTTAGCCTTTAGTTTACACTTAAGTGCACCCGGAAAGTTAAGAAATTTCAAATCAGTGGGAACTGAATTGAGGAGTGCTACTTTTAATGAAGCACCATGAATACTTCAGTGTTACTGTTCCTTTTCAGTTTGTAAATTTATATTCTATACTCATCATTGTGAGTAAGCTACACAAGTACAAGGCTCATTCAATATATAACCGCAGATATGTTGTAACAAATATTTATTACAAGCCCCAACAGATCTACAGTACTAAGTTTCAACATAGTCCCCCCCGTCCCTAGTTCAATACACCTATGCCAGCACTTGATAAGGGCACTGATTCCACAGGAAAAAAAAATATTTTGGACGCGTGTGTAACCACTCGTGCACCGCTGACTGGACTTCGTCGTCATTCTGGAATCTCGATCCAGTTAGTCCATCTTTCAGTGGGCCAAAGGTGTGTAAATCAGAAGGTGCAAGATCAGGCAGATATGGAGCTTGGGGTAAGCACTCAAACTTTAGGTCTTCAATGTCAATGGTAGACAATGTGACACTGGCAGTGTGTGGTGTCGCATTCTCATGGAGCAAAAGCACATCAGTAGACACCAGACCATGTCGTCTCTGCAGAATGGCTGGTTTCATTTGTTTTATCGCGAAAGGTTGGAGTAGGTGGTACTGTTTACAATATGACCTCTAGGCATGTAATGTTCAAGAATTGGCCCCTTGTGGTCCCAAAGCAAAGTTAACATGACCTTTCCAGCACTCCATTGAGCACACACCTTCTTCAGTCTGGGAGACGAAGGATGTCACCATGCCATTGTTGTCCTCTTACGTTCATAGAAATTAACCCAACTTTTATCTCCAGTGACAATACAATGAAGAAATGCCTCACCGTCAGCTTCATAATGGCGCAAAAGCTCCCTGCACACATCAACATTTCTTTCCTTCATTTCTGGTGTCAAACATTTTGGAACTCTGCCTCGCACACACTCTTGAACCTCAGTATGTGATGACTGATATGGTGGGCTGATCCTACACTTATTTCCATCTGGGAAGCAATTTCACTGACAGTAATTGACACTCCCGTATTAAGTCCTCTACTTGAGCAATGTTGCTTTCCGTGACTGCAGTAACAGTGCAAGCTGGATGAGGAGAATCTTCAACACTGGTTATGCCCTGTTTGAACTTCTCAGCCCACTTGTACACTTGTGATCAACTCATCCAGTTGTCACCGTACTGAACTGTCATGCGGCAATGTATTTCTATCAATTTCATGCCTTCACTCAACAAAAATCTGACGACACTCCACTGCTCCAGCTTGGAGCACTCCTCTAAGGTTGCCGCCATCTTGTGTAACTGTTTCCAAGCATCCCGTGCCAGCCCCAGCTATCAATAGCTTACAGATGCCTTCACAAAATAACAAACATATAACAATCACGGTCCTATTTTAGATTTTTTATACTACTTTTTCGGTTATTCATTGAATGCACCTTGTACAAGGGAATAAAGAAATGTTCAAGGTATTTTTTATTCTTGTGTTCTCAATTTCTATATATATATATTAGGTGCATCCAGAAAGTAAGTTTCCCACTCGCCTACACATGACAGGCCATGCGTATTGAAACCGGTTTTGCACATGCATGCGAGGCACATGCCCTGGCTAATGAATGTCCTAGAAGATGCCTCCCGAAAGTCATCAGTAGCTACGCGGCAGTGATGAAACATGGCGGCTCTTATTCCATCTCCCGCCGCGTGCGAGGTTCGTTCGATGATCAAGTTCTTGAATGCAAAACATACAGCCGATGGAAATTCATCGTCAGCTGCGCCAGACGTCATGAGCAAGCAGATGGTGCATCGTTGGTGCAGGACATTAATTGAAGGACGGCAAAATGTGCATGACGACGAGTGCAGTGGGCAGCCATCGGCCGTTATGGACGAGCTTGTGGACCAGGTGCAGCAGCGCATATTGGAGGGTCGTCACGATTACGGAACTCGGCATCTTTTCCAGCAGATTTCTCGGTCATTGTTGCACGACATTGTTACCAAATGCCTCTTGTTCCGGAAATTGTGTGCCCGGTGGGTGCCGAAACAACTGATGCCCGAACACAAAGGAAAATGCAGGGGCACAGTGCTGATATTTCTGCAGCGTTTCCATGGTGATGATGACTTTCTCAACCTGTTCTTGCACCTGAAAAAGTTCCTGTCCGGTAAACATTTTCACAGAGAGGAAGAGGTTCAGACGGCTGTCACACAGTGGTTCGGCACCAAGGTGGCGGACTTCTACGACGCAGGTATACAGAAGTTGGTCTCACGCTATGACAAGTGCCTGAATTCCGGCGGGAATTATGTTGACAAAGTAACTGGACAAGTTCTGTATCTGTGGCAATAAATCATTGAATGAAATAATGTTTCCTTTTTGTGCACGACCCCAGGAAAACTTACTTTCTGGATGCGCCTAATACTACATCTGCATATACAGTATGGAAAAACTTTAGTATTAAAACATGCTTTGAAATGTAGTTGGTTCTGTTTATTTTGTAAATCATATATAGGTTCTTCATATGGCTGTAGTTTCTGTTTGTTGTGATTTCCAGGATGCTTCATACACATTGTGTCTGGATAGCGTGTCTTCTGGTGATGGCTTGTATTTGCATGTTTCTAAACCTCCAAAGGAAGGAAGCCCAGGAGACATACTTTTCAAGGTTTGTAAGTAAATGAAATCATGAATGTTTACAATTTTTTAAGTTTAAATTGTGTGTAAATGAATGTTGAATATTCCAGAAGAAAATAAAAAGTTGAATGTTTGGAAAAGGCATTCCTCATTTGATAAATAAGTATTCAGCATGTCCAAAAGTATGGAATTAAGGGATGGGGCCATTGGTGGAGAGAATGTTATGTAAACATTGTTACCTGATAAACTAGTGGAATTTGTACTCACAAGAACATAGGTGTTCTTTAAGGTGCCCATGTGTGTGTCATCCTCAAGAGATCTACCTACAGTGCTGCTACAGACTTCTCTGTGTGAAAAGACTTCTAGAGGAAAGTGCTACAGTAAAGTTAATTATTGTGCTCCCCTGTGCTTTGCACCATGCCATGAAGGTGTATAGGGAGTGTGGAGTTAGGGCCCCACACTTTCTTGATCACGGCCGAAGGTGGGGTGATGTGATCAGCACCATGCCCCTGGCTGCCTTTAGCCCCAGAGTTTCCTCCAGATACCCACTTTGTACAACACTGGGTGGTCCCTGGAGTCGCTTGAACAGGTGGAGGAAATCCCAGTTCTTCCCTGCTGGAGATCGAACCAGGGTCTCTTGAATGGTAGTCAGATGCCCTAACGACTGAGCTACCGCAGCTTCATGGAAAGTGCTACAGTGGCTGTGAAAAAGCACCAAGTACTGAAAAGGAGAATTTGCAGTGCATATTTTGGGGATTCCCAAAATGTGCACCGTGGCACCCTAGGGTGCTAAGGGTGCCGTGAAGTGAAAAAAGTTTGGAAACCACTGGCATAGGTAATAAATCATATGTTTGATAGCCGTAGTGGTTCCAGACGTTTCAGACACTGCAGTGGTTGCAAGAGTGGCTGAACTGTTTCCGCTTGGAAATCTTCCTCTCTGAGAGGTCACGAATGTTGTTTTTCACATTTTTACAGTGTGCAAAGTCTTGTTCAGTTTTCACATTTTTATTGTTACTTGGATAGGACTTAGCATTGAGCAGATGTCAACAAATATCTTTCCTAGGCTTAACTGCTAAATTTTTCATTTTCAGGAAATGAAGTTTGTAGCTAGTCAGCATTATCCAAATGTAACAGTGGACACTGTTCACAAGAAGATTAATCTTGCAGACGACCTCTTGGCTTGGGAACACGAGCGACACAGTATTAGGCGGCTGCCTGCATTCACCTTATCAGCATTACAGGTATTACTTAAGTATATTTCATAGTTATTTATTCTTGCTTGTTTTGTTGTGTGCTGAGTTTAAGTTGTTTCATGTATGATGTGAGATACGTGATGATTTAAATTTAAGCCAGACTGTGGTGGAGTGGTCAAGTTCTTAGCGTGTAGATTGACTGGTGGCAAACAAACTTTTATTATGCTTCTTATTTAGTAGTGGTTATTATGGGATTAAGGGTCAATTCCTCAGAGTGAAGAGGGTTTTGGCTGGTCTATGTCCTACATCTACCAACTTGGAGATGAAAACAAAAAATATGCCAGCATTCAGCATCTCTTATCAAGAAAATAGTTATGTTAAAGAAAAGAGAGGGGGGAAGAAAGGGGGGAGAGGGAGAGAGAGAGAGGATGAATAAGAAATCTCTTCATTCTATCCATCTAGGATTTTTTTTTATCGTGGGCAAAAAAATTGAAAATTGCCTGTAATTTTCAAAGATGATGCTCGTACTACAGCTCTTATTTTAGGGGATTTAGTTTGTTCATTAGGAAGGGAAGTGCAGCATTTCTGATATACCGTATCTAGTGTGTTTGAGGAAAGGCACATATGTCACAAAACTGTGATTTTCTCTCGGTGTTCATCTAAGTCACACTGAATCAGTTTAAAAAAATTATTACCTATGAGTAAAAGTTTAAATGTGCAAAAATTCTAAACAATGGTGATCCAACATATATATCATGTCTGTAGTGTTTGTTATCAAAAGAGACTGTCTGCTGTAAAATTGCATTTTTTTACTTTAGTGCTTCTTCCCGAACAGCACATTTTTACTGCACTGTGGAATGCAGTGTGTTTGTGCCAGATCAAAGAAATTTGCAGTTTTTATTTCTGGGAACTGGTGCCACTGATAGATGGCTATAGCATGGAAGCGCTCTATCTCTTCATGTAATTATTATTATTATTATTATTATTATTATTATTATTACAGACCTTCAAGGATTCAAGGCGATCTACAATATTTGACACGAAGGAGATGGTGGACATAGAACGTTTGACACGCAACACAAAGATTGTTGCTGAAGCATTAGCGAGGCATATTTATAACCTGTCAGTAGAAGAAGTCTTCTTCAACGCTTTGGTAAGCAAATTTTTTAATATATTTATTATATTGTTCATAATAGTGTGCATGATGGATCATTTTGGAAATAAAAATGTATTCCGAAACCTACCATTTAGAAGTAATTTCCTGTTGGAAAAAGCTTCGAGAATTAAATGCACTTAATAGACAACCATTCTGAAATTACTGAAAACAATAAGAAAGCTTGGATCAGGATGGGATTTTTTTTTTCTGGTCCTGACTTTTATTTTTATGTAGTTAAGCAGGGAGGGACTATTGTTGTGATCACAAGTGATGAAGAGAGTCCTCATTCCGTGATGATGTATTTGAGTCCTCATCTCTTGTTTAATTTCCATATTTATGATGGTAAAGAGATTGGGGAGTGGACTCCACTTTAAAGGGTGTGGGAATGATCAGGGAAAAGGTCATGAAATTTTGTTTGCATCTTTCCGCAGCATTTTTGCATTCTTCTTCTTAAATCACAGTTCCATCATGTTATGAAAACAGTGTAATTTATTTTTTGGTAGATTATCCTTGTAGTCAGTCATAGAAGAACAAAATAAAATGTATTTCATTCATTTTAAACTCTTGAAAAACACACATGTAGAATGTGTTGAAATGTTGAATAAAAAAAAGGTTAGTCACTACACGAAAAATACACTTTTTTATTAGTCTGGTTTCACAAGCATTAAAAATATTGAAGCCTCTACCAACTAAGCTTTGGTAACTTGCTTCCGAAGGCAGCCAAGCTATGGTTGTGAGCAATGTGGCTGTGGCTATGAAGAGGGAAATCAACAGCTGTCCTCCCTGTCTCTTTCGAGTATGGACAAACTCCATAACCTCCTTCATACTCAGTGGCTCTTGGCAAAGGATGCCAGTATCAAGACATTTTGTTTGCTATCGGTTCCTGTGTTGGTAGCCTTGTTTTGTGGGCATTTTTGCTATCTCTGTTTACTGTCTATGAAGCATGGTTTTTCATTCTGGTCAGTCTGTGCATGATAATAAGTGCAGAAGAGTGTGTAGTGGACAGTTACGTAGACACCCAGAAAAGTGGTTGTCAAATCTCAATAAACAGAAATTCTCTTCGAAGTCAACAAGTTGAAAAGGTATATTAGTGCAACATTTTTCAATGAAGTAGCTAGCCATAGTGGTCCATAGAGTATACATATGCATGTCTAACTTCTTTTTCGATATGGCTAATCTTCCTATCACAGGATAGAAATGAGGAACCAGTTACCATTGTGTTTTATTTGCATGAACCTTTATGGATGAATGAAGACCAAATGGGGAGGACCATGTTTAAGTTCTTGTTCTGTCTAGGCAGCAATTGCTGAACAGTGCAACATTCTTAATATTAACATCAACATGAGAGAAATAATGGAATACAGCTTGCTATCTCACAAAGATCTGCACTTCACAGTATCAGTTGCCTTGTTTTAATATTGTGGATAAAAAAGTTGTATGTCCACATCTTCCTTTACATAGTACTAGATAACATTCATAAGTTTTGTAGTTCGCAAGGCCTGTTGAAGATCAAAAGCTATGAATAAAAGAGTATTAGTTTTTCACGTCTTCATTAGTGTCTGACGTGTTTTAGCTTGGCATTTAAGGGCACCTCCTTTTCTTGTTGAAGTTTCAGTATTTCAGCAGTATTGTGTGGATCATTCTTTTCAAGTTCTTGATCATAGCATCAATTTTTTTTTCATAGAAGTTGCACTTCCTGGTGGTTGAAATCTGATAAGGTGTTGTTAACTCTCTTACAGCAATAATACTTGCAGACTGGCTTGTGTGCTGGCTAATTGTCTTTCAGCTAATCTACATAGAGTGAATGCAAAACGTGTATGTTGTTGAGTCCCACAGGAAGATAATTCCGGTGTGAACTTTTTGCATGGTTGTTGTGGCTAGAGACAGTCTGCAAGGATAAAATGTTTTTCAAACACTCACTTTTCAGAAATTCCGTGTATATTGTATAAAGCTGTACAGCAGACCTCATATCTCTGAACAATCCATCTGAAAGTTTGGCTTGGTAAGCTCTTAACATAAGATCTTTTAACATTCCTATTTTTCACGATTTTCAATAAGTATGCATTTTGGAAATCGTAAACTGCAATTTTCCAGGATGCATAAAAATAGCATGTACCTTATTAAGGTCGACTTTTGCAAAGCATCAGCAAGCGCAATGAGGTCCGAGTTGAAGATCAGGCACAATTCTCTTTGTGGTTATTGACATGTATTCTTGACCATTCTGCTTCCATTTATTGACATTTAACATCCACTTTTTGGGTATTCGAGATATTTTCTGTGCATAAATCTTCACTACACTCACTCACCGTTATGCACAGACTAATTCATCAGACTGGCCAGAATGCCAAATCACGTTTCATATGGAAGGAAAGCAAACAAAAAAAGCAGCAATACCTACAAAAACAACTCGGATACCAATGGCAAACGAATGTTCTTGACACTGGCATGCTTTGTCATGAGCTGTTGAATGGGGAGGGGTCAGTTGAGTATGCCTTCATGCTCGGAATTAACACTGACTCTTCTTACACCAGGGAGGGGGCTGTTGAGTTTGCTATTCATACTCAACAATCATAGCTTGGGTATCTTCAACCCTGTTTTATAAGGTTAAGCAGGGGGAACTCACAAAATATTATGCCTCAGTCTTGGTTTCCATGGTTCATAGTTTCAGACAATCGGAAAATCACCAGATGTTGAGTTCACCCTTTGTAATTTCATAGGTTATTACATTGTATTGACATATCTTGTAATTTTAAAGATGTAAACTTAATTGTTTTTTGTAAGGAGCATCCATGGAACATATTCGAAATTCCACCATACCTGCCTTATTGCAAGCTTCCTCTTTTGCAGGGAGTGGAAACTGAATCTCTTGAAGCCTGGATGGACTTTTTGTCTTCTCACCCAAGGTCAGCCCAGCTGCTTGCAGAGAAACACAATCCAGTCGTTATAACATTGCAAGATGTCATGTCAAGGTAAGGAAAAAATTATAAAATTTTGAAGTTGTAAAAATGTGCATATTAAAAAAAACATATTTTTCTTAAAGAGATAAGTATAGATAAACTACCACCCATATATTGTAATATGTATTTATCCGAGAAGGTAGATCACATCATAACATGTAACGTTTGAAGAGCAGAATTTCTGTTATACTTGGCAAATGTTTGGTGGGCCTGAGTTCCAATTGTGAAATGATTTTTTACAGACTGGATTAACAACGAGAATAGCTTACTGGCACACACAGCATGAATAACATACTGAAAAGTTAGGGAAAACTGTGCACAAGTATGAATCAAATATGGGCCTCTGACATTGTGTACCAGTACTATCTAACTTCATTTTAATTGTATAAATATATTTTCTACATATGTCTGTGTGTTGTGCCCTTCATGTGTCTTCATTTTGTACTGAATTTTCATCATGACAAACACATGCATCCACACCTTAGCCATGATTTGAATCTGTGCTCTGATACTCCACCACGAAGGTTGGAGCACCTCTAAGCTACAAAAACAACCCTGGCCCTTCCCACATCTTTGCTATGTCCATTTGAAATATGATACTACTTCTTGCAGTTACACACAGATCTAAGTACTATAAATTGTGGGAGGCTTTGGCTGGTAGAGTAGAATGTCAAAGAACCATGTTCGATCCATTAAAAAGCATGTTTGAAATACATTTTATGTTCTGATAAGCGAATTGGGATTGGACCTACAGTTTAAAGTGGGAATCTGCTTCTGTGCAAGGGATGCCGGTAGTCTGTGTGCATGTGAAGTACTACACTTGTGCGGGATGTAACAAGTTATTGGCAAACATACCTTACTTAAAAATGTTACGTATTGAAATTGTCATATGATTAGAATTTCATGGCTTTTGCATTATTTACATTATTTTATTTCTAGGTACCTCAAAGAAGTGAAAGTGAGCTATTTGGTGCCTGATAAAAGAGATCCCGAATTTGTATTTTATGATGTCTCCAAGTCTGTGGTGAATGTATACGGGTAAGCATTTGTTTAGCATTTTTCACATTTAATGCATTACATATGGTACAGTGGTGGTTTCTCATACGATCAAGGTAGATACACACAAACTCCAAACATTTGTCTTTGTTTCTTGTCTCCTTTGTACCTCTTTTAGCTTAATTACGATGGTGAGGATGGATAATGATTAGATATAATAAAATGTAAGATGCAACAAACTCCTACATCCAATCTGGTCAAGGCATGGATGTATTATTGTGTTCGTTCCATTATTTGTTTCAACAGTTCATTTATCCTCATTGTTGCAATTAACTTAAGAGGTAGAAAAGTGACATAAAATAACCAAAATAGAAACAAAGAAGCTGCTGTGGTGTAGTCGGTAGTGTGTGTGACTATCATGCGGGGAGACCCAGGATAGGTGATAAAAGGTCAGAATTTTTCCAGCCTTGTCCTTGCATAATACAGTTCTAGGGCTCACCCAGCCTCAAACCAGTGGCTAGTTGGGGGGGGGGGGGGCTAATGGTTTCTAGAGCATCACCTCAAGAAAAACTCAAGAAATTATGCTTTTTTTTTTTTTTTTTACAGTAAAGTGAATTTACATTGTTGTATGCAGGTACTGGGATTTGATAGAATTGAATATTTGGAAATCTAAAATTGTATTATTTAGTTGTGGTTAATGCGTGAAGTTTTGTAAAAATATTAAAGTACTGTGGTTTCCCCATCCAGGATGAAGTTTGAAGCATTAATTTTTACATGCATTAATAATAAAGTAAAAATTATAATAATAATGCCGAGGTAGCTCAGTGGTTAGGGCATCTCACTACCATGCGAGAGACCCAGGTTCGATCCCCGGTGGGGAAGAATCGGGATTTTTTCCACCTGTTCAAGTGGCTCCGGCACCCACCCAGCATCGTATAAAATGAGTACCTGGAGGAAACTCTGGGGGGTAAAGGCAGCCAGGGACGTGGAGCTGATCACATCATTCCCATCTTCAGCCGTGATCAAGAAAGTGTGGGGCCCTAACTCCACACCCCTATACTCACTCCTTCATGGCGTGGTGCAAAGCACAGGGGAGCACTTTACATTTTTTATTAATAATTAAAGCAAGTCTAAATCTCTTGTTAAAGTACAGCTTCAATTTTCATCTTAACTAGCCTTGTAGTAGGGGTTTTTCATTCAATAAAATATATATTTTCTTAATTTCCAACTATACCTAAGTAGGGGGCTATTCCATAAATGTATGGAAAGAGGGAAAAAAGGTCTAGAACAAGTCATGAATAAGTAAAGAATTTCGGATGTGTTATTTTGGTAGATACCCTGAGATTCACAATATGTGGGGCTCTACCACCACATCCTCTAAATGTGCCCTCATGGCACGGTGCTATATGCGTGCGGAACTTTACCTTGTACCTTACCTTAGAAGTTATGAAGATCTTAAGTTAAAATCAAAGCACACTTGGCCACCATGGTTTTCTCCAAAATTTTGACTTTATGTGCATCGAGTGGTTCTGAGCTCACTTCCCAGATGATGTATAAATGATTGTCTTCTTCCTTGTATATTTATTCACTGCAGGGTAGCATAACATTAAACTCAACTAGAAAGCTTGGAACATGGCTTAGGTCTACTCCAATGTTTTGGTCCTATGCCACCATTGACATGAAAAGCCACAGGTGAACCTCCTGAAATGCCTTCTGAATGTAAAGGATACTTATTGTTAGACAGGTCACATCCTAATCAAAACTGGTAACTCTCACTGTTACCAAATTTTAAAAAGATCACCTGTGTTAATTGTTGCACATTGCTGCGAGAAATGCATTCATGAAGCTATCATTGATTTTCATGTCTTGTTTCCATGACAGTAAGTTTGTGAGACATTGTCCACATAAAAACAAACTTTCCATGAGTAACTGCAGTTCGTGTAAGCATAATTACATTTCTAATCCTGATCTCCCATCATAAGACACTTCTTTCAAAGCCAAAAATATAAAGATGGTTATTGTAGCAATATGTAAAACACAAGATTTAAATTATTGTTGTTTTATATTAAAATTGAAATCGTAATATTTAATTTTTATCAAAATAAAGGACCCCGAGGGTCCCGGGTTTGAATCCTAGCATTGGCATGGGTGTTCTTTGTGAGTGTGCCTTCATCAATTTCATCATGTCATCACTCATCCTCATCATCGTGATTAGCCAACACTGGCAGAAAAGTGATGCTAAATAACAAACTTCAAGCAAGCAATCAAGATAAAGTATGAACAGTATGGTATATACTCGTCTGAAAAGTAAACAAGAAGGTACTTCATGAAGATGTGAAACCTATCTGTGCTCATGTTTTGGAATAAATATTATTGTATTTAGTCAGAATTATTGTATTATTTCAGTGTGAAGCCAGCTGTTTTTGATCTCTTCCTTACCATTGCCATCGTAGTCTATCTCGCTGTCATATATCTTTTCATACAGGTAAGGTTGAAGCTCCTTTTTTAGAATTATAGATATTATGTGTAGAGATTAAGCTTAGAGGTGTGTACAATTTCATAAAAATAAAGTTCCCTGTCTTTTCCATTTATTTCCGACCAAATCATTAGAGTAGTTATTGTTCAAACATGTCTGGAAGGAGGTCACTATATTTTAGCTTAACACTTACAATTAATTAATGTCTTAGTTAACCAATGTGAAAGTAATAATGTGAAGAAAGACTGAATAGGCAGTAATTGACTGTCCTGTAAGGGGAGGAAAGGAGTGAGTTCCCATGTAATACTTTGGAATATATTGACTAATGATTAACAGATTTTTTCCTAAAAAAATCATCATAACAATCATAGTATAGGGTGTCCCAATAAAAGCGACGGATATAATATGCTGAATAGAACACTTTTTAAAGAAGAATGACATAATTTTTACATTATTACTACGGGTAAATGCTCCGATTTAAGGATGCCAAGTTTGATTCACGCAACATGTTCTAACAATACCTTTATCAGTGATTATTGAAGCTTAGTTGACATGGAGGGTTACACAAAGGAACATCGAGTTTTGATAATGAAAACTCATTTCAAGAATGGTGGGTGTTATACAGAGACTGTAAGGAAGCTTTGTGCAATCCTTGGATGTGGGCCTCCCCGATGGCACAGTGGTAGCGTCACCGACTTGTAATCAAGAAGTCCCGGGTTTGATACCCGGTGGAGGCACAAGTGGTTCGGATCCCACTTTAAACTGTAGGTCCAGTCCCGATTAGCCTTACTGTGCATAAAGTGGACTTAAAACACAAACTCAATCAATCAAAGCAATCCTTGGATGTGAATGTGCACCTAGTGAGAGTAAGTTTGCAAGTTGATCAAGAAATTTGAGGAAACAGGTTCGACAGCAGACATTAAAACACCGCGCTCTCAATCTAGCCGGTCTGTTGAGAACATCGTTATTGTGCGTGACAGTGTTATTGCAAGTCCAAAGAAAATCTTTTATTCTTAAATTGGAACATTTACCTGTTGTAATGATGTAAAAATATTTGCCATTTTGTAAATATACAATATATATTCTTAAGCATATTAAATCAGTCGCTTTTATTGGGACACCCTTTACAAATAATACATAGTTACATTACAGTAAAATTTAGTACTATATTACTCTAGCAAACGGTTCTCAAAAATTACAACAAGAAAGAGGTAAATACCAGTAACCACTTGTTGTAGTGGATTTTTACATAAGTTTCAAAGATTACCCCTTTCATAGAGTATTTAATGTACAATTTCTATTCCTGTAACTACTGGCAATGCTCAGTATCTCTACTAGTCATTTTCATTTTTAGGATGTTTAAGAAATGCTTTTAGTGCACTACTGCAAAACTGTTGATTTTTTTTCCAGAAAAACTATACATTTTCCTTACATTTCAATGACTTTTCCAGGTTGTCCAGACTGGTGGACAGCATTAGTGTAATTCAGGATTTGAGCCTTGGTTGAAACCAATTTGTAGATTGCATAAAAGAAACTGATGAACTGTTTTTTTTAAGGCTTTATTGTTTCATTACTAGAGACATGCATATTTAGTTTTTTGACGAAATCTGAAATAACATATTCTAATGTTCATTTTTCTGAATGGTGTGAGGTGCATTTTTCTACCCTGTTTTGTCACAAAATGATGCGAAATTAACTGTAAAATGCAAAATAGACTCTTAAACACGAAATTTAGTGTTTATTTACAGATTCGACAATTTCTGAAGTTTGATTTTTATCCTGTGAGTTATGCAATTCACAGAAAATTGATTAATTCTGCTGTAAATATTTAAGAAGCAAAAATGGACCCCTTTATACAGGAATAAACTTAATATTCTTGTAACTACATAAATGTGCTATTAGAAGGGATATGTTTATTTTGTGTAATAAGCATAGTTTTTAAATCAAATTTAGAATTATATTCAAAATTTTAAAACCAAAATGTCATTTTATATGCTGCTTTTTCATTGCTATAACAGCAAAATTTATTTTATTTACCTAAAATATGTGTGTGTATTCATTACATATTTATAGGTGTTGCTATTCTTTTCTAGTTTTTATAAACTTCATTTCTTGCCGAGACCTTAATTCAATGGTTCAAATTCCACTATATCCTGTAAGTCATGTCCTGTTTAGCCTGTTTGTGCATTTGATGGAATCAAAAGAAACTTTAAACCTCAGCAGTCTAGTTGGTAGGGCATCTGATGGTCATGTGGGAGCCCTGCCTTCTATTCCCTTTCTGGATGATTGCACAACATCCCTGCATGACTCGGCCATCCATCAGTGTGTATCTTAGATGGCCGTTGGGTGGCACTGATCACAGCACTTCCAAATTGAGATTGTGTGAAGCCCTACCTCCACATGCCTCTGTGTTTTTGATGCGCTGGGAAGAACTCTGCTTTTTACCATTATTTTACATCAAACATTTGTAAAGGAACTCCATAGTCACTAGATAAAAACTAGATTATCATAAACACAAAAAATGAACAACTGAAATATGGACAAAGCCCCCTCATGGTGCAGTGGTAATTTTGTCACCTTGTAGTGAAGGGGTCCCTGGTGGAGGCTCATAGTGGTTTCGATTGTTCCAATTTGCCTATCTGTGCACAAAATGGACTTAAAACAAAAAATTGAAAAGAGATGAAAGAACTGGAAAATGTGATGTTTTCTTAATTTGTCTGTCATATTTCATGTTATTCTCTCATCCAGTTTACCTTTATGTTGCCTGTAGAAATTAGTGTTTCATCGCTGTTTTACTTTGATAGGTAACAAACTATCAAACCAGCTGTGAATATATTTGCATAGATATTCTGATTAGATTTTACACATTGCTGTGTACAGTATGTCATTTTGATGAAACTAAAATTTCAATTGAGCTTATCTTTTTCATTTCAGAACTTCTCACTTGTTTATTCAGCAATATCAAGGTTTGCTACTGCAAGCAAGTCAAAGTCACAGTAGTAGTAGTAGTAATGGATCATACCAAGAAACAAATGTGATCTCCGTTCACCTTATATTTGTACCCTCATCTTCCAATGTACTTTTATGCCAACACATTTTGTGTTATGTGCTCCCTTTAAAGTGCCTTTCTATTGTAAAGCTGTACATTTGTAATATGTAATCATGGAGTCATTTTTTTGTTACTGTTCTGTTCCGTAGCCCTTTTTGCTGCATATTTTGTAAGGACTGTATAATGTCTTCAATTATGAGTAATAAATATTTTGAATTGTCATTCACGAAAGCTGATTGTGTGAGTGAATAAAGCAATGGTATCTATGAATGATACCTTTCGGTAAGTTGCTATGGCCTCTACAGGGTAGACATAAAGTCTGTAAACAGGCAAATATGGGCATTTTGAACAGTTTCTACCATTAGTAATTACATGCTTTATGAAATTAATATGAACATGATGTGGTTTTGCAGTATTGCCATTGATTGTATCACATTCATTTGTGATGTATTGCTTGATATTATTGTATTTCTTGATTTTTGCTGAATAAATCTCCTTTAGCATGCTCCAGAAGAAATCAAGAGGATTAAGGTATAGAGCGATAGGAACCTCACACAGCCACTTTTCTCAGTCCACTCAGGGAAATTGTTATTAACTACTTATACTGTACATGTACCCTGTACCAGCTAACTGTAGAACAGGCGAACGAGAACAAGTCTCTGTGCAAGTAGTGATGCGAGACTGCTCCGCCAATGAACAGTGAGAGTAACGGGATTGCGGAATGGGCTACTGGAGTTGCGTGCTCTCCCTGCTTTGCACTGGCAGCTTTGTCAACTTTTGAAACCGATAAAACCGTATGCACATGGCAAGGAGACAGTATTTTTGTCTCCAGGTCTGTACGTTTGGTTTAAGAATGTCTTAGGGAAATATTTACTCCCCTTTTCACACACACACACGCACGCCTGTTTTTCAAGGTTGATTATATATTTTAGCATTATATTAATGGCTTTCATACAATTATATGCTAGAAACACGATATAGTCAAAAATTGTTGACAAACTGCATCCTAATAACTTAAGACTAGTGGCGTATTTTAGATGGATGGAATCTAAGTTGAGATCACCTAAATGTCCTCGAATTGGGTAATTTGTGGTTGTAATCACTGGACTTAAAATATCTAATTTGCCACATACTGTCCTTATATAATGAATGATGCACATCTGCAAACAATCGTATCTGAACAAAATAAAAAAATTACAATAAATTAGCACTCGGATTGAAATGGTAAAAATATACCTCTGTACGGTGGCTTGCCTGCCAAGAAAAAGTAAACTGTCCTTGCACCCCCAGTTTTGACACCAAATAACGCATACTGTATTTGAGTCATTCCATGCGAAATCAACACAGCCTTTGACCTGACCATCTCCAATTTTCATGAATTTTGGGGAGTTGAAACTATGCATGGAACTTAGTAAATATGAAAATTTTTAGTCTCATGCTTCTTGTAATTGTTAAATTATTCAAGGTCAAAGTTCGCATAAACTGCCCTTTTTGAGCCCACTTAGCTATACTAAATGTGCTGTAACTCCGCCCCTATTTGACCTAGGAACCTCAAATAAAGTTTATTGTACAGGGAAGAGAACAAGCTTTCCAATGATATATTATAAGTCTACATTTGGGTAAAAATATAATTTTGTCAAGTGACCTTGACCTTTGACCTGGAATATCTCAAAACATGTCATCTCCAAAAATCGTGAAAAAAATATATTTGGTCCCTCATGCCATACTCTAAAACATATCAATAAATCATTCTGGGACTGCAATGGGATCAGAAGATACAAAATAATATGTGTAGCTATGTGACTGATAAAAGCCACATTTTGTTAATTTTTGTCAATCTGAGCAATGAATTGGTGTCATTTTGTTGTTAATTATATTGAAAGAGACGAAAATAATATCATTCCAATATATACTAAACAATGATGGTCGTAATTAAGGTCACTCAATGTGATCTTTAATAATATCCCATTGCTCTTATGGTCAATTCCAATAACTTATAAATTTTGACTACTCAAATAGCACACATTTCTATTTAGACTAATTACAGTAAGCTTGACATGCCAACAAGCTAATCACAGGCATTTTATTTTGACCAATCGCAGTGAGCTAACAATGTCACTAAGCCAATCACAGGAATTCCTAACGTATCACACATTACCTGTTAGTGAAAAAGTAGTCAGGGTTCCATTAATAGTATTTTTAAGTTACACAGGACACAGCAGTTAAGCTGTTAGTGAGAAAACAAACCCAGAAGATGGATTTTGAGAAGCTGCTATACTGTTGTAATCCTTTCCGGGAAGATGGACACAAAAGATACAAGAAATATCTACGTAATGTGCAAGTGTGAATGGTTCGTATAGCCAATGGTATAAGTATGGAGCAAAAGATATGCGACAAATGTCGAAAGAAACTCTCACAGATGAAAGGGCCATTGTCATCTTCAAGTACATCCAAGGATGCAGGAAGCACAGAATTGCAGGACCCTTCTAGTCCACTGTCATCAGAGACGTACGAGACTTATGTAGTAGCCTCAAGTGTTGCTTTAGATTCATTAAATGCAAGTCTTAAATTTCTCGGTGAGTCACCAGTAAAAAGGAAGAAATTGCAAGGAAAACAATATCCAAAGGAAAAGTTTAAGAGAGTTACTCAGGTACAGACAAATATGTACGTATCCAATGTGGAAAGAAATGAAAGTTGTGAAAGAAATGTGGAATCGGAAATCGTGAATCAATTGAAAGAGAAATTCAATAGTAGTGTTACAAACGGTGAAAAGATTGAGATATTGACAGTTCTACCAAAAAGGTGGAGCATTCGACAGGTTGAGAACGAATTCAAAGCTTCAAGCTATTTAGTAAGGAAGGTGAAACAGTTAGTAAAAGAATGTGGTATACTAGCAACCCCTAATCCTAGACCTGGACGAGTCCTAAGTGAAAATATTGTATTCGAGGTGACGGCATTCTATAACAGTGATGACATAAGCCGATGTTTGCCTGGAAGTCCATGAAGGAAAATGGAACCAGGGTGCACAAGCAGAAGCGTTTGGTTTTAGGAAATCTGAAAGAAGTGTATCGAGCCTTTAAAGATGAGAATCCGGAACTGAAAATAGGACTGTCTAAATTTTGTCAATTACGACCCAAGAACTGTGTTCTGGCTGGTGCAAGTGGTACCCATAGTGTATGTATTTGCACTATACACCAAAACGTGAAGCTAATGTTGCAGGATTGGAGAATAAGAGAGTTGACACGGGATGCACACTGGCCACTAAACACGTATAAACACTGTCTTGCGCAAATAATATGTAATCCTGCGCAGCCAAAATGCTACCTGTCATCGTGTGAGAGCTGCCCTGGTACATCTCATTTAATAGAATATATAGCTCAATTGTTTGAAGTAAACGGAATTGATGAAATAACATACCACATGTGGACATCTACAGACAGGACAACTCTCCAATCAGTTATCTCTCCTGTACAAGACTTTTTGGAAATTTTTGAAGAAAAATTGCAACAGCTCCTGTCTCATTCTTTCATTGCAACCCAGCAGTCTCGCTTCCTAAGGGATTTGAAGGAGAAGGTTTGCGACAATGAATACATTATTTTGTGTGATTTTGCAGAGAATTATGCATTTGTTCTTCAGGATGAAGTACAGGGGTTCCATTGGAACAATGCACAGGCCACTATTCATCCTTTTGTTGCTTATTACAGAAATTGTGAAACCCGTGCATTAGATCACATTTCTTTTGTTATAATATCAGAATGCCTTCAGCATGATACTGTCAGTGTGCATCTTTTCCAGCGCCATTTGATAAAGTTTCTTATATCCCACTTCAATAGAACACCTAAGCATATTTATTACTTTTCTGATGGTTCTGCAGCCCAGTATAAGAACCGGAAGAATTTTGTTAACATATGTTACCATTATACTGATTTCAGTGTCTCGGCAGAGTGGCATTTCTTTGCCACATCACACGGCAATGGACCATGTGACGGTATCGCTGGTACTGTCAAGAGACTTGCTGCCCGTGCAAGTTTGCAGTCTTCATACAACTCTCAGATCATGACGCGAAGACAGCTATTTGAATGGTGTTCACAAAATATTACATTGTGTTATTTTCATTTCACCACTAATATGGAATACGGTGAACAGGCTTCCTTCCTTCAACAGCGATTTGAAAAGATTCGTACAATTGCAGGTACACAAAAGATACACTGTGTTGTGCCAGATAGCCACACTACTATTCATGTAAAAGTCTTCTCACATTCTGTTGACATGAAACAGGAATCACTGACGAGAAAGCAACATGAATCAGAGCCCACTGATATTACTGGGTTTGTTACGTGCATGCACGATGTCACTGGTGGCTATGATGTGTGTTAAATGTACACGAAGATACACATCGGGTTACACTCAGCTTTCTCCATCCTCATGGGCCATCCACTTCGTTTACATATCCTGAGAAACTTGACATATTCGCTGTGGACAAGGTAGCCTTCCTTACAAAGGTTGATGTCAGAGCGCCAACAAGAAGAACTTACGTTATGTCGCCACAAGAAATACAAAGGGTCGAATATCTTGTATGTCAGTATTGATGTTGGTGTAAGTTCTGTGTGCATTCTCTTATTTTTTTCAGTTAGTTTGAACTTGAAGTGATTGTTCATACCTTCTGCAGTTTGAAGGTTCATTTTAAATTAAATATGTTTCTTGAACTTTGATATTCTGGGGATTCATACCAACTGTATTTTTGGCATGTTTTGTAATGTATTGTTATATTATTTATGGTCAGACGTCCAGTTATGTTACTGAAATAGTTATAGTCACAAGTGTGTTGTTTAATTTACTTCTTATTCTAGTTGGTTGTCCATTGTAATCTCTAATTACTTTCAACTCATTTAGTTAATTTAATGCTTTAGTAAATACCTCAATAAATAAGCTGTTGCCTTATGCACCAAACATCTTAATTTTTCTATTTGTTACCTTCGAATCCTTGCATAATAGTGTAATCGGCCCTGAATACCACAGTGCTCCTGGCAAATGGTGTCTTACTTCTTACCTTCCTTGGTTTGCAGGATATGTGGGTCTTTCCAAACTTTCGGGCCACATTCTACAATGTAATTAAGCATTTATTAGACACATAGCTACACATATTATTTTGTATCTTCTGATCCCATGTCAGTCCCAGATAATTTTTTCATATGTTTTAGAGTATGAGGGGCCAAATATATTTTTTTCACGCATTTTGGCGATGACATGTTTTGAGATATTCAAAGTCAAAGGTCAAGGTCACATGACAAAATTATATTTTTATCGATAGGTGGGCTTGTTATATATCACTGGAAAGCTTATTCAATTCCCTGTACAATAAGCTTTATTTGAGCTTCCTAGGTGAAATATTGACGGAGGTACAGCACATTTAGTGCAGCTAAGCAGGCTCAAAAAGGGCAATTTACGCGAACTTGGACCTTGAATAATTTAACAATTACAAGACGCACGAGACTAAAAGTTTTCATAGTTACTAAGTTCCATGCAAAGTTTCAACTCCCCAAATTTCATGAAAATCGGAGATGGTCAGGTTGGAAATTGCACATATCTGTGTTGATTTGGCATGGAATGACTCATTTGTAAACAACACAAAAGAAAAAACATAGACTTTCTAAACTTTAGCAATCAAAGCTGATTGAGTTCTCTTGGTCGTCTTGGAATATTGTATCTGAAGAATTGGGTCCAGGTTTAGAATCATATAATGACATCTTTGACTCAGACTTATTCATTTTTCCTGTTGGTTTATACGTATAGTTCATGCAGGCCTCCCCGATTTGTAGAAATAATGTTGCTGCCTTGTAATCAATGTGTCCCGGTTTCGATACATGGTACAGGTACATGACACATTGGTTCGGATCCCACTTTGAACTGTAGGTACAGTCCCGATTAGCCTTTCTGTGTATAAAGTGAACTTAAAACAACAAATCAACCAAAGTTCATGCATGTACAGTCACTGTCGATGCATTGAGTACAAATCATACACCAATTAATGGTTGATGTAGAAAAGAGGTTCCTGTTCTTTAATTTTATCAGATTTGTTTTATTGAAAACACGTTCACAGTAAACATTTGAATGTTGGAGGGATAAAACAGCAAGTGCAAATTTTGACAAGCTGTTCATTTAGCGTACATCCGTACATGCCATGAAACCTCTGTACATGTACGGTAATGACCTTACGGTTGGCAATGCTGCACTTTCACCACTCGATTTTCCTCCTCCTCTGCCGCTATGCACGGCCCTGCTCCACAGTTAGCTGTGACAGGTTATAGTGTCTGTGTTCGGAATTTATGCATGTTAAAATGTAATTCATAACTTCTGTTTTTGTGAAGAAGAAAAATATCTAAATATGCAATGTTTCTTTCAAAGTTACGACATAGTGCAGTCACCTGGTTATATGTAGTAATTAAGGAGACCAATGAACCAGACATGTGGCCAGCATATGGTGTGTACATGCATAAATGTCTGTGTGTTCCATTTGTGCACACACACACAAATGCATACGTGGGTGGGCATGTATATATGTTCTTGCCATACATTACTAATGAATAGTAGTGTGTGCAGAGAACATGAAAGTGGACAACTTTTCGGAATGACATCTTGCTCCTTTCAGATCTCTCTGATGGTGCAGAAGCTGTTGCCTTGTAATCAGTTCGATCTCCAATGAAGGCACATTGCACAGTGGTGGTACTTTAGATTCCACATTAAACTTTAGGCCCATTCCCCATTAGTGTATGTGACCATAATATTGACTAAAAAAAAATTGACTGTTTTGATTTATATATATTAAATGCACATTTCAAAAATGGCGTAGGAGACCGTAAACACTTACCGCAAATAAAAGGAAATGTCTATATTTTGAGGCTAGTACCTCATTATCATGGTAGAATAAAAGAACGGAGTCACACTAGTGTAGAGGCACAGAATACTAACGCTTGCGTCTCCACTGTCATACCAGACAACTTTTGGGGTATTATTCTTTCTCTCTCTCTCTCGGAAAAGTATGTGTAAAATCGAATGGGCGTGGTCAAAGCAAACTATTGCAGGTGGTAGCACTCCTGTTGGGTCCTCACACTTTTGATGGGCAGTTGTTCTCCCATTTAAATACATGAGGAATTTCATGCTGAACGTGCTGCTATTACATTAAATTGCAAGTTTAATTTGATTTTAACCTCAGAAATTATGTCTGAACATGAAAGATAAATAATTCAGTGCTGTGAAACTAAGTATTTTAATAAGATGATCATCAACAAGAGAAAAAACTCAAAAAAGCCTTAAAATTTGCACAGAACTTGTTTAAGTCACTTGCAATTTTCACAATTTAAGTGTTTTGTTCTGAATCTGGAAAAGAATAATACATAATAATTCCATGTGTCTGTACTTTTATTTTTATAATTGTTGTTAATAATTTACTCCTTTTTTTACGTGATATCATACTTTTCCTCATGGCTAGTAAATATGGTTCTCTATTTTATACATACACATTTATCGAGGAGAACAGTTATTACAAAAAAATATTTTATATTCTGTTTCATGTCTTGCAACCTCTAGGGCTTTCTTATTTACAGGAATTATAATTTTAAAATTGTTGTAACCCAAAATAAAAAGGACTCAAATATGGGGGCCAAATGTTAATATTAAGTTATCGGATAGAGCATAGTGTATAATAATAAATAACATGCGCTTACTCACTTAATACATTTTTCTTTGTAATTTGGGTAGTTTCTCCGATTCCTACTCCCGCTGTTGAATTACACATACAAGTCGCAACAAGAGGAGACATAACAGTTTAGTGTAAAAATTGAAATTTTTGTATTATAGACCCATGCCAGCTAGGGATGACCAAAATTACGTCAAGTTTAGTGCTCTTATTTAGCCCATCTGAGCTAGCTTGCCATTGCACTTTAATATATTTATTGTTAGGTTCAAGAGAATGCTATTTTCGGAAACTTATATGACTTGCTACATAATCTTAAAGGTTTGCTAAACACATTTTTGTTATCGATTTACACGAGAAATTCTTACTTTCGTTTGAATAGCCATCCTATTGCTCTCCAATGTAAAGCTTAGGGCAACCAGATGAAATTATTTAGGGACACAACATGGTGGTGCCTCAAGCGGAAACGTTTGTCAATAAACAGCCCCATAGTGGTGTTTCGGGCAGGGTTGTTGAAGGTCCAGGAACACATAAATTCCAATGGGATCCGCTGCAGGACCGGAACCTTTTTTCTCGCACAATTTAAATTCGGTACAAGTTGCGTATTGTTTCATTGTTTTTGGGCAAAACGTTCTTGGGCCGTATTTAAATTGATCCAGAAAAAAAAAGGTTCCTGGACTGTATTTAAATTGAGCGTGGAGAAAGGTTCCTGGACTGTATTTAAATTCATCCTAAAAAAGGTTCCTCCATCGAATTAAAATACTTTATACATAAAAAGGTTCTTTACGGCCTAGAACCCATTTACACTTGCTAATTTTCTCTTCCGGACAGGAATTGAATTTATTTACAATTCCTGGAAATTAACAACCCTGGGATTATTAAGGATCCAGAAATCCACACATTCTAATGATTTCTATTTGGTTCCATAACAGGACAGGAATCTTTTTCCTCATAGTTTAAATTCGATCGAAGTTGCATTTTGTTTAATTGAAAAAAGATTCCTGAACCATATTTAAATTGAGCCGGAAAAAATGTTCCTGGAGCGAATTTAAATTCAGTCTGAAAAAGGGTTCACAAAACATATTTAAATAGAGCCATAAAAAGGTTCATGGACCGTATTTAAATTCAGCTGGAAAAAAGGTTCCTGGACCGAAAAGAATATGGAGGACAGAACCAAGAAAATATGCACGAAAGAATGTGAAAAAGAAGGCAAAATAAATAGCCTATGGAAACAGCTGGAAAAGAATGGCTATGAGAAGGAGGATAGACTGGACATAAACAGAAGAAGGAAGAAAAGTGGCAGGGGAGAATTGGAAGAGAAAGAAAAAGAGAGGAGGTTTGGAATAAGGAGAAGACCACAGAAAAGATATGCAAAGTGCTTAGGAAAGCGGACATTAAAACTTACAGGAAGGGAGGGAGAAGCATCTTAAGATTAGCGAAGAATGCAAAGAAGAAATAGGAAAACAGAGAAGAGGAAGGGGAAGGGATTATCTACGAAGTGAAATGTAAAGAATGTCAGAGTGTGTACATAGGAGAAACAAAAAAGAGGCTGAAAGACAGGTTGAAACAACATATGGATGATGTACGATTTAAGAGAGAGAGAAATTCGATATTTAAACACGAGAGAAACAGGACATGACATAGAGTGGGATGAGGCTAAGCAGATAGGAAGGGAGAAGAGAATACTAGTGAGAAAATGGAAGGAGGCCAAGGAAATAGAGAAGAAAGGTGAAGAAGACACAATTTACTGGAATGGGGGACTGAAGATAAACAAAGAATGGAAGATGGTGTTAGAAAGAGTGGAAAGGACAAGAGAGAAAGAGGAGAGAAGAAGGAAGGAAAAAGAGCGTGAGATAGAGAGTCGAACCACATTCTATATGGAAGAAAATATGTTTAGCCTTTTAGGTGAAAGTACAGTTGACAAGGGAAAGCCACCTGCTAGAATGTTCCAGAACAACTTTCTAATAGTCTGGAGGGGAGTAATGTTTGTTTATATAGGAGGGAGAATCAAATGAAAACCGCAATTAATTTTTTCCACTACTTTAATGCAGGGATAATGTTTGATTGTACATTATTTTTCTACATGTAGTCCCCTCCCAGTTCAATGCACTTACAGCATCGGATAGGTAGTGATTCGATACCACGTGAGAAAAATTCTTTCGGTTGACTGTGTAGCCACTCTTGCACCGCTGATTGGACGTCTTCATCAGACTTGAACCTCTGCCCTCCAAGGTTCTCCTTTATTGGACCAAAGATGTGGAAATCAGATGGTACCAAATCTGGTGAGTATGGCGGATGTGGTAGGCACTTGAAGCGTAGGTCAT
Source organism: Lepisma saccharinum (assembly GCF_977018435.1). NCBI lineage: Eukaryota > Metazoa > Arthropoda > Insecta > Zygentoma > Lepismatidae > Lepisma > Lepisma saccharinum. Next base: position 145,621,878 of record NC_139229.1, on the reverse strand, counting down.
CGATGGTTTTCATGGTTGCACGAGCAGAATGAGGACGGGCGTTATCATGTTGAAGCAAAACACCTGCACTCAGGAATCCCCTTCACTTTGTGCGTATCGCTGGCCTCAAATGGTTTTGCGGTTTTCATTTGATTCTCCCTCGTATATCGTCCTGTTTTGTACCTTGTTACATTTGTACTGGGTGCAGAGTCTGAAGAAGACCTTGCTAGAAGGTTGAAACGTTACGTTTAGTTTATGTTTTATAATAAAATAAATTTCTGTCTTGGTCAGCATATTGAGTTTTTCATATTTAAGCAATATATGTTTTTAACAGCGTACGCTGAACCTCGCCCGCAATAAAGATATATTATTATTATTTCTATTATTACTGTACTGTGGTAAGTATTTGAATTTTTCATTTCTTAATTCTTATATATTTATATTGTTCGTGTCGTGTAAATAGCCAGTAACATGTATGTTTCGTAAATTTATATAATCATATTTCCAACACCATGTACAAATATCGTAAACATTGCTCTGTTCTAATTTACCTTGCACGCAATATATGACATTTATATATGTTTTGTTTTCTGGGATAGAAAGTACAGTATTTAAAAACATTACGACTTTGTACCACAGAACCACAAATTATTATTGTTATTTTGGCAGTTTTTAGTTTACATAGTTCTCGAATTATCAGCATTGTACAGTGGGATCCATGAGTATTATCGTGCAAATTGTCCATCACCATGTTTGTGTACTTTATTTGACCCAATAAGAGCTTCAAGAATTAAAAGAAAACTCAAAACAAGCTTTTGACAACTTCTGCACCAGCATACATAAAAATCCATCGCTTAAAAACACATGGGATGTAAGAGGAAAGTTAATGAAAATAGTCATGGACAATTTGCACGGTAATACTCATGGATCTCACTGTACATCCAACATCTCTAGCGTTTGCACACCGTCTTCTTCTTCTTCTTCTTCTTCATGCCCCTCACCGCTTGAATGGTAGCAGTCTTGGACAACGGTCTGAGAACATTGAGGGCTATAATTTCGCGCACTAATAGAAACAGCACACTATTGGTTTACACTTCACTTCACTGTCACTATACTACAGTAATGATGAGGGAGGGAATCAAAAGCGAAGGTCGCACTGTCGGGCAAATCCATAGAGAATCCACATTATAGAGGGGGAAGGAGATGAAAGTAGAGTGGGCAAGGAGAAGGGGAAAGCAACCTTTTGTCGAAGGAGGCTGTGGAGGAGTGCCTGTCGTTGTGTGTTCCATAGCGGGCATTGGAAAAATAAGTGGGTGGGGGTTTGTTTATGTTCTCCGCAGGTGCAATTGGGAGAGGGGGTTTGATGAATTCGTGCCAGATGCTCGTTTGTGGTCACGTGTCCCGTTCTAAGGCGTAGGATACAGGTGATCACTTCACGAGGCATTTTTGCACACCGTCGATATCACTTTCCGCTGTTGTTTATATTAAAAAACAACTGCCTGCAGTCGAAGCGTCAGTATCGTGAACCAGGATCACACACCAAAACGGTCGCGAATGGCCGATCAGAAGATAAACTCATTTTGATGTTCCTAGATCGCGATCAAGTGTTGAACCGTCTTCGTGCAATGGAATTTTCCAGTGATTCTTTCCCAATCCGAGTTTAAAATTTGATCTTCGTTCGTGCACACGGACATCAATAAAGATATATTATTATTATTATTTCTATTATTACTGTACTGTGGTAAGTATTTGAATTTTTTGATTTCTTAATTCTTATATATTTATATTCTCATGTCGTGTAAATAGCCAGTAACATGTATTTTCGTAAATTTATACAATCATATTTCCAACACCATGTAGCAATATCGTAAACATTGCTCTGTTGTAATTTACCTTGCACATAATACGCTGGTCTAGTGAATGTCACTTCCGGCGCTGTTGCCATAGCAACGCTATACCTGGCAATATACAACGCGCTGTCCGTACTTTCTCCTGCTTTCTCCATGCAGTTAGTATTGGAAACGGACCGCATGGGATACCTTTTGATACAAATAAAAAACAATAACGATGTCCAAAGTCGACAAGATAATGCTGACAGGGACAAAAAAAAGAAGGATACCTTTTGTTCTTAGTGACAGGGTTATTCAACGAAAATGGTAATATGTATCTTACACCATTGTAAAAATTAGATTCAGAAGAATACGTACATAAAATACAGGTTGCAAATTAAAGAAAAAATGGAAGAACAAAAGCAGGCACTTTCCATGAAACTGACCGGCAACTTACGATTTCTTCAGTTTCCTCTACGCAGGCTTATTGACGGGTAAATGAACGTAAGTCGCATTGTTTTTTTGTCTGTGGTCAGATAAGTCTTATTTCTATGCTTTGCGTATGATTACAATCATTGTGTACATTAGGCATGTTTCGTGCCTTTGGTACGGGTATTCAAAAATTAAAATGCATTTTCTCGATCGGAAGAATACATATGTGTAGTACATAGTCAGTGACGTGCACTGAGGAGTAGCTAGTCTCAATCTCACATCTCTAATTACTTTCAAATCACAATATTTATTGTCTTGTTAAAGCCACAGTTCATATGCAACACTTTCTTTTTTACGCGCTTCTTGTCCCTCGGTGTGATCTGCGGACAAAACTGGCCTAGCTCGCTCTTCTTCCGCCTTAGCAGTTCCAGGTAGAAACGGGTTTCCTAAGGAAAAGGGAAGATTTCTGCCTCTACACCCCTTGCCCCCTCCTCCCCTCTCCAATGGTTGAAAGCCCAGGATTTCAGGTCCCTTAGTCTATCTCCTATAGGACAGATAGGGGATTGGTTTCCATTCGATTCCTTTGTAAATCCTCTAAAGAACTCAAGGGAAAAGTTTCTGCAGTACTTATGTTCTCTGTATTTACACAACCTTTTACACGTTTTACAATATGTATGTATAATATGGGATGTAGTTTTATTATTTATGAAATGGGAACGTGTTATGTGTAGACAATAATGTTTTGCTTTCTTTCTTTATTTATTTTATTTTTTCAAATATGGAATATATATTGATTAAATTACAAATATTGGCTCAGTTTCTCTCTCGCTCTTGTTTTAGTAGTGTTTTTTTTTCAAATATACTAATCTCTTGGCCTCCAACGGATGTATTTATTTGGGCAAGAGAACGCACATTCATATTGTTGTTGGTTTGGTTTATTTTACTTCGCTTTTCTGCCACATTTGGTTATCGCAAAAATGAGGATGATGTGGTGAAATTAATGAAGGGACCTCGAACAATCCAGGCCGGGATTCGAACCCGTGATGAGCGTGCATTCTTGTTCCTGTGTTGTACTCTACAGTGAATAATGAAATAATTTGAAATGAAAAATGTATCTCAGAACTCAAGAAGCCAAATGAATATTATTGAAGAAACTACAAAAAAGTGTGTTTTGTTTCTGTGCATAAAGTGGACTTAAAACACCAAATCAAGCAACAGTGTGGGAGTGGTTATCACAGCGCGCTACGACACCAGAAGTTCCGTGTTCGAAGCCCGACCTGGGCATGGGTGTTCTTTGTGTTTGTCCCTTCATTACTTTATCGTATCACCTTCGCAATTAACCAAATGTGAGGAAAATGCCACGCTAAGTAATAAAAATCAAGTCAAATCATTGATTGATTGCTTTGATTTGGTTTATTTTAATTCGCTTTTCCGCCACTTTTGGCTAATCGCTAAGATAATACAATATAATTGATGAAGGGACACACTCAAAGAATACCCATGGCCAAGCCGAGATTCGAACCCAGGATCTCTCGCTTACTAGTCAAATCAAATCATTTTTATTTTCAAATGGGGGTGGGGGTTATGCGTACTTTTTTTTGTACTCATTCATTATTTTTCAATCTTTTCCTGTTATTGACGTTCTATTTTTAGGAATACTGGACCCTAAAGGGGGGAGGGGTATGAGCCACACCAAGCCCCCCTTGAGCACGCCACTGATTGCTACCCCAAGTGTCGACGTCACCGCACGTCACTGTACATAGTCATAGACGTGGAAAGAAATTCTTGTAGGGGTAGTCAAGCCATTGGCATATTTTAATAGTAGTAGTAGTAATATTGGGAGTGTCTAAAGTGATTTCAGTCAATAGCCGGAACAGCAACCACAAATGAATAGGGACGAGTACTGCTACTACTAATATCAACAATAATAAACAATGGTATATTATTATTGATTGGTTGATTTGGTGTTTTAAGTACACTTTATGCACAGTAATGCTAATCGGGACTGGACCTACAGTTTAAATTGTAATCCGAACCACTATGTGCCTCCACCGTATTATAATTATTATTATTGCATCCAAAGTAAATTTGTAAACTCAAGGTGTATCACATCTGTTATTTCAGGAAATTAGGTTCGCATTTACATCTTAAACGAATGGCACTTTCCAAAATATATTATGTTCTTGAATTTCCAGAAATTCTGAATAATCGTAACTCGTAAATAAGCGATTTCTAACCGAAAATATTTTACTCCCATTTATAGATTATGAGGAATTGAGATAAATAAAATCACGTTGAAACAATTACGTTATTTTATCACAGGAACACAACACAACTGACAGCAATACGAAAGAAATCTCTCCCCTAGAAGCTTATCTTCCCGCTTCTTGGAAATTCACCCCTTTTCCGAGTTATCCATATTGAATGAAAGATTGAACATGTGATAAATGTAGTGGCGTAAATAACACCACCACAACCTCCGCGGTGTGGGTGGGATGCGCACGAGTCACAAAAGGTTCACTTTCGGCGTTAAAATATATTTTCAACCGAACATATTATATTTTATGCCCCTAACTGCAAACAGAAAATGTTAATCACAAGTAGAAAGTGGATTACCAGATTAGAAAAACAAAACTTCATTAGCTGAATGGTTTACGTAGCCGAAGGGTAGACGACAGGCAAGAGAACATGCTGGCAATGCTAATTTTCACCCTACTTACAATTTTTACCAAACGGAAAAGAAAAGTTTTTTTAAAAAAAACTTCCTGGACGAAATGATTTTCCCAGCTAAAATGCATCAAAAATTACTTGAGAAGCACAATGTCAGGAGTGAGAGCGATCGAGCTCGAAAACTAGCAAACAAGAACAGGGTGGCTACAAACAAGCAGAAATTTAATTCCCTGACTTTTCCAGGACAAAATTTACATTTTCCCTGACAATTACAAACTAAACTAAATCAATGTTTTTGCAAATGGAAATAATAAACTCATACAGATCCACGTATTGTTTTGTTAAGTGCCAATATTATCTTCTATGAAATTGACTTAATTTCTCTATTCTCTATGATTTGAATTCAAACTGCAAAATAGTGAATTTGGAAAATTATTACAATTCACGAGCTAGGGAAGGATTACGGAATGTTGTCATACGCAGTGAGTTTAAAATAAAATATTTGATTATTTTTAAAGTTACGACTAAGTGAGATAAGAGTGAAGAGTGAATGATTAAGAAATAAAATTTGTAATTTATCAGTCTCCTTATACATTCTCGGGATTATATGTTGATATTTCCACTGAAGTTTGGAACCCTCTGCTTGCAAGAACCATGCAATGAAGTGTCATATTTCCTTACATTATCGATGGGATTTCTGCTTCAGTACAGTAACCCCCACCAACTCCCCAAGGGGGAGTTGGTGGGGGTTATAACCCTTCCCGTTGGTCCAGTATTCCTAAAAAGAAAGAACGTAAAATGTAGGAAAAGATGGCAAAATGAGGGATGACTACCAAAAATAGTGTACGTAACCCCTCCCTTTCGAAAATCCTGGGAACGCCACTGCAGTCTCAGGTCAACATGCAAGGGCAGATTTTTTCCACCTTTCGATGTGTAGTCTTTAATTTCTGCAGTAGAAACCAAGTGTGGCTTCTTACCGATGTGTAAAATGATTAATACAACTTTCGTGTCGGTATTTTATAAGCACAACATATACACGAAGTTTTGTTCAAAGCTAAGTTACTGCGAAGCCGTAATTAGATTTTGATCAGCTGTAGGAGTTTAGCTTAATGGTTTAATTTTTGCTTTGTAACTTGGCCATAAAGCAGAATTGAGTTGCAGAAGTATTGTATTTTTTAATATCGCTTATAGTACGCAGGGGTTTATCCAGGATTTTTCCCTTGGGGGGGTGCTGGAAAATTTTGGGGGGGTGTAAGTTTGGGGAAATTAAGTGCATATTTTGGACCGTTTTAAAAATGTTTGCCCTCATTCAATTTCTTCAAGGATGTTTCTAGAGATTAACCCCCCCCTCCCTTCCCTTCACGTAACATTTCAGAAGAAAAAATATGTCAAATACAGGAAAAGATGGAAAATAGATTAATGTTAACATTTCAGTTTAACGTTTCGAGTATTGCTTTCCTTCTGATAATGTTTACTACTTCATTCAATCAATCGTAGGACAAAAAACAAGGGATGACATTAAAAACACAAAATTTTAAAATATTATTACCAGGAATCATTTCATGCAATTCTTAAGCTAGTTATAAAGAAATTAGGAACACTTGCGGAATATTTTAACTGTATTTGTATCGTTCTTGTCGTAGGTGTAACTCGGAGTTCAACTTTGGGCTGCCGAATTGAAATATCAGTGATAATGCATTGCATGGGTGTGCGCGCACTTGCCTGTATGAAGTAGTAGTAATAAATGCAGATATAATATGACTTATAAATTATGACACTGCCAGCACTGCCAAACGTGCATCCCAACTTCCCGCTATATTTTAATGTCTTCATGGCCATGCTCTAAATATATCGAGTTTCATTACTTTATTTCAGTTTGTGAATCATCGTTTAAACAGAGATTTGAAAACACCAGCAGAATTTGGAACTCACTCGCTACATAGAACTATTAAAATTATACATGCATATTTTCTGTTAGAGCAGGAGGGGGCAGGGGGCATGTGGTGAGGTAAAGAGGATGCCGAACGAGCAAAGCAAGATTGTAAAGAGAGTAAACATCTTACTGTCGCTATGTTTAATTAATAATATGCATATGCATTATACCCTTACAAAACTTTGGAAAATACGCTTGGCGCTTTTGAGAGTTTATCTTTCAAATACTAAATGAGAGACTCTAGGGAATTAGGAGTCACGTGCCTCTCTGCCTTAAAAGAGAAAGAAATAACATGTACAAATAAACACATGGCATGTTAACTGCAAAAGGAAGGCAAGGAATTTTCACTTCTAAATTGAGGCAATGCTTAATTTTATTTTCAATTATTTAAAAATTGAATAGCATTTCTTTCACTATCCAACACAAAGAGCACAATGAACCAAACAAATTTTCTCTCTCCACGTTTTCCAGCAGGCAGTGGCAAGTGTCGTCGTGCTCTCACTGGTGCGCATATGGTCAGATATAAATTTGGGACTTAATATAAATTAAATTTCTTTTATGTTTAATTCCTTACACTCAGGCCCGTAGCCAGGAATTCTTTGTAGGGGGGGGGGGGCAAAGTTAATCCTAGAGGGGGCAAATTTTTGGTGTCGTGGGAGAAGCGCACGTGGGAGGAGCGCACAGTGTGATCTGCGCACAGAGAGAAAAAGATCGTGGGTGAAGCGCACATTCAAATGTTCTTCTTTCTTTCCTTGCAGGTGAATGAGCAATGGAAGTTATTACAAGTGCCAAGGGTAAACCTTGTCTCTTACTGGACGAACATCAGTATCGTGTTGGCCGTAAGAATGAAAATGTTATCTACTGGAGATATGTAAAGAAAGGGAGGAACTGTCTACGCCAGTAAACGTCGTCTACAAACAAGAATTTAGGAAATTGACGAATAGAGGTTATGATAGTTACTGAAATTCCAAAATATGATATAACGAATATACCTCTTTGAGTGAAATACGTAGGAAAACACTGAGAACAACCCAAAATCAGATTGGTAGTTCCGAAAATTACCATTTTAATCAATGCCTTTGGCGTCATATACAAAACATAGGTGTAGCAACAACATATAAGGAAAATGAAGATATTAGGAAAATATGTCGTATATGCGCAGCTTTAGCCTTGATACCACATGAAAAAATTGACGAAGCGTGGCTATGCACCATGCAGATCACTTCCCAGAATGAAAAGCTGATGTAGTTTCTTGACTATTTCGTAGATCAATGGCTGGACAATGCTTCTTTGCCGAAAACCATGTGGAATGTTTATAGACAAAGACACAGGACAAACAACCCTGTGGAAGGTTGGAATAACAAGTTAAATAGGATGGTGGGAATACATAAACCAAATGTTTATTTCCTCATTCAGAAACTGATGGAAAACGCTGAGGGGATGAGCGCCAAAATTATAACTAAAGACCTATGAATTCCAGGTCGCAAGAGAAGAAAACAGTATATTGAAACCGTCAGGCATATAAAAACAATTTTAGGCAAATATATTGAAACTGAAAATTTATTTCGTTGCCTCAATTCTCTCTCGTACGTCGCAAAGTTTGATTGAAGATCGTTCTGAAAAGTTGACGAAGCTGAAATAGAAGCTGCTGATAGAAGAACCTTTAAACCACCTTCGTGTAATCTACACGTTGTCCAGTCCCAAGTATGGAAAGAAAAGTGCCAAGGGAAGGTTCTTATTGATAATCATATTGTGCGCTAATCCCGCTAGCACCTGAGATCCTATGCGCTAGTCCCACGAAATCTTTCTGTGCGCTGATCTCACGTGCGCTCCTCCCACGTAATCAAATTTTTAATATGTTGTGTCGCATTGGCAGATAGCTATAGCAGGGTACAGAGACACTTGACACCTCCCCCAAAAGAGATAAGTAACAGAAAAGGGATGATATCTTGAAACTGCAACGGACAAAAAAAAAAAAAAAACTTCGAGCAACATCAAATGGCTTTTTTTCGATAATGACCTTTCCAGATTTGCAAAGAATATAAAGTTTAACATAAATAGGCTAAAAGGGACTGTAACTACTTGATATTTACAAGTTGATAATGTTAATAGGAATAGACGATTAATGGGCCTCTCTGAAGAACTGATTAAGGGACCCTTTATAAATCATGCTTCATAATGATTCCCTCTAGTTTCCAGTATGCAAGATTTTTCCGCACAAAGGAATCAAAGGAATCTAACGAGAATCCAACAACACCATTGTGTTCTGTTATGCAAGATAAATCGAATTAATTAAATAATAATGGTTACATATTATCTACACTTTGATGAACTATGTAAACATTTGTAATACATTTTTTTTGTACTTGCTAAAATATGGGTGTCCACCACGGACTCTATTTCCTTCAAAGGAGACACTCTTGCATCACTACAGACAATGTTTGCCTACTGGTTACGTTAACCATTTTGCAAAATATTGTGTGAATTGTATTATATTATAGTTGAAATACATGTTTTGACACCTGACAAACAAATGGGAATCCCTTGATTGATCAATGACTTCTTGGATTACAGTGTCATCATTAATATTTCATATTAAGTTTCATAGAAAGAAATAGTTTTAATAGGGCGCTAATAATTTTACGGGGCATTCTCTTTGACATTTTTTTCATATAGATCGTTTGGCTCCCAGGGCCGACTCCCACCGTCCCATATAGCTATGGCTGTGAACTTGGACTATAAGAACAGAAGGCATTGCGAGCGAAGCGAGCAAGAAAATTTTACAAAATGTATTTTTATTTGTATAAAATTTGAAATCTATAGGGGGTAATTGCCCCTTGCAAGTGCCCTTGGCCGTCCCGAAGAAAAATGCAAGGATCTCGTAAAAACTAATTCCATCATGAGTATCCAATTGTCCTGCTATTCTTAGATTCTCCTAGTCTTGTTTTTCTTTTACTTCAATGTTTGCTTCCCCTAGAATGGACTTCCTTCGAAGGTCAGGAGGGTGGGGGGGACAATGCCCCCTGCCACCCTGTGGTTGCGGCACTGTTTATGAGTGTCTCTTCATCAATTTCACGCATCATTCATTGTTGCGATTAGCTATAAGTGGCAGAAAAGCAACGCTAAGTAACAAAAATCAAATATCCACTCCCTCTCTCTACCACATGAATCACTATTACCAAAAAGGAAAATTTTCCCTCCCAATCCTGATACGACATTATTCTGAATCCCCCACACGTTCAATAATCACAAAATCAATAAGTGTCTTTGTTATGTTGCTAGAGTTATTGTAAAGATTAGTGAGAATTCTAGGCGTTCTGTATTTTTCACAGCGGGGGCAAAGCAGGCTCTCAGGCGGGCAGTTGTCCCCTGCCCCCCAGGCATTCTGTATTTTTCACAGCGGGGGCAAAGCAGGCTCTCAGGCGGGCAGTTGTCCCCTGCCCCCCAGGCATTCTGTATTTTTCACAGCGGGGGCAAAGCAGGCTCTCAGGCGGGCAGTTGTCCCCTGCCCCCCTCTAGCTACGGGCCTGCTTACATTTCCTTTGCTTCCTCTGAAAAGTTGAATAAACTTAAACATGTCATTCTGTCAGGGACCGACTAGATACAAAGAGAAAGACAATTTTTACTAAAGCTATATCTTTGCAAACTGACAATAACTTTAATTTAATAGGGTGCCAGTAATTTCACAGGGCACCACGACGTTAACGTTTTTCTATTTTTATAAATTTTGCTTGTTCGGCACCACATTTGTACTTAGCGCCCAGGCAAGCACCCCACGTGGACCCTCCCCCTTTTACAACTCTCTTTCTAATAGTATATAATTTATTTTACAAAGGTAAGAACTCTTGGAGCCACAAAAATGGTCATCAACTATAGACGTGAATGAATCACTTAGGTTCTTCATGAAATACTTGCAATTTTATATCGAATACTCGGTCAGTAAATTTTATATTGGTACTTTATGAATATCGGTTGGAAGAAATTATACCTTCATATAGTGTCACTGCTTTTCTACTCACCACTTTCGGTTTCTTTCTGTCTGGTTTTTCATTTTCTCTATCTTCTTCGACAGTTTTGCAGTAAAGTTTCAGACATTGTTATACACTAAACAGAACGACAACACACGAACGGAGATGCTACACTGAGACTGACCTAAGGCCAAAGGTATTTGACTGTTCTTTTCTCTACCACTCCAAAATCATTCATCTCGCCAAGTTACAGAAAATAGTGTTGCTAACCATAGTAACAGAATTCACTACAAGGAGTCAAACCTGTATCTTTGAATTTCTTCCCTTACTTTTATCGTACATTTTTCACATGGAAGAATCGAAAGGAAAATGCAACAAGATGTAAATCTCATTGACTCAGGGGTTGAATAATTGAATTTATGAATCTGTAACGTATTTAAGAAATATATAAGGTCTTCAAACGCTGAACTGTCAACACACTGCGCGGAATGTGCTCCCTGGAAGGAGGGCGAGAGGTCAGTTTGACATTTTCCAGATGGCAGTGTCCCTTCCCTAGAGCTGACGAAGCCTTGTCAAGGGAGCTGCTGTTTCCAAGAAATGGCCATGCTGCACATTCCACCCTCCTTTCTTGACATTTTGGTTTTAGTTGATCGAAAGGTCCATTGGACTACGCTTCTTCAGCTACAAATGATTTCTTTCTGTTAATGTTGAAGTATTGTCATTGTATTGTTGATATAAACAACTATATTTACACCCCCCTGTAGGGGGGGTGTTCCACTTTTCCGCTTGGGGGGGTGTTCACCAAAATTTGGGAGGGTGTTGGGAGGGTGTTAGGGGGGTGTGGATAAATCACTGATAGTACGTTCTATGAAATAAATGTTAATGTGTCTGTAATGGTCTTACATAGTAGTATACATTTTTAAGAATACTTCAGTGAATTGAACACGTTGCCATAAATATTTAAAATACTATTACTAATTTGTATAATACATTTTAAACTTTTGCTCTATAGAATCCTTCAAAATGTCACCAGTATTTTTTTCATACAATCAAAAGAACATCACGTTATGAATCTCCTGCATGTGATTGCAGAGTAATCAAACAAACGCCAAATTATCTATTCTTCCATTGCACGTTAAGGAACGAACACAGACACGCCCTTTTTTAACAGACTACACAGAGCCAAGATACCATTTCCTGTATCATACACTCCCTGTTATCGTCTCCCCACCCCCTCGTGCAATGTGGATACTATATAGTTTTGCCCGCCAGATTGGTATTTAATTTTAAAATTTGTGTGTATATGCAAGTTTGTGATCAGTGTTACAGGTCAGTGAAGTGAAGTATGGAATTGCGATATCTATATGACCACAGCTACTACTACGAATTCAATTCTATGGTACTCCTCCACAATTGCCAGTGTTGTACACCTTCTTGACCAAGACTGCCACATATCCGGCGGTGAGGGTCACGAAGGAGAAGAATTACAAATGCTGTCTTGACTTTTTTATATTGTTTAATCAGCACTATATGCCTTAACTTTGTTGAGATGTCAAATGGGAGAGGTCTATGATGCGCTCCTTCAAATAATTGGCGACAATAAAACTGTCCAAATGGTCGCACATGAGGCTCGGTGTATTGCAAACTAGTTGTGTGGCTTTACATTTCTTTGCTCACTAGTTATATGGTACGTATGACTTCTTATTCCACGTAATGTAATGAGCAAATGACTTCAAAATATTAATCTACGATGTGTTTGATGATTTCTTGCAAGCATATCGGCGTTTTGAAAAAAGCAGGAATGATGAAAATTTCAAAGTTTCTTAGACGCCACTTGGCAGCCTGGTAGGACTTCCCTCCCTCCACTCGTGGAGGCGTCGGGGGGGGGGGGAGGGGGCGACCTTTGAGTCCAGGTTGATGAGAAAAAATTGGCATCAAATTTAGATATAGATTATCCAAATATAGGCAACACTGTACAGGGCCGAAATCGAAAGGAGAAGCAGTTTCAGTATGATGAAACTGTTGAATATCCACTAAAGCGGTACAAAGTTGATATTTATTACCAGGCCGTAGACGATTATTTTAGCTCTAAGAGAAAGATTTGAGCAGCTTAAACATTATAGTGAATTTTCCATTTCTTTTATGATATTAGTAAGCTTAAAGACATGCAATCTTATCTTTATTTGAAAATTGTAGAAAACTCCCGGAATGTTAACACATAAAAGCTACTGAATTAAAAGATGATCGAAAAGCGTTTTTGGCTATAAGAAAACAATTACACGAAAGGAGACCTTAAACTGATAAAGAGTCATGATTTTGCACCTAATGTGAGTGTAGAACCTCGGATTTATTAACTTTGTCGGTAAACGTGGCAAGTGGCGAACGAAGTTCTTCTTGGAAATTAAGGCTAATAAAAATACTATCTCCTATCAATCATGTCTGAAACACCCTTGTTTCTATTTTATGCAAGATAGCTTTATACGAAGAAGAATATTAAATGCAAAGGTAAAGTTCCCTGTGCACATAGCACCATGTCATGAAGGCACGTTTAGGGGATGTGGGAGTAGGCCCACACACATTCTCGATCTCAGCCATTTTAGAGGTGATGTGATCAGCACCACTCTCCGGCCGCCTTTACCTCCCAGGGTTGCCCCCATGGTACACCCATTCATTTGAGGCTGGGTGAACCCCAGAGCCGCTTTATGCGGGGAAAACGCAGGAAAGAATTAAGACCTTAGATCACCCACATTATAAAAATCCAATCATGTATCACAGACCTACAACGTTAAACATATGAAGTCAAGCCTGCATTTCTTTCCTAATAGGTACTTGTTACATTTAAGATACATTTAGGAGAAAGAGAGAGTTTTCATAAAGTATAATAATAAGTCCAATATAAAACTGTGGTCGAGCGAGATATCCTTTTTTGGTTAATAGTATAATAAAATTATTTATTTTATAGTTTTGTTTTACTTAGGAATATATTAATTTTCAATTTACCGTTGCTACGTAATGACGGGAGGAGGGGGGGGGTCGAGAGGGAGCGGCATCTGCCGCTACCTCCCAGGGCGGCAAAATTACTAGCGCCGGCCCTGGTGTACACTGTATATAACACACCTTATTACTGACTTCCTTGGCCCTGAATGTACAGGGTCAAGGAAAACAAAGAAATGAGCATAATTTTCTCTACGGAGAAGATATTGAACCTAAACCAAAAAGAACACAAATAATAAACTCGACAATGTAAATTGATGAGATTTAGTAAATCATTTAATGAAGTGGTTAATCGCAAAGGACATAATCAGCTCAGATCCTATTACTTCTTCATGGTATGTGACGTAAAGTTCCCGCCCAACAGTTTGACGGCGTTAGTGGCTATCACATCTCCTTTTACACAGCCTGTAGTACACATTATCATCTAAACATTGTTCTTATTCTGGTGTTTAATATCTGTATACTGCTTCTTGGACCTCATTTATGGAACCTTAACCTAGAACCCTGCCTTCGTGATCTCAGTAATAACAGTAACATTACAAAAGTTATTGCCTACGCGGATGACATAGCTATGGTATGTGCAGACGACTCCCGTGCTAAGGTTGAGCACAAAGTAAATGAAGCTCTAGAGGCCCTAAGAATATGGTGCAAGGAAGCCAAGCTAGAACTATCCGCAGAAAAGACAAAATACTTGTTTCTAAAGGGTAAAATTAGCACCAGGAGAAACCCATCGATAAAACTATCTGGCTCTACCATTCAAAGAGCAGAACATTTTGAATATCTTGGGGTAACCATAAGTGAGGGATTAAAATTCGATAGACACATACAAAAAATAACTACCAAAGCCGAAATCACAATGCAAAAACTCACCAGGTTGACATCATACCAAGTTAATCTAAATTCCAGCATAATGGAAGCATATACCAAGTCAATTTATGAAGCAATAGCCACATATGCGTCATCCACATGGATGGAGGGGTTGACACTGAAAAAGAACATCAGAATGCTCAGGTCCTCTCAACGTAGGATTCTTCTGCGAGTAACGGGGGCCTTCGGAACAGTCTCTACGGAGGCATTGCTTGCCCTTACGGGATACCTTCCGCTGGATCTAGAGGTCCGCTGGAGGGCGGCCAAATATTGGTTTAGGAAGGGAGACGAGGAAAACCTTACTAAATGTGTTGGAATTTTCTTGCCTACTCTACGGGAGATAAGAGAAAGATTCATGGATGCCTGGCAAGGGGAATGGGACGTTGCCCGGAATGGAAGAAGGACGTTCGGCTTCTTCCCAAATCTACGTCAAAACAAACTGATATCTGCTCATGCCACAAAGGGCTTAATGCACTTCCTGACAGGCCATGGCCCTTACGGAGAGCATCTACACCGGATAGGCAGCAGAACTTCTAAAAAATGCATTGCCTGCGAAGCTCCGGAAGATACCCCAGAGCACAAGGTCTTCTTCTGCCTAGGATCAGGTGAGAACATTAAAAACATGAGGAGGGAACTTCCAACATATGATATAACAATCCTGCTATCTAAGCAACAGATAGGAAGATTCAAGGCACTCGCAAATCATCACAAAGATAATCTAGGAATATAATTAATTATTCCCCTATTAATTAATATACTACGACTACCTAATCGTTCATAAGTAATATTTGGTGTACCAGCACTATTGATACCAATTATAGTAGGGATTGAAATGATTAGAAACCTAATTCGTCCAATAACTCTATCAGTTAAACACGTCACCAATTCGATTGGACAGAGCAGTTAATATCCCAGCAGAATAGGAACGCCGTGTCTTTGGAGGAGCTGGGAAGATTCGAGAAACAGCAAAGGCGACCACCCCAGCCAATACACATACCACAGACCCAATCTGCCATGGAAACCAGGAGAGGAACTGCTGGAAGGCCCCTTACTTCTCGTGCTTTGCCTCCTACTCCTGTAGAGGAGGAAGGTGAGGAGGAGGAGGAAGCACCCACCAATGTTTCCAGACGAAGGCACTGTGTGGTTTCCACTGGACGAAGGGGAGGCCTCAGAGCGGAGAAGAATTCGCCCCGTCCGATTACCAGGAGTAAGACATAAGGATTAAATGGAAAGAGAAATGGCTTCAAAACAAACTCACAACACCTAGCTGGCACACCAGCTACCATTCAAACGTCGGTACTCCGGCGTTATTCTCTAAACTACATATCATACAATCCAGTTATAAATTATAATCCATAAATCTCATTCAAAATTACATTCATTAATATTTCAAATACTTTTACCTTTTGTATTGTACTAACTCTATTTTATCAATCAATAATTCATATCTACTATGTTGCTTTCTGCTGAAGTGTATTCATTTCAGCAAACAGATATACAAGGCAGCAGGTAACTTTCTTCCACACACACAATACTACACACATTTTACAATTCCAAATGGGAACTGACCACGCATAATCGCATCAAACTATCTTCAAAATATGGGAGCTGGAGACCGACAGCGGAACACCTAGCCTCTGAGGTGAAGCATACCCATCCAACTGAATTAATATAACTCAAATCAATGGTCTTAAACCACATGCTGATCTACTGTCGCTCTCTGGCTCCCTATGCACTATTTGTAGCAAGAAAATTGTAATATGCAGGGCGCGTGAGCTCTCAACACTATAGATTTCGGATCCCGAAATCCGGTATATGTTAAACAATGCATACAAACACACAAGACTTATATCGTATTTTAAACATATTCCAGCGAAGGTTCATGTAAAAAATGAAATGTATAGATGTATTAACATTGTACTGTACTAATACCAATGTAATTATACTCAATTATATTTGTTATATATTATGTTATTAAATATTATTGTAATTGTCAAATTTTTATTTCCAGATTTATGTAAAATGCAAATTTCAAATAAAGTAATGGAGCGTAACAATAACGGGGGAACCGTAAAACGAGCAACTGCCGTCCCAGTTTTTTTTCACAGAGACACTGGGACATGCGCATACCCTCGAATGTATGCGGGTGGAGGTTAGGATACATTCGGGGGTTCCCCCCTTATTGTATACTGCAACACTGTCGTTTTGTCATTTCACGTAACTTTACATTGAAGTGATGGATTCACTTGGCCGGTCACACGTCATCGCAAGCAAAAACTTCAACCGTTACCATGGTTTTGGGAGGGCTGGGAGTGACAACCCCTAAAAGATATGCACATTTCTGCACTTATTTACTTTCAACTCACCAGTCTTATTAAGAATTTGCTACTCTTTTCACAAATGTTTATTAAATGATACAAAAGACAGGCCCAGTCTTGATTTTTCTACTACCTTATACTATAAATTAACAAGTTAGCAAGCAATAATTGTGAGATCTTACCTTCATATGTTCTTGTAATGCTGTCGTTATTGCTGTAAGTACTTCTGGCATAAAACTAGAAATGGTATTGGCTGGTATTCGAAACATGATTGCTAGAGTTTGGTAACTGTCACCAGTAGCTAAAAATCGTAAGGCAACCTCTAGTTTTAGACGGGCAGGAACTGCGTTTCTCATTACCGTATCTGTTTTTGATATTTTATGTTCAATTATACACAGTTCGTTAAATTGACCTACACTCATTCTCATAATTCTCTTGTATTCCACAGGATCCTCCTCGGCAAGTTCCCGCAGTATTGTAGCCGAAGCTTCCAGGTGATCTCTACAACTCACCCAGTCTTTAACCCAGCACGGCCTCTTCGGGAATTGACTTCCCGACTTTTCGGGATCCCGAGCAGTCGGGAAATACCGAATGATCATTTTAAAAAGTCGTTAATTCTTGAAGTTTTCTGCATTGTAAATGTCTGGAACTTATCGGAAATTATTAGTTTTTGTACCAGAGATGCAAAAACAATTTCCTGTCCCGAATGTCGCGATTTAAAAAATTCCCGTCCCGACCCAAAAAATTCTGTCCCGCACACCCCTAGTAGTCTCCCAACAGCAACATGAATATATTATTTATATATATAAGAATGGATGTATGTACAGTGGGATCCATGAGTATTACCCCGCAAATTGTCCATCACCATGTTCGTGCACTATATTTGACCCAATAAGAGCTTCAAGAATTAAAAGAAAACTCAAAACAAGGTGCTGACAACATCTGCACCATCATACATAAAAATCCATCGCTTAAAACACACAGGATGTAAGAGAAAAAGTAATGAAAATAGTCATGGACAATTTGCACGATAACACTCATGGATCCCACTGTACGTATGTATGTTTGTTGCGGTTCACATATCACTTGCAATCTGGAAAGAAATACTGTGGGAGTAAGTCATCCCTGGCACCCCTAGGGGGGGGGACATGTAAAAATAATCGAAAAAGACCGATATTCGTGTGGGATTCATAGTTTTCGGGGTCGCTGAGATGAAGATAATCATGTACAATTGGGTTGTATTAATACGCATGCGCGAGATACATGCATTTCGCGAGGCAGAAGATCTACAACGTTGCCAGTTCTCTTTGCAGCGTCTTACGCTGGCATGAGGGGTGTGTAGGTGGCAGTACGCATATTAATGAGCAATTGCACATTCCAATATCTACCGGTATCGTGGGTATTTCTTGTTGCAGACTTTTGCGAGGTGGAAGATCTCCAACGTTGCCAGTTATCTTCTTTCTGGCATCTTCGCTGTCATTAGGGGTGTGAGGGTAAGATTTGTTTTGGGTCGGGACGGGAATTTTTGAAATCCCGATATTCCCTGCATTCGGGATGTGAAAAATTCGCCATTTCCGGACCAAGTCGGGAAATTTTCCGGAAAGGAAGTGGTAGACATTTCCCGAACTTCTATAAATCTCGAATTGTACACGTCATTTTTACCTTAAGTCATTGTTTTTGCATTTCTGGAATAAAAGTTAACAATTTCCGATAATTTTCACACACTTCATTTTAAAACGACCATTCGGCACTTCTCGACTGCTTAGGATAACGAAAAGTCGGGAAATCATTTCCCAAATTCGGGATCGGAACGGGAAATTTTTTTACCGATATTCGGGTCACAACTTTTCGGGATCCCGTACACAGCATTTACATCATTTGAGGAATGTGCGGGATTCCGAAAAGTCGGGACTGGAATCGCGAATAAAATATCTCTACAGTTTCACTATTCGAATTACGTTAATTCTTTCCAGATATCTCAGGGGAGGCAAATGCCCCCCCTGCGGTCACCCATGCATAATGTGGACTTCAATCAACCATGCATGCTAACGGGTAGATATTAGAATGTGCAATTGCTCATTAATGACGCATTAGCTTGGTGAATGGCTAGACCTAAGTGCGAAACGAAAATATGCTGACAGCACCCCTGTTCAATCCCTACGCTTTTGATGGCCAATTGTTCTCCCATTTAAATACATAGGGAATAGCGTGCTTCTATTACATTAAATTGCAAGTTTAATTTCATCTAAACTTTAGAAATTATGTCAGATCAGATCATGATAGACGATTAATCAGTGCTGTGACACTAAGAATTTTAATGAGACAATTGTCAACAGAACAGACATCGGAACTAAAAAAAGCCTTAAATTTTTCACAATTTAAGTGCTTTATTCTTGTGAATCTGGTAAATAATAATACATAATACTTCCACGCGACTGTATTTTTATTTTTATAGTTGTTATTTCATAACTAACTCTTTTTTTTAACGTGATATCATACTTTTCCCTCATGGCTACTAAATATGGTTTTCTATTTTATACATGCACATTTATCGAGATAAGTTATTACCAAAAATATTGTATACTCTGTTTCATGTCTTGCAATCTCTACCGCTTTCTTATGTATAGGAAATATAATTTTAAAATTGTTGTAACCAAAGAAATAAAGGTCGAAAATAGGAGGAAAAGAAAACATGCGTTAATATTATAATATCGGATAGGGTACAGTGTCATAGTGTATAATAATAAAAAATATCATGCGCTTACGCACTTAATACATTATCTTTTCAATTTTGAGAAGTTTATATCAGATTCCTACTTCCGCTATTGAATTAGTATTCGCAACCAGAAAAAGAAAACATTAGGCGTAGTGTAAAAAGTTTAACTTATTTTATTTTCGACCCATGGCTGCTAGGCAAGGCCCAATTACATCAAATTTAGTGTTCTTTGTTTATAAACATACTATATTTAGTTCGTCTCAGCTACCTTGCCGTTGCGCTTTAATATATTAATTCTTACGTTCAGGAGAATGTCAACACCGAAACATCAGGCGATAAACGGCACTCAACAGGCGACAAAAGACGGGAACCCTTTCAGTCAATGGGACCATTCAGATCGAAGCGACAGGCGACACGTGTCGTATGTGTCGGCAACCGACTCTCAGAAATGTAGTGTTGCCCACGAGACGAGACGAGACGAGGCTTTGGTCTGTCCCGTCTCGTCTCGTGAAAGTAATCCAGGATATTATGCCAACAAAAGTTATAACTGGGAGACATCACAAATATTATTCTCGAAAATTGGTTAAACCTGTAATCACTTTGTTCACTGTAGCTATAGTGAGAATAAATATGATTTCTTAATCATAAGAACATGAGTATATCAAATGAAGTTTGTTGATTATCAATAGCTAGATAATGTATAGAATCTGCCTTGCTTTTCTAGCTCCCATCCACTCTTTATCCATCGTACATGCAGGGAGCTTTCAGACAGAAGGAACAGGCGACAAGCCACACGGGGGTTTACACTGAAGTTACAAGCGACAGGATCCCCTTCCGTTCCGTCTATGATAAAAGTATTCATCGCACGAGCAGTACCAACAGATCGAGGCTATTCTACGCTCGATATTAAGAAAACGACCCAATTTGAGCGACACGCAAGCGACAAGAGACACGTGGTGCTTCGGTTCGGAAGGTTACGTGTTGCTTGTCGCTTCTCTCCTGTGACTTGTTCAATGTAACAAGCGACACGGAAGTATCACACTGAAGCAACGAACGACAGGGACACTTCAGTTTATAAGCAAGCATTCATCGCGCATGCGCGGATAACAACCCTCGCGACTATACTGTCTATACGGTATCCAGAAAACGGCCTAAGCAGAACAACAAGCAAGCGACATGCGAGACGTGCAGCTTCGGTTCGAAGAGTTTGTTGTGAGCAAGATTTCTTCACACCAAAGTTACAGGCGACAAGCGACACGAGTCGCTTGGAAGCGAACTTTCAGTAGTCAATGCAACCTTTCGAACAGAAGACACACGAAAAGCTGCACGTGTCTCTTGTAGACTCGGTCCGTTGTCGCTTGGGCGTGAATTATACGTGTCGCTTGTCGCTTCAGTGTGAAATTTCCACACGATAGCTTTCAGGTTGAAGCGACAGGCGACAAGCGACACAGGGTTTCCACATCAAAGCAAAGAGCGACACGCTCCTTTAGGGAGATTTCAGACCAGAGCGACAAGCGACACGCGACACAAGTTGCTTTGGAACGAGCCAATCAACAGCAACGTTTCACAGCGTAGGAGCATGACAGCCAGCACAAACCTGCGTTCAATTCGTGAAATCCTGAAGCGATATGTGTCACGGGTCGCGTGTCGCTTCCATGTGAAATCTCCCTTAGTCTATAAGCAAGCTTTCACTGTGAGTTCACTACCAACAGACAGAGGCGACACAATGCAAGCTATTAAAAAACTGCCCAGTCCGAACGACACGCAAGCGACAAAGCAACAGGTGCCGCTTGCCGGTCTAGTCGCTTCCGTTCGGAAGGTTGCATTTATTACTGTGGGTTCATTTCCAAGCGACACTTGTTGCTGTCGCATGTCGCTTATTACTCCTATGACTTCAGGCAAATTTTATGTTCGTTACGTCAAAGCAGAGTATCTAATTGCACTAGCTTTTTAGAGCCGCGGTGGTGTAGTTGTTAGGGCATCTGACTGCCGGCGGGAGACCCGGGTTCGAATCCCGGAGTGGGTGAATAAAGGTCGGAATTATTCCGCATTGTCCCCGCATAAAGTAGCTCCGGGGCTCAACAGCCTCATATCAATGGGTGCATGTGGGCAATCCTGGAGGGCAAAAGCGGCCGGAGTGTGATGCTGATCACTTCGCCTCCAAAATTACCTTTCCCCCACATCCCGTAAATGTGCCTTCATGGCACTGTGTTATATGCACTTGGAACTTGGAACTTTACCTTTACCTAGATTTTTAGTACGAAATCTTTGAAGTTTGCAACCAGCACTCGAGGTTGCTGTGGATTTTGAGAAGAGGGTCGCAAAAAGGGTCTGTTTGGGCGAGAAATTTTATGACGATTGTCGCCAGTATGGCTGGAACAGGGCCGTAGAAAACAATGGCAGTGACTACCTCCGGATCGTTTTGCGCAAGGATGAACGGAAGAGGTGCTAGGGTTGGCATCACTGCCTGAGGCCAGACTCACTGTGTCCATTTCGGGCGAACGCGCCCCTGAAATTATGCTTTCCCTCATGGATCACATAGAATGTTATGGGACCAGCTGAGGCCCTCGGAGAAGTGGCTCAACATGCGACGATATAGTCTCTGACAGGTATGGAAATTTGTGGAAATTATCGTAAGGCCTAGAATTTCAGTTTTCTTGTATTAAGCGTCGTTTAATGAAAAAGGTAAAAGGTAAAGTGCTCCCCTGTGCTTAGCACCATGCCATGAAGGCATATAGGGGGTGTGGGGGTAATGCCCCACACTTTCTTGATCCGGTCATGAGTGGGGGTGATGTGATCAGCATCACGCCCCTGACCGCCTTTACCCCCCAGGGTACCCATGTCATTCGACGCTGGGTGGGCGCCGGGGCCGCTTCCTACGTTAGAAAAGTTCCCGGATTTGAACCGACCGGGGATCGAACCCGGGATCTTGAGCATTCGTTTAATGAAATTGTAAGTAATAAAATAATCCGTAATAGCCAATTATACTAGGGTAGGCCCGGCCTCCGGGCCTCTTATGACGCTTCGCCACTGGTGTAAACGTTGCCTGGATCGTCCACACGTCGCGTCTACATTCGATCTTAAAACACCATTATTGGAGGAGACAAGCGTCACAGGCCACTTCGGTCTGAATAAAAAAAATGACCATGCATGTGCCACAAACAGACCAAGGCGACACGATGGACGGTTATTAAGAAAATGGCCCAGTTTGAATGACACGTGCAGTTTGGCGTGTCACTTCAGTTCGGAAGGTCTGGTTTCCAAGCGACACGTGTCTCTTTTTTCATATCTGAAGTCTGTTTGTTGGTTACGAATTTACATTCCACATAGTTCGGAACATGTATAAACATTGTCAATAGTTATCTTTAGGAAACTTGCGAATGATTTTTGCTATTCCAATATGTGGTAATTTTTTAATTTATAATTTTATACATACCGTTAATAATAACGGATCAAGAAAGTGTGGGGCGTTACCCCCACACCCCCTATACGCCTTCATGGCGTGGTGCTATGCACAGGGGAGTACTTTACTTTACCTTTCTTTACCGTTAATAATAATATCACTAAAAGCATCACAACAGAAATGCGTGTATAATAAACGTAAATATGTTATGTTTATCTGGGAAACGTAATCTTCTTGGACCTCTAAATTCCTTCTTTTTTTAAAAAAAAAACAACAAAAGAGTCAGTTCTTGCAACGTCTGTTGTTGCATCCGAAAGCTCCGCAGAGAGGCATAGCTTCTTATTTATTGTTTACTCGCAGTATCATTGAAATGTGCAGATATTAAGCCGCGTCCACATAGGCGTAACAGAATACCGTTCCACATTTCACCAGTTGAGTGTGTACGAACATGGAAGTCGCTGCAGCGTACATTTACATGCATTACGCATTGAAAAGGAAAGGAGAACAGAGATGTTGGTGGGGAACACAATTATACAAACGTATAACTAAATATGGAGCTTCAAGGTTTTTGCCCCCCGCCCCCACCCCAATCAGGGGTCAGCGCACGCCTATGTTCGGCATCCTTGGCCGACTCCCGCAGCCCCCTAGCTATGGATCTGAACTTGACGAGACTGAGAAAAGCAAGTATTGCGAGCGAAGCGATCAAGAAAATTTTACGAAATGTATTCTTATTTGCATAAAATTTGAAATCGAAGGGGACAATTGCTCCTCTGTGCCTCCCCCTGCAGGTGCCCTTGACGATCAATATTTCCCCCTTCCTATTTGCCCTTATTAGGGCGCACATAATATCACGGGGCGCCAAGGCATTGTCTCTTTAAAAACATTTTTTTCATTAGATCATTTGGCGTTCATGGTCGCCGCCCTTTAGCTACGGATCTGAACTTGACGAAACTGAGAAACGACATTGCGAGCGATGCGAGCAAGAAAAATGTTGCGAAATGTATCTTTACTTGCATAAAATTTTAAATCGAAGAGGGGGGGGGGTAATTGCTCACCTGTGCCCTCTGCAGGTGTCTTTGACCATAAATGTTTGCCCCCCTAGAATTGACTTCCGTCGAACGTTGGATCAAAAAATGAGGTATTTAAGTTTCGATCCGTTAATAATATAGTAATTGCTCCTGCTAAGGAGCAATGCCCCCTGTGGTCGCGCCACTGTTCTTGGGTCCACTCCATGTCTCTTCGACTGTCACGGAATGAGTGTTACATGGGTACATTGCACCCCCTAAATTTTTCAAGGGGGGTACTGTACCCCCTAAATCCGTAAATCTAATTGTACCCCCTGTACAGTGGGATCCATGAGTATTACCGTGCAAATTGTCCATGACTATTTTCATTAATTTTTCTCTTACATTCTATGTGTTTTTAAGCAATGGATTTTTATGTATGCTGGTGTAGAAGTTGTTAACAGCTTGTTTTGAGTTTTCTTTTAATTCTTGAAGCTCTTATTGGGTCAAATAAAGTGCACGAACATGGTGATGGACAATTTGCACGGTAATACTCATGGATCCCGCTGTACCTCCCTTAGATAATTTGACAGACGCAAGGCGCTACTGTTAAATTAACCTATTTTCAATTAGCTCAATAAAGGAAGTTTAAATTGTTTATAACTTATAACCATTATCTTCCTTACCACAGAAATTCAAACCATTGTAAACTTATTTTACTACATTGTGCTTGCTATGATTTAGTTCATTGACCTATGTTCTTGGAAACTTCTTTAAGGAGATGAAAATATTTACATAAATTTATGAACTTATTGTTGTGATTATCTTTTTTTTTCAGCACACTACTTGAGTCTGTGAACATGTCGAAGCTTTATGAACCGAGCACGTTGAATTTTAGTTGGTAAAGCTTTCTCTCCTCCCGATATATAAATGACACATATTTTACTTCGAATATTATTTGTTTTGTGCAAAATTTACATCCGAGAGGACAAGCGCCACTGTTGTTTCAATATTTCTTTCCATTCGGGAAAATGCAAACACATTTTACATTTCACAACATAGGCTATTCAAGTGCAAGGAAAATTCCGTATATTACTTAGAGGAACTAATGGTCCACCTGTAACATGTTGTCGTGTAATCACAAAATAAATATAATAAACATGTCCTTACATGAACAATAGCGCCAAATCCGAGTATAGGAAAGTTGTTATATCTCTTTTTAGTATTTAAAATAAATACATATTTATTCAAAAATTCTATTTATGCAAGCAAATTTTCTCCTCGCAGAAACTTTAAGCAACGTGAAACTGAAAATTGGAAGACAATATATTTTACGATTCCAGGTGACATTTGTTTAATGTTTGTATAATAATGTAATGCTGTTTAAATGTAGATGTAGGCTATAAGTTCAAAATTGGAAGACAATAAATTTTAGGATTCCAGGTAAAAAAAAAATCTTTATATAATAATTAGGGGTGTGCGGGACCGAATTTTCTGGGTCGGGACGGGAAATGTTTGAAACTTCCCGAATATCTGAAAATCTCGAAATTTACACATCATTTTCACCTTAGTTGATTGTTTTCGCATTTCTCGTACACAAAGAACGACTATTTAAAATGACCATTCGGTATTTCTCGACTGCTCGGGATCCAGAAAAGTTTGGATCGGGACGGGAATTTTTTTTTCGCCATCCCAGTCCCGACTTTTCGGAATCCCGCACATTCCTCAAATGATGTAAATACTGTGTGCGGGATCCCGAAAAGTTGGGACCCGGATATCGGGGAAAAAATCTCACGTCCCGATCCCGAATTCGGGAAATGATTTCCCGACTTTTCGTTAACCTAATCAGTCGAGAAATACCGAATGGTCGTTTTAAAATGAAGTGTGAAAATTATCGGAAATTGTTAGTTTTTATTCCAGAAATGCAAAAACAATGACTTAAGGTAAAAATGACGTGTACAGTGGGATCCATGAGTATTACCTTGCAAATTGTCCATCACCATGTTCGTGCACTTTATTTGACCAAATAACATCTTCAAGAATTAAAGGAAAATTCAAAACAAGCTGCTGACAACTTCGTCACCAGCATATATAAAAATCCATCGCTTAAAAACACATAGGTTTTTTTTAAAAAAATAATGAAAATAGTCATGGACAATTTGCACGGTAATACTTATGGATCCCACTGTAAAATTGAGATTTATAGAAGTTCTGGAAATTTCGACAACTTCCTTTTCGGAAAATATCTCGACTTGGTCCGGAAATGACGATTTTTTCCCATCCCGAATGCAGGGAATGTTGGCATTTTAAAAATTCCCGTCCCGACCCCAAAAAATCTTTCCCTCACATCCCTAATGACAGCGAAGATGCTAAAAAGGAGAGAACTGGCAACGTTGGAGATCTTCCACCTCGCAAAACGTGAATTTCCGAGCAAAAATCTGCAACAACATATACCCATGATACCGGCAGATATTGTAATGTGCAATTGCTCATTAATATGCGTGCTGCCACCTACACACCCCTAATGCCAGCGAAGACGCTACAAAGAGAACTGGCAACGTTGTAGATCTTCCGACTCACAAAATGCATGGATCTCGCGCATGCGTATTAATACAACCCAATTGTACATGATTACCGAGATGAATAGTGACACTCCAAATGCCATTCAACTCTAAGTTCATCACCTATCGGGATGGGGGTGAAAAATAAAATGTCAAAAATTACCTAGATTAGTGTCGAATCTATAGTTTGCAGAGGCGCTGAGCTAATTTGTGACATTCACGATGACCAAACTTGCTACACATATGACTTACAATCTGGAAAGAAATAAAATAATTGAAATCGACCGATATTAGTGTGGAATCCATAGTTTTCGGGGTCGCTAAGATGAACAGTGACACTCCCAATGCAGTTCAACTCCAAGACACATCTGGCACCCCTAGGAGAGGGGTTGGGAAGAAGGTCACATGTAAAACGATCAATATTAGTGTGGAATCCATTGTTTTCGGGGTCGCTAAGATGAATACTGACACTCCCAATGTCGTTCAACTCCAATACACCTCTAGTACCCCTAGGGGAGGGAAGGGGATGACATGTAAAAATAATCGAAAACTACTGATATTAGTGTGGAATCCATAGTTTTCGGGGTCGCTAAGATGAATAGTGACACTCTCAATGCCGTTCAACTCCAAGTTCATTTTACACTACAGTTAGAATTCATTTTTTCTTGTCTAATAGAAGATTGGGATATAGTCCGCGCGTTTATTATGTCCCCATTGCAAACCCTTTTATAAAACTTAACACTGACAACAATAGCAAACAATAGCCAAACCGCTCCCGCGTGCACTCAGACGTTGTTGCCACATTTTCTTTACATTTCTTGTAGTTGCAAGGCGCCTCTCGTTATTTTTGCTCCATAACCACGTGCGGGGTTGATTCTTTTTAACTAGTTGTGTTGTGTTATTTCTTTGTTGTGTTATGGTGTTGTTTTGTTGCTTTGTTATAGTGTTGTGCTTTTAGTTTTTTCCTTAGACTTTGCATAATGCAAGTTATCACTCATGGCTGCTAGCGAAAATCCTAAGTATGAAGACAAAACTGCAGGATATTATTTCCTTCATGGAGAGCAGAGGTGCCCCCCCCCAAAGCCAATGGCGCATTCCCCCAAAAAATCAAGTTATGCGTCCCCCCAGATTATATCATGTGTCCCCCCCCACAAAAAACATCATTCGCGCCCTCAAACCATATCGTAATCCCCACAAAGTATTTAATTACGACAGTGTCTACCGAAAGTAACTCTTTTCTTAGCTTTACAGAACACTATACTTGATCTGCCCTTATTCCCTAAACAGGGGTGCCCATCACTCAAGACCACCCCTAAAACCGTTCATAATCCCCCGAAAATAGTTTGGATGAATGTGTAATAGTTTATGTCTATTTGAATGAAATACCATGTTACATTGTCCATATTTTTTGATTGTTCGATTTTCGAAAAAACTTAAAGCTAGCACATTGATTGGTTAAATGTAGTAAATTAAAATATGTAAATATGCATATAAATAGTATTTTTGAGTGGGTTTATAAAACTCAATTTGAGTAAAAAACGTAAAAAAAAAAAGGTAAAGTGTTCCCCTGTGCTTAGCACCACGCCATGAAGGCGTATAGGGGGTGTGGGGGTAACGCCCCACACTTTCTTGATCCGGTCGTGAGTGAGGGTGATGTGATCAGCATCACGCCCCTGACCGCCTTTACCCCCCAGGGTTTCCCCCAGGTACCCATGTTATTCGACGCTGGGTAGGCGCCGGGGCCGCTTCCACCGTTAGAAAAGTTCCCGGATTTGAACCGGCCGGGGATCGAACCCGGGACCTTTAGCATGGTAGTCAGACGCGTTACCGACTGAGCCACCGCGAAATTGTTACACAACTAAGATAAAGATAGAATAATTCAACCTTGGCAAACCAAATAATATGTTCCAGCCCTATGGCAGATTCAATTTGTTTCACGAGACATTACAGAAACATAGCTAGAAATTCTTAACCTCAGGGCGATAATATAACAGGGTGTATGGCTGAATGAAACACCCTCCCTTGCCCGGGAAGACAAATGCTACCACTACCTAGATAGAGGCGGCAAAATCTCCCTCGGACAAGCGAAATAGCGTTACGGTCCAGGTTAAGTTCGTGTGTAGGAACCGGTGACCAACAGTGCATAGTAATAAGCCATATCGAATAAAAACAAAGACATATGTACTTCCAAATTACCACCTCTTTACCTGTAGCCGGGAAGCGGCTAGCTGCATACCTGAAAATCACGGGTAGCGACATGCATACGAAAATGATATAGCCCAAAATTAACATGAAAATAAAAAGTATATTCTATTTGTAACCAACAAAAATGGAATCATTACAGGTCCCCACACTTGCACTCTCACATTCTCTCTCAGATTCAATCCTCATGGGGTTATCGACACTAGAAATTATACATGACATGTACAGGTTTTATGACGACAAGCCCTAATTATTGCATTCTCAATTAATTTTATCTTACTTTTTATCTAATCAGGTCATTTGTGATTTTGCTCCAGTGCTACTTAAATCCTAGCCAGCCCTTACTTAAGTTCACCTTTTGTTTTTTAAAAAAGAAACTAGTCGGCGCGGTGACCATACATTACTTGACCAGTATAAACAAAGGCGTCTCAACGGCAATTACATTTACGTGGGCGGACGTTTTCCTTTTACAAGACCTCACGTGGTTCAAACATAACAAATAACCTCCGTTGAGTGACGCAAACATGTACTCTCTAGCAGGCGGGACTTAAACACTTCGCCGCGACGAGCAATTCACATTACCAGGCAAATACTTTAACAAATAATCACATATGCGACCGGACATAGCTAGCAGCGACACAGCGCTCACACATAAAAATGAACTAACCTCAAGTAGAATATGCAATTAAGCGGGCGGCGCTTTACTCTAATAGTACGCACTTTAAACAAATACAAAGGAGCACAAACAACAATGAATTTAAGATCATAAAAAAAATATCACAAGGAATAAGAAAAATTGACCTGAGACGAATAGATTACAAATGACAAGCGCGACGGGAGTTTGATGTAAAATTTCGAGTTGAGTGGGCGTTTTCAAAATGTCGACGAATTTCAAGGGCGTTCTCTAAACCAATCGGGCCGTCACGTGTTAAGGTTCACACAGATGAATACTTTACCATCTCTCAGCTCCCGGGGTGCATCCTGGCGTCTTTATGGGCGATTGAAACACATAGTATCCACGCGAAAGGTTCCTTTGGTCGCGACGATGAAGATGCGAGAAGGATTCAAACACCTAGTTTCCCGGCTCCTCTTCCTCTCGGGATCGGTGGATCTCCGTGGTATGACGCGGTTCGGACGTCGCATCTGAGCGGTCGTTGTAGGCGTCGTCGGCGTCGTCGGGGCGTCAACATCTCTCTCTACATCTCTCTGTCGCGGCTGGTAGGCGTCGTCGGCGTCGTCGGGGCGTCAACATCTCTCTCTACGTCTCTCTGTCGCGGCTGGTAAGCGTCGTCGGGACGTCAACGTGGCGGATGGTAGGCATCGTCGGCGTATCAATGGGGCGGCGTTCGACGTTCTCTCTCTCTCCATGGCGGCGGATAGGCATCATGGGCGTATCAATGGGGCGGCGTTCGACGTTCTCTCTCTCTCCATGGCGGCGGATAGGCATCATGGGCGTAGTTTCTTCTGACCTCGGGCGAATCGACGTAACGCCCTCATCTCCTTTCTTCCTCTAGCCCGCCATAGTTTCCGGTGTTCCTTGTTTCTCAAAAATTATAAATGGCGCAAGGTAATCACGGAAACACGTTTCGCTTCAACTTCCCCCAGCGGTTGAGGTAGGCGCACTCGTGTAGACTTACTGCCTATCACACACACTGCTGTTCGCACAACACAACAAAGTCCACTGTACACGAAAGGTAGCACGAAGGTGCTCTCGTTCCAAGAATCGCGGCAAAACTGTATATGGAGAGGTAGCACGGAGCTGCTCTCCCTACAAGGATCGCGGTAAGACTGTGTAACGAAAAACCATGTCCTTCGTTTTATTTAGATTTTGAAAAACGACGCTATGCGCACGTTGGAGTGACGCTTCCGAAGGGGTCAGTCCACTTTGCTCTATTGTCTCCAAACTAGGACGTACCGTGTCCGAAGTTGACTTGCGCGGATTAAGCTTCCGCCTGGCTGTCGCCCATAGCTCAATTGCAATCGCTGTCCACAAACTGATCAATTAGAACCGATTTGATCTGGCGTCCGTAATTGTCGCTTGATCGTGACGAAACTCCACATATCCGTCCTTGCACACATGCCGCTGCGCTGGTATAAGTTTCACATGAATCTGACCGTTGGAAACCGAGATATTTAAATGTTTGTCATTACGGTCGAATTTCCTAAGCTTTAGACGCATAGCGTGACCCTTCAGGTGCTCGCCCTTAACACAAGCGGATGTCTCGTTCCTCCCGTCGGCTTGGCAAAAATCAAATATGTAATCTCACAAATTAAAACACTTAACACTTTGAATCAACTCGTCTTTTTACCGCTACATACATGAATAATAATGATAATAATAATAATGACTGTAAATCTGACTGTCACAACCTCGCCCTTCTTCTTCTTCCAAGGATTTCGTAAGCGCGAAAAATTCGCTCTACACAGGGACAGAAATTTTTTTGTTTACAAATCCTTGAACACTCTGTATATAAAATAGACCAACAAATACATGAACACCCTGTATATAAAAATTTACTCTCCACACTGCACTGACACTGTGAACTTTCGGTTACTTAACACATATAATAACATCCTGAATATAAACATAATATGGAGAGTATATATATATATATAAAACAAGAACAAGATGTGAGCATTTACGTGTCAGCTTGCATTCTTACGTCGCTCTCTCTCTCGTACCTGGGCGAACCGTGTCTCGAATTTGGCCTGTTCGTGTCTCTCGCTGGGCTCCATGGGATTCTCGCTCCACGGCGTCCTGCATCTCCCCGATCTGACTCCGGGCTGACCGATCTGCTATGTGCGTTTCGCTGATAAAATCCATCCCGGACTTGGCCGTTCTGAAAGAAGCTGTCGTTCCTCCTTGGCGACGCACGAGTCGGACCTCCACGCCGTCTCCTGCCTCGGAACGGGCGTCTTCGTTGCGGTGAAGGTGGATCTTGCAGCTGGCGGTTCCTTTCAGCCCCTGGAGCGTGGTGCTGTCCTCTCCATCCCTGCTGGACTAGATGAACGCGCGGGTGTTTATTCCGGTGCGACGAATCATCTTCCGGTCGGCGCCGCTTGCTAAACTTCTCACTCCTGGTTTTCTGCCTCTCCTCCTCGCACTGAAACAGGTTTTCCAGTGTGAGGGACATCGCGTCGGCGTCAAACACGCATGCTCCATTGAGATGACGACGAATCTCGTGTGGGAAATGGTACACCAGAGCGGCTATTATCTCCGCCGTGGTCATTTGGGGTTGCAGAGACTTGAACTCATCGTAACGTTTCCAAAAGTACTGGGCATACGTGAGTCCTCCGCCCCTGTCGTATCGTTCGTTTCTCACCTGCATTAACATCCTCTCGACCTGCAGGGGACGTTGAAAATAAGTGAGAAACGCTTCCTTGAACTCCTCATATGAATTGAAGTTCCCCTCGTTCCTGTCCATCCAGTTCTTGGCCCGGTCCTGCATTAAACCTTTCAGAATCAGAAGCCTATCCTCGTCCGTCAGACCTAACTCACGGGCGGTAGAATTAAATTCCTCGAGGTACGTGGAAGGAAGGATTCTGTCAGCACCCGAAAATTTTTTGAAGTGCTTCCGGTATTCGGGCGGAAACAGAGCTCTTCTGGCGGACGGTTGTAGTAACTGTAAATCCTCGTCCCTCTGCTCGCGGCGCGGACTCACCCGTGGTGACGCAGTTTTTTCTCTTCGAAGGGGGCGGGGCGTTTCTGGAGCTCGCTGGTCGCTTTCCCCGTTCGAACAAGTGGCGATGTCGACTGCCGGTGGTGACGTCAATCTGGGCTCCCGCGACGATTGTGAAGTGCCGCTGCTAGTCACGCTCAGTTGACGCACTTTCATCTCGAGGTCCTCAATTCGTTCGGAGTTTCCTTCGGCTTGAACTAAAATTTCTCTCACTTGTCGCCCCAGGGTGTCTATGCCACGGTCACATGTCACTTCCAGCTGCACGCATTGTCGGGCCATCTGCTGCATACCTTCCTCCTGGTCGCGTACGCTCTGAGACAGTGTTGCCATCTGGTTCTCCTGCCGCTCGATCCGCAAGTTGGTTTCGGTGATTTTGGCTTCGACACGGGATTCGCATTCCTGTACCCGAGTGACGAGTTCTTGCGTTATCACCTCACCGGAAGTACGGATGGTCTCCTGGAGGCGGTCTTCCGTCACTCGCATCTGGGTGCTGATGGCCTCTATCTTGCTTTGGGTAGCCTCCATCTTGGCTTCGAGTGAGGCTTCAATTCCGCTTCGCGTAGCCTCCATCTTGGCTTCGAGTGAGGCTTCAATTCCGCTTCGCGTAGCCTCTATCTTTGCTTCCATCCGCAGTAGCATCTCGATGATCTGTTGGGAGTTGGTACCACTGAGGCTAGCTGCTTCATCGACCCGTTCTGCCCTTCCCGGAGATACCTGTTGCGCGCTGGTCTCATTGGCTTGCCCCCCGCTGTTCGGTAGACTGGTTTCTCCACGCGGACCTAACGGGACATCGCACCGGGAGCAAACCTGGCTAGCTGTGCCGACGTTTTCACTTTCTGGGAACTCCTCGCTGCAGACATCGCAAATCACCCTTACGTCACTCATGTTTAAGTTCTCGATGCGGCGGTTGCGCAATTTCATGAAATCAAATATTCAACCCTCGGTCGATTCTCAATGCTCGCTGACAAGCGTAAACGTGAGCGCTCACAATATATACCAATATATATATTTAAACAATTCACAAACGAAAAAAGATAAGGGCGGTCGATTCCCCTTTTGCCAGAACTCAACTTAACGCCTAATGCCATATGCCAAAACAAAAATTTTAAAATGCCTAACGCCTTAAGTAGCTGCCCTACTACCTTGACAAAAATAAACGCCTAATGTCTCAATTACCACCTCACGTCAAAATAAAACAATAAAATCTCACAATGAAACACAGTTACATGACACCAAAATACGCCTGACGTAGCCCTTACAAAAACGACATATACCTCTGCACTGAGGGTGCTTTCGATTTAAAATATACCGGTCCCTGTGTTCGCGGCGCCAAAAGTTGTATGGCTGAATGAAACACCCTCCCTTGCCCGGGAAGACAAATGCTACCACTACCTAGATAGAGGCGGCAAAATCTCCCTCGGACAAGCGAAATAGCGTTACGGTCCAGGTTAAGTTCGTGTGTAGGAACCGGTGACCAACAGTGCATAGTAATAAGCCATATCGAATAAAAACAAAGACATATGTACTTCCAAATTACCACCTCTTTACCTGTAGCCGGGAAGCGGCTAGCTGCATACCTGAAAATCACGGGTAGCGACATGCATACGAAAATGATATAGCCCAAAATTAACATGAAAATAAAAAGTATATTCTATTTGTAACCAACAAAAATGGAATCATTACAGGTCCCCACACTTGCACTCTCACATTCTCTCTCAGATTCAATCCTCATGGGGTTATCGACACTAGAAATTATACATGACATGTACAGGTTTTATGACGACAAGCCCTAATTATTGCATTCTCAATTAATTTTATCTTACTTTTTATCTAATCAGGTCATTTGTGATTTTGCTCCAGTGCTACTTAAATCCTAGCCAGCCCTTACTTAAGTTCACCTTTTGTTTTTTAAAAAAGAAACTAGTCGGCGCGGTGACCATACATTACTTGACCAGTATAAACAAAGGCGTCTCAACGGCAATTACATTTACGTGGGCGGACGTTTTCCTTTTACAAGACCTCACGTGGTTCAAACATAACAAATAACCTCCGTTGAGTGACGCAAACATGTACTCTCTAGCAGGCGGGACTTAAACACTTCGCCGCGACGAGCAATTCACATTACCAGGCAAATACTTTAACAAATAATCACATATGCGACCGGACATAGCTAGCAGCGACACAGCGCTCACACATAAAAATGAACTAACCTCAAGTAGAATATGCAATTAAGCGGGCGGCGCTTTACTCTAATAGTACGCACTTTAAACAAATACAAAGGAGCACAAACAACAATGAATTTAAGATCATAAAAAAAATATCACAAGGAATAAGAAAAATTGACCTGAGACGAATAGATTACAAATGACAAGCGCGACGGGAGTTTGATGTAAAATTTCGAGTTGAGTGGGCGTTTTCAAAATGTCGACGAATTTCAAGGGCGTTCTCTAAACCAATCGGGCCGTCACGTGTTAAGGTTCACACAGATGAATACTTTACCATCTCTCAGCTCCCGGGGTGCATCCTGGCGTCTTTATGGGCGATTGAAACACATAGTATCCACGCGAAAGGTTCCTTTGGTCGCGACGATGAAGATGCGAGAAGGATTCAAACACCTAGTTTCCCGGCTCCTCTTCCTCTCGGGATCGGTGGATCTCCGTGGTATGACGCGGTTCGGACGTCGCATCTGAGCGGTCGTTGTAGGCGTCGTCGGCGTCGTCGGGGCGTCAACATCTCTCTCTACATCTCTCTGTCGCGGCTGGTAGGCGTCGTCGGCGTCGTCGGGGCGTCAACATCTCTCTCTACGTCTCTCTGTCGCGGCTGGTAAGCGTCGTCGGGACGTCAACGTGGCGGATGGTAGGCATCGTCGGCGTATCAATGGGGCGGCGTTCGACGTTCTCTCTCTCTCCATGGCGGCGGATAGGCATCATGGGCGTAGTTTCTTCTGACCTCGGGCGAATCGACGTAACGCCCTCATCTCCTTTCTTCCTCTAGCCCGCCATAGTTTCCGGTGTTCCTTGTTTCTCAAAAATTATAAATGGCGCAAGGTAATCACGGAAACACGTTTCGCTTCAACTTCCCCCAGCGGTTGAGGTAGGCGCACTCGTGTAGACTTACTGCCTATCACACACACTGCTGTTCGCACAACACAACAAAGTCCACTGTACACGAAAGGTAGCACGAAGGTGCTCTCGTTCCAAGAATCGCGGCAAAACTGTATATGGAGAGGTAGCACGGAGCTGCTCTCCCTACAAGGATCGCGGTAAGACTGTGTAACGAAAAACCATGTCCTTCGTTTTATTTAGATTTTGAAAAACGACGCTATGCGCACGTTGGAGTGACGCTTCCGAAGGGGTCAGTCCACTTTGCTCTATTGTCTCCAAACTAGGACGTACCGTGTCCGAAGTTGACTTGCGCGGATTAAGCTTCCGCCTGGCTGTCGCCCATAGCTCAATTGCAATCGCTGTCCACAAACTGATCAATTAGAACCGATTTGATCTGGCGTCCGTAATTGTCGCTTGATCGTGACGAAACTCCACATATCCGTCCTTGCACACATGCCGCTGCGCTGGTATAAGTTTCACATGAATCTGACCGTTGGAAACCGAGATATTTAAATGTTTGTCATTACGGTCGAATTTCCTAAGCTTTAGACGCATAGCGTGACCCTTCAGGTGCTCGCCCTTAACACAAGCGGATGTCTCGTTCCTCCCGTCGGCTTGGCAAAAATCAAATATGTAATCTCACAAATTAAAACACTTAACACTTTGAATCAACTCGTCTTTTTACCGCTACATACATGAATAATAATGATAATAATAATAATGACGGTAAATCTGACTGTCACAAGGGTTCCTCTTTCAAAGAACTTACCCTCACCCCCCCATTTTCCTGTGGTAAATATAATTATTTTAGTAACAAACCATAATGCATAACAATAATTACTTGGATTTTATCTTCAGTGTAAATTTACAATTTTCCTGTGACAACTTAGAAATGCGGATTCGATATATTTTTGTCCCAAATGATGCACCTGCTTTAAATTAAGCAGTATACCAACACTAAGCATTATATTTTAAGAAGTGATGTTATTAATGAATATCGAGAATATCGCTTTTGTCTTGTAATGCAGAAAACTTCACATTCACCTCAGTAAAGCGCCAAACATGCATTCTCGAAACACATGATTGCGAGTGAAGCGAGCAAGAAAATGTTTACACCCATTACTTTGCAGGCTTTCAAGAATATTAATTTAATGGGGTGTCAATACTTCCTCAAGATCCCGAGATATTTTGTCCTTTCCAGCTTCTCTTTTGGCACGTTTGGGGTCGAAAACGTGTACTACATACAATATCGCTAGATACAGTCTCCAAAATTTAATGTTCGAACTCTCTCTCCACTACAGAAATCTCTCGACAATCTAAGATTTAACACTTTATCAAGAGCTTCCTATTTCCTCCTTTAAATTTAATACAATACACCAAAATTTCCATGCTAGTTTTAGACAGCATTGTCTCCTCAAAAAAAATTAATTCTCAGTCTCCACACCAGGATTTCCGCAACAGTCTAAGACAATAGTAATACACAAGAATTGGATACCCCCTCAATTTAATGTTCAATCCCCCTCTAACTAAAATACCAGCCATAATGTAAGATCTAGAGTTGGATACTGCCCCCCCCCCACGTTTAATTCAGAATCCCCCCCCAGAACCCCGGTGTCAATTAAGGCCTAACATGTAAGAGTTGGATATTTCTCCCCCCCCCCCTTCGATAATACCCTTAAACACTTCCTTTTTAATCTTTGTCTGTATTTACTTTCTTTCCATATTCTTTAATTTTGTTTCTCTTTTTTTTCTTTTTTCCTTACCATTTCCTTCTGCTTTTCCTCTTTATCTCTTCAATTTGACAACATCGCTTTCCTACTCCAGTTTGTTGCTTCTACTTCAAAAGAAAACCGCCAGCTTGGGTCTTTCTTTTAACAAAGAGTACCGCTCCCTTTGTTAACCGCTGGGGATATAATGAACACGCGGACTTTAAATAAATGCCTGGCCAACGCCGGACAATCAGCTAGTTTTCTATAATTCAGCCACTTGGTAGACGGTTTTTCCATGAAATTGACAAAGCAATACTGGCAAACAGACATTGGCTGAACACGTTAACACATAATCACAGATTTTAAAATAACAATACGTTTAGAACACCCGGGTATCGTGCCAATTTCTTCAATATAAGTGATACAGTAAAAATGTACGTGGAGTTTTTAAATTCTCTGCAGCAAACTAATTTTCTTCATTTTCCCTACTTTAATGTCATTTTCCTGCCATTTGAATTAAAATTATTGAAGGAATTGTAAGGATGAGAATCAGTGGTGTAGCACAGTTTTCCTTCAACTCAAGTAATATATTACGGGAGAGGCCTTGTGTGTGTGTGTGTGTGCGTGCGTGCATATATATATATATAAAATGTTAGCTAATCTACCGCCCACAGTTGTACAATTATATCGACTTACTTGATATCCGTCTCCTAGCAGTGGTGTTGCCAGAATTTTTTATTGGAGGGAGAGGGATGGAGGGAGTCGTCGTGCGACCAGATATTTAGTTGATGACACAGCTCGTATTTTATTTCTTGCAAAATTACGTTACTTACAATATATTACCAAAAAGAAAACTGTTTTGGAGAATTTTTTAAATGGTAGTCCACACTCATCTTTTGGATTTTGAGGTGGGTGCAGCTTCAACCCCAAAGACCATCATCCCCTGACTGAGACAGGCCACGATTCAACAGATAAGTAGCACATATTCGCCTTATAACAGTAACAATGACTAATTTAGAAAACTTACCTTTTCAGTTTTAAGGGTTGAACTGAACCTCTAGATTGACTATGTTGACCCAGCACAAAGTTACTCTACTACAAAAAAACAAAAAAAAAAAAAAAAAACAGCATGCACTTGTCGGCAGGTAATAGAGGTAATGGTGAGTCCTCAGATCTTGTCATAATTCCCCTAAAGTATTTAATTATAACAGCGTGTTTACTACTATCCTATTACTCAAAGTAGATTTCTTTAGCTTTACTGAAAACTTGACCCCTACATTCTTCCTTTTCTACATGCACCAGATTAAATATGGTGCCCTTAGTAACAAAAGTGACTTGGAACAATCTAAAATAAATGTATTACTAAGGAAATACACTAATCACAAAAATTTTGGAATATTGTTATATTAGGCACAACGATTTTGGAATATTATTACAATAGGCAATAGGTGATGGACACGGTGGCATATGTCGGCGAGAAGACGAGAACGTCCACCAGATACTGTGTGTTGTTGCATCCCAAGGCCCTATCACATACTGTCTAATATAACAATATTCCAAACTTTTTGTGAGGAATGTATATTCTGATCCCCCTTCCCCTTGCTTCATCACATATTTGAAGCGCCAAGATGTGAACTCGACCAAGCAAACTCACAGCTAGGAATTTACACTTCGAGTACTGTAGAACAAAATAAAATCATAACACCCTGAAAAAGAAGATTTGTTTTGACAGAATTTTGCACAAAATTTCAAAACACTAAGTTGCTGACCAAGGCAGTTTATTAAGATATAAAAATATTTATTTATTATATCTTAATAAACTGCCTGGGTCAGCAACTTAGTGTTTTTAATATGAAAACAAGGCTTAATTATATTACAAAATTTCAATATCGGAGAAACATGAATTTCACAAATGAAAGTATGTTGTTGGAAGTTGCATTTTAAATACCATACGTAAAAAAAAAAAAAAAGATAAAGTGTTCCCCTGTGCATAGCACCACGCCATGAAGGCGTATAGGGGGTGTGGGGGTAACGCCCCACACTTTCTTGATCCGGTCGTGAGTGGGGGTGATGTGATCAGCATCACGCCCCTGACCGCCTTTACCCCCCAGGGTTTCCCCCAGGTACCCATGTTATTCGACGCTGGGTGTGCGCCGGGGCCGCTTCCACCGTTAGAAAAGTTCCCGGATTTGAACCGGCCGGGGATCGAACCCGGGACCTTTAGCATGGTAGTCAGACGCGTTACCGACTGAGCCACCGAGGCCACTAAATACCATACGTCAAACTAATATTAGGTGGTATAATTTAATGAAATACCAGTTTTGCTTATTGTGTGGCAATGTGAGACAGACTGGCTGAGCAACTGAATCTTCTTACTGGATTCATAACAGTAGACACTTTACACTAATAAGCCAAGGATGTATAAAGATATGATGAGGGCTTTCTTCTATTGATGAACATCTGTGAGGAAATCAGTTCACTCGACATTTCAGATAGGTCTCACATGTCAAGTTGATTGGTAACAACAACAACAAAAAAAAAGGCAGGGGGCATGCTCCCCTCAAAGAATTTAGTTCTAAATGCATCCTATTGTTGACACATCTGTTTCATAAATAGATTTCTTACAAACGACACTATCTGTTGAATTTCTGGAATTATACAAAATTTCAGTACCGCAGACAGAACATCATGGGGACCTACACCTCGCTCCTCCCCCTGCATTGTGGGAGCAGCAATTACGCCATTCATGAGAAATAATGGTTAATTTAGTTCTCTCTTGCATCACTTATCTAGGCACTTTTGGCTACTTGAGACAATGAAGATGAAGGATGATACACAGTTTTTGATGTTGGGATGCAGGAGGATACTACCTTCCCCCACCCACCACCATCAACCAGCACAACTTAAGTATCACCCAAGCTGTCTCAATTCCACCATGTTAACCACAGAAGCATCACCAAGCTGTCCCCAAAGGCTCGAGCCTTAACAAT
Organism: Lepisma saccharinum; assembly: GCF_977018435.1. Classification (NCBI taxonomy): domain Eukaryota; kingdom Metazoa; phylum Arthropoda; class Insecta; order Zygentoma; family Lepismatidae; genus Lepisma; species Lepisma saccharinum. Next base: position 145,581,519 of record NC_139229.1, on the reverse strand, counting down.
GTCCACTTTATTCGCAAGGGAGTTTTCTCCATGTTACTGCTGGTAAACCAACTTTCCTCATCTATTTTTGTTAATATATACAAAAATTGCTTATTATACATTATACAAGCTTTTAAATCAGAATTTAAGTAAACCGTTTAAAGAACTTGAAGGCTGGTTTCCCTACGTCACTGGACTGATCGTACATAACACACCCATCTGAAGACCTGTTCTTCCCTGGTTGCATGGCAGGCCGAGGGAGCAGAAGAAAAAGTGGGAGGTAGCTGTTAAGAATGTATGGTCTGCGATGGTCCGGCACTGCTAACAAGGAGCACTGAAGAAATACAGTGTTGCTTTGAGAAGAAAAAACTGTCCCTTGCACTGGGATCTGGGCATTTTATATTGCTCAGATCCTGAATTTTCAGGAAAGGCTGTCCATGTACTTGTTCGACTTGCTTTGGGTTATGCCAGAAATATAAAAGTTAACTTGCTAGATTACAACAATACCCTCAATAACAGCTTGTCGAAAGATCTTTTTCTGCACTCAAGCGAATATAAAGACACAGTGGGATGCACAAGTATTACTCGACAAATTGTCCAGGATTCATTTTCAAGGAATGAATCTTGAAGTATGCTGGTGCAGAGGTTTTCATCAGCTTGTCTGGAGTTTTGTTTCAATTCCTGAAGCTCTCATTGGGTAAAACAAAGAATAAATATGGTGATGGGCAATTTGCTTGATAGTACTTTTGCATCTCACTGTAATGCAGGCAAATCAAGGACAAGAATGGCTAAGTTCCCTATCTCTGATTTCAATTGAGAAAAGGTTATTACACAAACTAAGGAACAGTGCATTTAAGTTCTACGATCGTGTCATTGACTTCATGATCAAGACAAGGAGAATGGAACTAATTTTCAAGTATGTATTACAACTAGACATCAAAATTTCAGGGAAAGGATGGGAGAAATGAGGAGCTTTACAAATTATAGACCAACGCTGTGCATTTTATAATAATAAACAAAATTATTTGACTTCCGGTTTTGATCCCTGGTGGAGGTAAATTGTACAGTGGTTTTTAATCCATTTTAACCTGTAGGTACAGCCCAAATTAACCTGTATGACAAAAAGTGAGATTTAACAAGTTTAAACAATTTTTTTCTTTTGATAGTTTTACTTGCATGCCTGCGTTGGTTTTTTTTTATTATTTAGATTTAATTCATTTCAATGGGCTGGTGTATAATAACTAAATGCAATAAGTAACAGTGGCAGCAAATGGGTGCCAAAACTAAGGTGGGGTGGAAGGACAGTATTTTTTCTTTATAGACAAGGCTAACGCCCTGTCCAGATTAGCCAGTGCTCCGTCCCGTTCTCTCCTGTTGCTTTCGCTTGCCGTCGAAATCATCTGAATCTGCACGTACACTTGTAGTACGGTTCTCACTTTTTCCACCAGGTGTCAGCCTGAACGTCACCTGCATGCACCCCAGGTATGGAAGCAGAAGGCAGACGCCAAACAAACATCACAATGATTTCCACCTATTTACTACTCATATTAAAAATGTAACATGCGATTTCTTCATTTACAATTTTTCTACATTCAGTATTCTTGATAAAATGTCCAAGTATCACTGAGTTTTACATCGTCTATTCAGTAAATGTCTGTACAAAGTGAAAGTTGGAATATGGCTGTCAAGCGCAGGGCCACAGCGAGTTCAAGCGTTCATCTGTCGCAGCTTTCAGCTCTCCCCCCAGACTCCATGCCTGCCGCCAATTCGGACAACGGAGGTTGGCTCAGGCCCTGGATGGAATGGTGCTCTAGGTGACATCTGCTGCCGATTCGAATGTGACCTTAGCATTAAGAGCTCACAGTGCTGGGCATGCCCCTTCTAATCGCCCCCACAGGTAAGTAATTATTGTTGCGGTAAACCAGGTAAAATTTTCGGGATATGTCATTCCACATTCACAAAGAAACCGCCATGCCCAGGTTGAGTGTTAAACCTGAAATATTTGGTTGCGAGTATGGTTGGTACCGAGAAAAGCCAGACACAGGCTTCTATTATTGGAAGGCTCGTAGCGGCAGACAAAAAAAAAAGTCATTAAGAAAAGTGTGTTTTAATAACACTGAAAGTTTGTAAGGTGACTAGAGTTGGAAGAGGTTGGGGGAAAAACCAGTTTTTTTTAGAGGCTTTTTCACAAGTGTCTGAAATCAATGAAAAACCAGGAGTTGCCAGTATTTTTCCTGTTCCATGGTTTTCGTTTATCTCCCTACTGTAAAATACACACTCATTTCTAAATATAAAATACAATTTACAATGTGAAATTTGCAGCTAGACATAAACAGTGTTTTCAAGAAAGCTGGCTTTTTTTGAATGGGCAGTTCTTTACGTGTGTATCTTCATATTTTCGTAGGCTTATTAAATATATCTATGTACAGAGTGGCTACAAACAAGCAGAAATGAAATTCCCTGATTTTTCCAGGTTTTCCAGGACAAAATTTACATTTCTCCCTGACAATTACAAACTAAACTTAATCGATGTTTTTGCAAATGGAAATAATAAACTCATACAGATCCAGGTATGGTTTTGTTAAGTACCAATATTATCTTCTAGGAAATTGACTTAATTTCTCGATTCTCTATGATTTGAATTCAAACTGCAAAATAGTGAATTTGGAAAATTATTACAATTCACAAGCTACGGAAGGATTACGGAATTTTGTCATACGCAGTAAGTTTAAGATAAAATACTTGATTATTTTTAAAGTTACGACTAAATGAGATAAGAGTGAAGAGTGAATGATTAAGAAATACAATTTGTAATTTATCAGTCTCCTTATACATTCTCGGTATTATATGTTGATATTTCCCTCTGCTTGCAAGAACCATGAGTGTGGACTCATTTTTCGATGCATAAAGCTACTTCTCTCTTCTCTGTAAAGCAAACAACTTAACTCTTGCATATAAGTGAAACAAGTGAATCGAAGAAAATAAAGTGTCACATTTCCTTACATTATCAATGGGATTTCTGCTTCAGTACAGTATACTCGTATCCAAGTGAAGTACTGTGAAACTGACAACATGCAGTTATACCATTAATGCTGACGAAAAGGGTATGTAGGTATTAGAAATTTAACGCAAGCAATTTATAGAATTTCATTGTATAGGTACCTGACTTAGCTAACCACACATTAAAACAGGAACACACTAATAATAAAAGCTTCTGAAAGTTCATATACGAGGGGCATCCTGAAAAAATGTCCAATGGTCCCTATACGCAGCACTAGTGGTCGGAGAGCGACACACACACACACACGCAGGCAGGAAGAAGTGGCATGTATCTCTAATCTGGTACAGTTGCAATGCAGCCGTTTTAGGAAAGTTATAGGTTAAATATTGCAGCTTTCATACAGTCTCCCACCGACTGCGATGTAGCCTACTTGTAGTAATCAGATTTTTGCACGCTCAGAATTTGGCACAGAGACAATTCACAAAGGCCAATCGAATGTGCACAACCCATACAGCTGAGTACACGCGGGTGTTCCATCACTTCAGGTGAGAGATTTTGGACCACTTCCTGTACAGCCCTGGCCTTGAATGTAACGACTTTCATCTCTTTGTTTAACTGAAGAGGTCTCTGGCAGGGCAAGGATTTCACAGCTACACTGCGGTAGAGATAGTTCCAGTCTTTGCTGTCAGACACATATACCATGGGCATACAAAATTTAGTGACATGCTACCACTAATGTCATAAAAACGGTGGTGATTATGCCGAAAATTAGGTTAGGAATCACTGTTACTAATGCAATAAATTACAACTGATATTCTTGTTTTATTTATACCTAATCGGCAGGGACCTTGATATTTTGTTACTTTCTTTCAAATTGGTGTATTTTTTTTTTACTATAACGTGTTATTTTTCCCAAAATTCATATTTTCATTTTAGCGCATTTTCTGGCAAATATCTCAAATTATACCTTCATGTTGTTTTAAAACTACTGTTTCAAATTGTAAGTCACATGGCTTACGCCTCTTCGTGAGACTTTGATATCTTGAAAGTTATTTTGGGAAAGTTATTTTCCATACCCCTTTTTTTAATTTTAAGTTATGGATTTTAGATAATGGAAATTTCCCCGTATATACTGAAGGCTGCATAGTGCATAATGACCATAAGTGGCGACGCACCCAAAAAATTAAAATCAATCAATCTCATGTGACCAATACCGATATATTATGGCACCAAAAATTGGCATTGTATTTTTTTGACTTGTTAGTGTTACGTTTCCCAAAATTCGCGTTTTTGTTTTAGAACATTTATCTGCCAAATATACTGAAACTTAATACTCCATTGTGCTGTTAAACTATTATTTTAAATTGTAGGTCACATGGTCTACGTATTTTCGACACAGTTTGATATGTTGGAACAGATTTTTGAGGAAGTAAAAGTAAATAGCTCCCCTGCACTTTTCCATGAAGGTGTATAGGGGTTTGGAGTTATTGCCCACACTTTCTTGATCACGGCTGAAGGTGGGGGTGATGTGATCAGCACCACGCTCCTGGCTACCTTTATCCCTCAAAGTTTCCTCAAGGTACCAGCCAGTGACGTGCACTGAGGAGTAGCTAGTCTAGCAGAGATAGATCAATCAATCTCAAATCTCTAATTATTTTCAAATCAATATTTATTGTTTTGTTGAAGCCACAGTTCATATGCGACACCTTTTTTTCACGCGCTTCTCGTCCCTCTGTGCGTTCAGCGGCCTAGCTCGCTCTTTCTCTGCCTCACAGTTCCAGGTAGAAACGGGTTTTCGAAGGGAAAGGGAAGATTTCTGCCTCTACCTCCCTTGCCCCCTCACCCCCGCTCCAATTGTTGAAAGCCCGTGCTTTCAGGTCCTCCAGTCTATCTCCTATAGGACAGATAGGGGATTGGATTCCCTTCGCTTCCTTTGTAAATCCTCTAAAGAACTAGGATTTTTTTCTGCAGTACTTCTGTTCTCTGTATTTACACTACTTTTTACACGTTGTACAATATGTATGTATAACATGGGATGTACTTTTAATATTTATGCAATTGGAACGTCTTATGTGCAGACAAAAAATTTATGCTTTTTTTTAAAACATATGGAATATATAATGATTAAACAACAAATATTTGCTCACGCTCTCTCTTGTTCTCGTTTTAGTAGTGTTTTATTTAAATATACTAATCTCTTGGCCTCCAATAAAAGAAATGGATAAGCTAAACAATCATAAATACGGATATATTTATTTGGGCAAGTGAACGCGCGTTCTAATTCTTGTTGTTGGTTTGGTTTATTTTACTTCGCTTTTCTGCCACATTTGGTTATCGCGAAAATGAGGATGAGTGATGATATAATGAAATTGATGAAGGTACCTCGCAAAGAACAATTCAGGCTGGGATTCGTGACGAGCGTGCATTCTTGTTCTTATGCGTTGTACTCTGCCTGCAATGAATAATGAGAAAATTAGAAATGAAAAATGTATCCCAGAACTCAAAAAGCCAAATGAATATCATTGAAGAAAGTAGAAAAATGGTTTGTTTAAAGTTGTGTTTTGTTACCCATCGCTTTTTCTAGCTGTATGGATTTAATCGGAATAAGTAGCTAAGAGTTGGAAAGTCGTGAGGACAATCATAAACAGAGAATTGTAGGCTCCTGATTTCACAGTGCCCTGCAGATGCACTGGGAGGAAATTATTTGTATTTTCTTCTCTCTTCCATCGCTTTACCTAATTTCTGCCATGACGATGAACGTTGATTAAATAAACGGGTGAAGAGTGGTTGCAAATAAACTGTCACGCAAAGGCCAGGGCTCGAGCCCGGATCCTTCAGTAACGAGATCGTGAGATGGGGAAATTAGGGAAATCAAGCATTGCAGAATTTGAAAAAACGTTAATCATATATAAAGATGGTATTTAAAAAATTCAATTGAAAATTACTACTCAGGAGAAATGCAGTTTGCTTTACCGATACCCACGTATCCGAATGGTTAGCGCCTTCCTCACATGTTTGTTGTCGGCCGACCTCCGTGGGGGAGTGCAAGTGGTCCCGGATCTGTACCCGAAGGAGGAATATAGTGGTTCGGATCCCACATTAAACTATAGGTCTAGTTCCGATTAGCCTTTCTGTGTATAAAGTGGACTTAAAACGTCAAATCAACCATCAGATCAACCAACCGTGGGGGAGTGGTTACCACAACGCGCTACAACACCAGGAGTTCCTGGTTCGAACCCCTACCTGGACATGGGTGTTCTTTGTGTTTGTCCCTTCATTAATTTTGTCGTATCATCTTCGCGATTAACGAAATGTATAAAATAGCGAATCAAATCAAATCATTGATTGATTGATTGTTTGATTTGGTTTATTTTACTTCGCTTTCCGCCATATTTGGCTAATCGCGAAGACGATATGATAAAATTGATGAAGGGCAAGGGACACACAAAGATCACCCATTGCCAAGCCGAGATTCAAACCCGGCATCTCTGGCTCGGTAGTCAAATCAAATCGTTTTAGATGTTCGAAATTGGGTGGAAGTTATGTGTACAGTTTTTTGTAGTCATTCCTAACTTTGCAATTTTTCCTGTATTTGACGTTCTTCTTTTAGGAATACTGGGCCCTAAAGGGGGAGGGGGGGATTATGACCCGTTGGGCACGCCACTCATTGCTACCCCAAGTGTCGACGTCACCGCACGTCATTGGTACCAGCTTCATATGATGCTGGGTGGTGCCGGAGAAGTTTGAATAGGTGGAAAACATCCCGGTTCTCCCCGCAGGGCATCGATCCCGGGTCTCTCGCATAGTAGTCAGACGCCCTAACGACTGAGCTCCATTATTACTCGCTCGACAAATGCCGATGGTGCACACTTAGCTTGGTAATTTAAAACATATCTCGTGCGACAAATACTGAAGATGCTGCTCCCGTGTGACGGTAGATACGCACTCGATCTCCTGTTAGAACCCTGCCAATTTTACATGATTTAATGTGGCTGTCGGAATTATTCCATGTACGTATAACTCTATAGTTTACTCTTGAATAAAATGTTGGAAAACTTGCATGTTCTATGTACACAAACATGGCCTAGAAAAGAGAAGCATGTTGGATTTCATGGAATTTTTCATCGTTTTAGGACATTTCTTTAAAAAAAATCGCTAGAAACGCCAACAATTCGCATTATATGCCAAATACGCATTATTTCGATATTTGTAACGGGCGAAAAATGTGTCCAGACATCACTGCACATTCCTAAACATAACCTCACAGCAATTACCATTTTTCACGGTTTTGGCGTTTGGGAAAAATCAATGTCCCTACTAACAGACAGGACAGAGAGTGGCGTTAATTTCATTGCAAATACTAGTGTTGCAGTGAATTTGAGGTTGGGAGCATGCACTTGCCAATTTTTATAATGTTCACCAATGCAGATTTACGTTTCACTTTTTCGTGATAGTATTCAATATATATCCCGTTTGGTTGGATCCTTCTTGATATCTAAGAATAGTTCAATGTCATTGTAAACGTATGTTAACTCGTGCGAAACCAGTAATACGTCAGGATGATGAAAGAAGACCTTCGTAAGCACTGCTACATTAAAGAAGGTGAAGTGAGCCAGAAGAGTAATAAATTCCAACAGCATATTTGCAGTTTAAAGCTCTTCTTGTTTATGCATGAAATTTTTGTGGGATGTTGCAGTCAATGCAATTTCTGTCGCATGTTGTAGTGAGATACTTTGTCGGGTGGCGGGCGATATTCGACAAAAATCGTATGTATCAATGGAACCTATTTGTTTCAATGTTCCTTCAGTTTGCCCAAGAAAATGCCTTACTACGACGTCCGACATCTATCGGACGGCGCCACCGGCTCTTACCCCTCCATCTGTTGACAAGTTCCCTTACTACTCCTATATACGGACAAGAAAAAAAATGATAATTCAATGCATTTTCCATGTAATATTTAGAGACTTAACCTTTACTCCCCCGATGAAACCATATGGTATCATCAGAGTAAGGTCGTACTGGCCCGATGATACCATATGGTATCATGGTGCTGATTCCGAAATAAATATGCTTTTCGGAACTTCATACTCTTATGTTTGGGTGGAAACTCTGACACAGATCTGGAGCAAGCCTGGGAAATTCATACTGATGATCAACCTCCCCCCTCTCCCAGCAACATATCCATGCCACATTTCCGAACAGAGTTTCACATTTTGGCTCATTATTCAACTTTTATGGCACCCAGGAACATGAAATGTTTCAATCTTTTTGGAAACGTCCATTCTTTGAAGGGAATACTAAGGTTTGCGCCTTCTCCCCCAAATAGCGGGAGAAGAAGGGGCAAACTCCATATTTTTATAGTTTTTTCATTGAAATTCGGGGGTCGCGCCCCCCAAACCCCCTTCCTCGGTTTGGCGTTCTGAATTGTACACTGTTGCATGCTCTGATGTTTTAGCTGCAAAACAAGACTTATCCGAAGTAGATTGCTCCCATAGTGCCCGAGTTATAACATTTTTCTGTGTAATATGCAAATTACCTATTTTTTAGTAAAAAACAGAGTTTCACATTTTGGCTTATTATTCAACTTCTATCGCACCCAAGAACATGAAACATGTTTCATTCTCTCTGGAAACGTCCATTCTTTGAAGAGAATACTAAGGTTTGCGCCTTCTCTCCAAAATAGCGGGAGAAGAGGAGGCAAACTCCAGATTCATATGTTTTTTTTTCATTGGAATTGGAGGGTCGCGCCCCGCAAGCCCCCTTCCTCGGTTCGGCGTTCTGAATTATACACGGTTGCATGCTCTGATGTTATATCTGGCAAACAAAACTTATCCGAAGTAGATTGCTCCCATAGTGCCCGAGTTATAACAATTTACCTCCAAAAATGCAAATTACCTATTTTTCATTAAAAAAAATAATTATATTTTGGCTTATATTATATTCAACTTGTATGGCACCCAAGAACATGAAACATGTTACGTTCTCTTGATAAATGTCCATTCTTTGAAAATAATACTAAAGTTCGCGCCCTATCCCCAAAATAGCGGAGGAAGAAGGGGCAAACTCCAAATTTTTATGTTTTAGCCATTGAAATTCGGGGATCGTGCCCCCAAACCCGCTTCCTCGGTCCGGTGATGTTTTAGCTGCAAAACAAAACTTATCCGAAGTAGATTGCTCCCATAACAATTTTCCTCCAAAAATGCAAATTACCTATTTTTCGTAAAAAAATAATAAATAAATCACATTTTGGCTTATTATTCAACTTGTAATACACCCAAGAACATGAAACATGTTTCACTCTCTTGAGAAATTTCCATTCTTTGAAAAGAATACTAAAGTTCGCGCCTTCTCCCCAAAATAGTGGGAGAAGAGGGGGAAACTCTAGACTTTTATGTTTTTTTCCATTGAAATTCGGGGGTCGCGACCCCAACCCCCCCTTCATCGGTTCGGCGTTCTGAATTGTACACGGTTACATGCTCTGGTGTTTTATCTGTAAAACAAAAGTTATCCGAAGTAGATTGCTCCCATAGTGCCCGAGTTATAACAATTTTCCTTCAAAGAGTGTTCGAATTTAAAATTCCCGCCGAGATGCCCGGGCGAGAGAAATCTCTCTCTCTCTCTACTCTATCCTCCTGCCATCACTGGTTTCTGGCGCCGTGGTGTGCATAAAAGGGGCCTAAAAGTTGAGGCTGAAACTTACGAACGAGATTTCCTGTTCCCGTGCAGAGTTCCATAACGATATTAAAAAAAAAATAAAGACGAAATTCCCTGACATTTCCCTGACTTTTTTTGACACCTCAAATTCCCTGACTTTTCCCGATTTTCCAGGTCTGTCGCCACCCTGAAGAATTTGCTTCCATTAAAAAATGCAGAGGACTGCTAATGATCATTTGACAATATCGTAATTTTTGTAATAACAGTCTGTTTTCATATGTAATTATAATATATAAATTTTTACAGTTTCTCTGTTGTCTTAACCTTTCGTTGCAGTTTTTACATTGATTCAAATTACATGTATGCATTTTCATGTTTTATATACCTAATATAAATGTGGGCGTGAATTAATAATTTAGAAAAGAAATATATTTGTATATTTTTAAACGAGTATAGGCGCACAAAGGAAAGTTGCGCGGGGGGAGGGGGGGGGCGCAGGTCATGTTAGTTATGATTAGGGAACGGAACTTTATGTGCTAAAAAACACAGAAATATTTATTTTTTATGTGTCATAAATGTTGAAAATATGTGATAAAAACAGGAAAATATGTGACAAAAATAAAAACATTTTGTAACAAAAACAAACTATAACATGCATTTTAAACACCTGAAATTAGTTTCTAAATGATTACCTCTTAGCGAGCAATTTTTTGGAAGAGTTGCAGTGGATCACCATAGTTTTTCCAAATTCTCCATTGTAAATCTGTGACGATTATCTCTAAAAAGCATCTTATATTGTGAGAAAGATCGCTCCACGTCACAAGAAACAATTCTTGCATATTTGAATCACGAAATGTCACTAACGCTTAAGTTTTCCAAAGCTTCCTCTTCCTCTACTTCACTTTCCAAAACACATGCAATTTGGCACAAAGTTTGAAAACCTTGTTTTTTCCCAAAAAATTCTGTACATTTAGACACTTAGATCCAGTGAGTTCTTGCAGTTTCGATTCTACTATACGGACTTTAACAATGGAAGCTGCCAAAGTGTTCGCGGATGATTCAAGCTTTCATATGGAATTAGAGAGAATGGACAGGTTTGTTGAGATGTATGCCAATTCGACTTTTACGGAGGGCTCCATCAACAGTTCTTGCAGAATTCTTCTTTGTCGAGATCATTTACAACGGATACAATTTTTTCAAACTTCTGGGCATAACATCTGCATCCAACCAAGTGCCCCATCGCGTAACTACAGGTGTAGGGGGAAGGGGAACCTCAGGACATTTTTGTTTAAAATTGTCTATTCTTCTAGCCAACTTGATAAAAACTTTCTTGCCATTTGAAACCAGTTTATCGACATTGGGATAAAGAGCTCTTATCTTTTCACATATTCTATGCAACGCATGGGCCACACATTTAACGTGCACCATTTTGGGGTAGCTAACGGCAAGGCCTACTGCAGCTTTTTTCATGTAAGCTGCAGCATCTGTCACGAGGAGAAGAACATTGTCAAATGTTATGCCTTCCGGCCACAATAGCTGCATTGCTTCATTAAAAAGCCTTGCTATCATTACGTGTAGCCAGCCCCAGCTACTACTTACAGCTATTTTCTCCCAATAGGATCGTAGGCGAGGTGCCAGAAGTCTGCCAGCGAGGGTGTTCAAAGACAAAACAAACCTAGCACTCTCGATATGAAAGAGGTGCAGAGTAGCCTATAAACATTTTTCCTTCGAGGATTTCGAGGTGGATGAAGTCAATGAGCGATTTTATGTATTTAAAATGAAAATTCGCAAAATATGTATTTACATACGGAAAACTGGAAAATATGTGTTTTTATGTAAAATAAAATTTGCTGTGTTGACATATAAGGCTATAATCAGAATTTTGGCAAAAATGAGGGTCTGTATCTTATCGCAGAAAAAACATTTAATTACCTAAAGTTCCTTTCCCTAGTTATGATACTGAATAAATTCCGGTCGCCTGGAGCCTACTGACCGACCTAAAGGTAGTTTCAGCTTGGCAGCCCTTTATTAATTACAACAAATTGTTTTCATTCATTTTTGCATAAAAGAACATGATAAAGTGATAAGTTGAAATAATAACAAGATAATGATGGACAGAGGAAACGGCACATGTTGTGTTCAACTCTTTTGCCCTCGTCACAGGCTCGCAACAAAGGAATAGAGCCTACATTGGTTATGTAAAATATTTAATCTGGTTCACGTAAATATAAAGAAAGGTAATAAACATCTCCTCGCACATATACAAAGCTATTATTGAAAAAAAAAACACTGCAAAATTTTCGAAAAAGTGCTAGTCACAACACATGTGTGTGTGTGACATCTAAGTATCGCTCTCCTTAACATCATATTCCAGTGACGTGCACTGAGGAGTAGCTAGTCTAGCAGAGATAGATCAATCAATCTCACATCTCGAATTATATTCAAATCACAATATTTATTGTCTTGTTAAAGCCACCACAGCTCATACGCAACACTTTCTTTTCCACGCGCTTCTCGTCCATCGGTGTTCTCCGCGGGCAAAGCTGGCTGGATACCCTAGCTCGCTCTTCTTCCGCCAGACCAGTTTCCAGGTAGAAACGGCCGGCCCAAGGAAAAGGAAGATTTCTCTCTACCTCCCTTGTCCCCCCGCTGCAATGGTTGAAAGCCCAGGCTTTCAGGTCCCCCAGTCTATCTCCTATAGGGCAGATAGGGGATTGGTTTCTCATATTTTTTTTGTAAATCCTCTAAAGATCACAGGGTAAAATTTTCTGCAGTACTTATGTTCTCTGTATTTACACAACCTTTTACACGTTGTACAATATGTGTGTATGTATGTATGGGAACGTGTTATGTGCAGACAATAATGTTATGCTTTCTTTTTTTTTCTTTTTCAATAAGGAATATATAATGATTAAATTACAAATATGTGCTCAGGTTCTCTCTGACTCTCGATTTAGTAGTGTTTTATTTAAATATACTACTCTTGGTCTCTAACAGTCATAAATACGGATGTATTTATTTGGGCAAGAGAACGCGTGTTCATATTGTTGTTGGTTTGGTTTATTTTACTTCGCTTTTCTGCCACATTTGGTTATCGCGAAAATGAGGATTGAGTGATGATATGATGAAATTGGTGAAGGGACCTCATATGAACAATCCAGGCCAGGATTCGAACCCGTGATGAGTGCGCATTCTTGTCCTATGTGTTGCAGTGAATAATGAAATAATTTGGAATGAAAAATGTATCTGAGAACTCAAAAAGTCAAATGAATATCATTGAGGAAACTACAAAAAAGTGTGTTGTGTTTTGTTACCTGTCACCAAATCAACCAAGCGTGGGGGAGTGGTTATCACAGCGCGCTACGACACCAGGAGTTCCGGGTTCGAACCCCGACCCGGGCATGGGCGTTCCCTGTGCTCGTCCCTTCATCAATTTAATCGTATCGTCTTCGCAATTAACCAAATGTGACAAAAAGCGACGCCAAGTAACAAAAATGAAATCAAATCATTGATTGCTCAATTTGATTTATTTTACTTCGCTTTTCCGCCACCTTTGGTACGACAAAATTGATGAAGTGACACACACAAAGAACACAAATGGCTAATCCGAGATTCGAACGCAGGATCTCTGGCTTAGAGTCAAATCAAATAGTTTTTTTATTTTCTAATGTGGGTTGGGGTTACGTGTACTTTTTTCTAGTACTCATTCAAAATTTTGCAATCTTTTCCTGTTATTGACATTCTTCTTTTTTGTAGGAATACTGGCCCTAAAGGGAGGAGGGGTGTGACCCACACCAACCCCCCCCCCTTGAGCACGCCAGTGACTGCTACCCCAAGTGTCGACGTCACCGCACGTCACTGTCATATTCTTTCCTTCACGCTTGCTTGCACCCTTCCTTCAACGATGCCTTTTTATCTTATGCATCTGGAACTACTAAACTGGTTCTCATTACATGCTAACTCTCCCTCTTTCATTGTTTTCGGCTCATCTTTACAAAACCTCAGCAACGCAATATAGCCAACGCCATGTTACCGACCTTATCAACCTACGTATAGCTCGACCACAAGGAAAAAAACCTTCCGTCCAAAGCGTTCGCGCAACTTCCCTGCCGTTATCGGTGTTCGGGGCAGTGTTGCCAGGTCAGATTTGAAAAATTCGGGAGATTGTTCCTTGGAAACCAGAAGTTCTGCTACAAAATCTGATGATCTAATAGAAGCGGATGAACGACGTTCTTGGGGGGGGGGGAGGGGCGGCATAGTTGTGCGCACTGGGGGGGGAAAGGGGGAGTGGCGCGCATTGTTTACGGTGTAAACGTCACATATACTTTTGTAACAATGGTGCTAAACCCAGCACCCTGTGTTTGGCGAAAATATACCGAAGATCTCCATTTCAGGAGTGGACATGTTTCAAACAAAAGAAAGTAAACCGACCAACATCTTTCATCTCTTCCGCATTTTCCGGTTAGATGGCGCTAACGTGCCGCCTTTCGTTGTCAGCGATTTTCCACAATCTTTCAAGTCGAATGCTAACAATAACAAATCAATTTGCCTTCTGCTGGTGTTCGGTGTACAGCTATCGATAGGGGTGGGCACCCGTCCTGCACCATAATGAAAAAATGCATTACGTATGTGAAATATATTTGGTGAATTAGACAGCATGTCTTCCTCAATAATTCAAGATAGCAACGCTTATGCTAGGGTGCCATCCATACTCCCCATCTGCTAGAAATACACACACACACCCACAAACACATATATGTATAACATAATTTGCCCACGCTACGAAGTTAGTGTTTCTACCTAGTAAGGCAAGGGCGTTTTTCACTTTGTCTGTGTCACTTCATCCATTTCATCAGTTTTTCATTCATCCATATTGTCGTACAGTGGCGCAGGAACGTTTTTCATTTGGGGGGGTACAAAATTCAGCCTCCTGTATATGTGTGTGTGTGTGTGTGTGTATATATATATATATATATATATATATATATATATAATATATATGTGTGTGAACACACACACACCTACTACTACTATACCTAGCAGGCACGTATGTAGAAATACATTTGGGGAGGGGTTCCAACAAAGTGTCGCAATAATAATAATAATACATAATAATAATTAGAATAATTATATTTAATGAAATTAAAATATTAATTAAATATGTAAATTAATTAATGTTGCATTTTTATTATTACATGAATAGGTAAAAGATAGTAAAAGAATAGATATACAGAACAGCACGTACTTATTATCTAGCGTTCGTGTAGTTAAGATCGCCAAGATTTGCATAAAAACAACTGCCCTGGCAAGGATTTAATGTCAAATAGAAAAATAATTGAATATTTATTGAGTATCAAAAAAGGAGTTAGATCCAATCAACGAAAAGTAAAGTTGCTGATCAGTATTTTATGGATATTATCATTAGTACTGTGCATAAATATTTGGAACCCTTCAAAGCCGTATAAGCCAATTTCCTTGCCTTCCAATAAGTTCAGCGGAAATAATCATCGATTATATATCTAATGCTAAACAATTATATTTTGATTATTTACGTTTACTACTTGGTAAGTCTTTCTGGTAAGACCCCTTGGACCCACACCCCAAATAGATTTTAAAACCTGATAACAATTCTGAAACATATAAAGCTCTGGACCTCGTTCTGGGCTTATTTGGATTTAACGGAACGGACAATCAGGAGTATGAAATGTGAAAATTGCGAACAAAGATACATCTATTCATTTTAATGCAGGTTAAGATTAATGGGGATGAGGAGGATTTTTAGTCAACTCAACCAGGAATAATCATCTCCCACGTACTGGATATAGAAACCACATTATTGAATATATCATACTTAGAGTTCCACTTCAGTTCAGTTCATTCTAATATTAAAGTCCCATAGCTACGCATAAAAATATCTTTAAACAATTTATGGCACATGTGTACCACATCCAATGCCCTTTAGAAGCCATGTATTTCGTATTTTCTCAGACATCTATAGGGCGTTGTATTAAAAAAGAAAAAAAAACTGAGTTGAGATGGTTCCCGATCAACTCGTAAGAAGTCTAACTTTGAAATATTTGTGAAAAATTTGCCAAAGCATTTATTTGTTATATATTTAGCTGTACGTAATGACACTCTTCAAGCACTGAAAGTACTATCATTACTAGAGCCCGGAAGTTTGGCAAAATGCCTCTTTTTATCTACTGCATATATTGATAAAATTTTTCCGGATATACGTTTCTTATGTTGTTTCGAATGTTTTGGAAGCCTTTTCATTTTGCCTATTTTGCCTATTTGGGACCCCACTGCCTATTTTTAATTATAATGCCTTTTTTTTGCCTTTTTCAATGAAATTTGACATTTTTTTAAAAAAAAAAATGTGTATATATATTATTTTTCTCCCAAAAAACGTTGTTGGCATTTATTTTTCTTCCGTTTATTATGTGAATAATTTTCGCCTTATTTAAGTAATATTGAACTCACGCATGTTTCAACATTGCTGAAGGAGAAAAGTGTGAGAAAAAAGTATTTCATGCTGAGTCAGGATATTGCCTATCGGTCAACATTTCTTGTGCATGATTGACTGCTGAAGTGGACAGGTTGATTTCGAACACAAAGAAAATATTTCTGAAATCTCCCTCTCGAACCCGAAAATTTCAGGAAGTTGCGATTGAGCTTAGTTTACCTCAGCTACCAGTCTTGACGAGATGGGGAACCTGGATATCAGCAGCTATATATTATGCTAACAACCTTCAAAAAATCAGTGAGGTGATCGATGCTCTTATTCAAGTTTACTTTTGCACATTATGGTGCATTGCAAGAGACAATTACAATTATAGCATCCATAAAAATCTTCGAGGAATCTATGCAGCAGATGATGGAAGTGCCAGGAGAAAAGGGGTGAGCTGTTGCGGAAAAGTGCTAACGGGTAGTGAGTGCAAATGAGGACTTGAAACAATTGAAAACAATTTGTGATATTCTAAAAGGTGAAAATGCTGTTACCAAAATGAGTCCAGCTACATTAGCTTGTTATATGTATGATCCAATAACTTCTGTCGAAGTAGAAAGATCATTTTCTATTATGAAAAACATTCTCTCTGACAGACGACTATCAATGAATGTTTAGAACTTAAAAAGCACCTTGTAGTAGTTATGTGCAATCAAGACGGAGAAAATTGAAATGCTCTTCCCAAATTAGATTTTAACATTTTGCCAGAAATTATAGATAAAAGTAAGCGACTTCTAAATGTGCCTTTTTTCGGTTTATTTTGCCTTTTTTTCATTTTTAGTGCATATTTACCACATTATAAATGCCTTTTTGCCTGCCTATTTTAACGAAAATAAATGCCTGAACTTCCGGGCTCTAATCATTACATATACAAAACCTACATCCTTCAGATCTCTGAGAAAGCAAGGAAAGCCATACGCTCAAAAGTTGTTTTTTTTGCAATCAATCAATCAATCTTTGGTGGACAATATGAAGAGCTGGCCAAGGCTTCTTTTCGTATGGAGTGGTATTAAATGCATATACATGCGTGTTTTAGGGTGACATCTCAATTTCTAGTATATGTGAAAAGGTAAACTTTAATGTAAACAAAAGCATGCACGCCACAGTTAAAGATTTTTGAATCTACAAAGAAAATCCGTGGTGGAAGGGTTAGCTTAGCGCGCTATGATGCCAGGGGTCCCGGGTTCGAATCCCAGCCTGGGCATGGATATTATTTGTGAGTGTCCACCAATTCCATCATATCATCACTCATCTTCATCTTCGCGATTAGCTAAAAGTGGCAGAAATTCGAAGTAAAATAAACCAAATATATCAATCAAACATTCCCGTCTCACTCAATGACTTTGTGAATCCAATCCAAAATCTACCAATAGAACCTGAAGTGTCTCATTTATCTCGTGCATTCATCTGACTAATGGAAATTTTCTTACAGTTTGACTTTAGGGTTTAACTTAAAATGGCGTTGTGTTTGTGTTGCATTCGATACCAGAATCAGATTCTAAGCAATAATGTCCAATTATATTATTAGTATACCTAATACATAGGTAAAAATAAGCCCCCCCCCCCCGGTCTGATATAATCGCAGATTGCATCCTGTTTAAATGTCTAGGAAAGATTCATTTCACCTAGGAATGATATGCCGATGCGATGAGTCTAGAATTGTCACAGCCTCATCTAGGCTCATGTGTGGTGAGGTCCTTCTCGTTCTTGTTTCTGTTTATTTTTCTTTCGGTTTCCACTCTGAAGTTATTAAAAACACATTCTTGATCCATTTCATGCTCAGATAGCCTAGGGACTCTATTTTATAAAAATCTCTTAACACAGTATATAGGTTTAAGTATAGTTTTCCGAACACCCTCTTGCAAAGTTATGAAAAATATATTCGTGAGGTACAGTAGTAGTACATTGTACCCCCCTCCCAAGTTGGTCTGTCGTGTCTCATCTCATTCGGGTAAGTATTTTGTTTCGGAAAATTCCATTTTAAATATTCAAAAGAAAATGGGATCAGTCATATACCCTTCTGATGAAGATTTGTATCTTATCTTCGAATCGACGCGACCACCTCTTTAGAAAGGTGTACCCCCTTACGCAAGGGAGCATTCGTCTGCAGTGTGATTTTCTGAGAGCAAATCTGATTCAATCGTTCCATACACATTTTAAACAATTTTCATCTCCTTAAAGATGTTTTCAAGAACATAGGTCAATGAACTAACTAGTAGCAAGCACAATGTAGTAGAATCAGTTTACAATGGTTTGAATTTCTGTGGTAAGGAAGATTAAGTTATACAAAATATTAATTGGGCGAATTTAAAATAGGTTCCTTTAACAGTAGCACCTTGCGTCTGCTGTCAAATTACCAAAAGGGGGTACAGGGGGTACAACTCGATTTGCGGATTTAGGGGGGTACAGTACCCCCCTTCAAAAATTTGAGGGGGTACAATGTACCCCTGTACCCCCCCGTTCCTGCGCCACTGTTGTCGTACTTACCCGTAGAGGCACAAAAGCGACGTAAAATAACTAAAATAGAAATAGAGTTTAGGGTGGGATAAAATACAGCCATCTAAAAATAGTAATGTAGTAAAAGTAATAAAATAATTTCCTAGCACAATTGAGTAGCGTTTGACATAATTTCACAGTTCAAACAGCACTTTCCACGGCTGAGTGGAGTTCCACTCCACATCTCCCCTCCATGTTCAAGTAAAGATGAGCAGGAAACGTGTTTTTGAGCTGGCCGTTGGAGGTTCCATAGCAATAGTTTATTAAGGAATTCTCCCGAGAAATCAATAGGCCTGGCAACGCTGACGTGAGCCGGCTGAATGTTCCTTCCCCCCCTGCCCTTTTCCGCACCCACCGGCGCGATGTGCTTCTGCGCAGGTTTTTTTGCTTGTGGTTCCACTATAGCAACCGAACCGGTTGTCTAATGCCAATATGGCCGCACCCATGCGCGGGCCCAGCAGACGACTTGACCAGCTTATATATGACATTTTTATATGTTTTGTGTTCTGGGATAGAAAGTACAGTATTTAGAAACATTACTATTCTATCTTACGACTTTGCACCACAAAAGTACAAATTTTTATTATCATTTTGGCAGTTTTTAGTTTACATAGTTCTCGAATTATCAGCATTGTACAGTGGCATCCATGAGTATTGCCGTGCAAATTGTCCATCACCATATTCGTTCAATTTATTGACTCACTTCAAGAATTAAAAGAAAACTCAAAACAAGCTGTTGACAACTTCTGAACCAGCATACATAAACACCCATCGCTTAAAAACACATAGGATGTAAGAGAAAAATTAATGAAAATAGTCATGGACAATTTGCATGGTAATACTCATGGATCCCATTGTACGTACATCCAACATCTCTACCGTTTGCACGCCCTCGATATCACTTTCCGCTAGGGGTGTGCGGGATCCCGAAAAGTCAGGACCGGGATCGGAAAAAGATTTCCCGTCCCGATCCCGACTTCGGGAAATGAATTCCCGACTTTTCGGGATCCCGAACGGTCGGGAAATACCGAATGGTCATTTTAAAAAGTCGTTAATTCTCGACGTTTTCTGCATTGTAAATGTCTGGAACTTATCGAAAAATTTTCGTTTTTGTACCAGAAATGCAAAAACAATCACTTAAAGTGAAAATGACGTGTAGAATTCAATATTTCCAGAGCTTCGGGAAATGTTGGACATTTCCCGTCCCGAAA
Source organism: Lepisma saccharinum (assembly GCF_977018435.1). Lineage (NCBI taxonomy): Eukaryota > Metazoa > Arthropoda > Insecta > Zygentoma > Lepismatidae > Lepisma > Lepisma saccharinum. Next base: position 145,561,670 of record NC_139229.1, on the reverse strand, counting down.
ATTTCCCGCCGGGAAATTGCGAAATTTTCTCGTCCCGAATGTCTGGATTTAAAAAAATTTCCGACCCAAAAAATTCTGTCGCGCACACCCCTAACTTCGCTCTTTATATATTAAAAATAACTTCCTGCAGTCGAAGCGTCAGTATTGTGAACCAGGATCACACACCAAAACGGTCGCGAAAGGCCGATCAGAAGGTAAACTCGTTTTGATGTTTCCAGTGATCCTTTCCCGATCCGAGTTTAAAATTTGATCTTCGTTTGTGCACTCGGCCATTAGGCTCACTGCTATTCGCGATTAAAATTAACCGGTATGCCATCTGGTGGGATTTCAGGAACTAGTGCTCTAAATCGTTTTATGGGTCAGGACAAATGAAAAGTTTTCATGTATTTCCACTCCGTGGAATCAACAAAATGAAATTTGTAAATGAATCAGGGGAAACGTAATTGATAGACAGAAGATTGGCATGGGGAATAATACTGTAATTCGGCAAGGAAATTACGAAGAATGCACGAGTCTATTCGCTTTATTTTTCGAGAGATTGCCATGAAAGTAAACTTGTAAATTGTACTTTATAAATAAAACTTTTTCTTTTTGAAAAGTCATGAAGCGTCTTACCCAATGCATTCATGTATTATGTATGTGTGAAATTTGGAACAGGTGCAAGTGGATTAAGAGAGAAGATGAAAAATAGTTTGAGAATGAATTGGGTGCGTTCCGAAAGTCATAACGAAACGAACGAATCGAACGAAAGTAACTGCGCTCGTGAACCTTGTGAAACCAGTTATTTTACAGACTTATGGGACGCTCTAGACGAAAGCACAGGTGCAGCGTTTTGTTTATAAAAAGGCAGTGTCTGCTGCCACGTTCTTTTTTTGCTGGAACCTCAAAAAAGATGCGCGTGGCAGTAGACTCGGTCTTTGTTTTATCGTGATTTCATCATTCTATGTATGCAATTACGTCTGTAACACATACTAAAGTTGTAGCGATTACTTTCACAAAAATGTTTTAAGATTAGGTCCCTCAGCATTCTTCTAATAATAAACCTAAATGCTCTCGTAGTTAGGTTAAGTTCTATTAGCATTAAAATAATATCGCTAAATGCTTTCTAAAGAAAAAGGTTCTAAATTACCTGTACATTCATTCCCACTAATCATAAACTTTCATTTCTCTCGTCTTAATCTGTTCTTAAGATTTGTAACATCCTCAGACGAATTGCGTGGCAGCAGGAAATTTGATGCTTATTCTTACTGCTGACACGTGCGTGGCAGCAGACTCGGCCTTATAAAAATCTTCCGCATGGCGTCCAGCGGAAGGCATTTCCTTCTGACAGAAATAAACTTTACTGCGGATACTGTTACTCATTTTAATCACATTGTAAGAACAGTTGAGGCATACTCATCTTGTGCATGTTGCTTCATATCGCTCTCTGTTAAAATTATAATACAATTCCCGAACTAGTGCAGTTTGAAGCCATCATGCACCCGCAGTGTCTGCAGGCAGCAGCAAAGAGAATGGGCAGCAGACTATTCTCACTGAACAAACCAGCCTCCTGGCCCGTGCGTTTGGTTTAAATCTCGTTCTTGCACGAGACGCACGGAATGCGACTTTTGGGACAGCATAATGAACCTCACGAAACGCACGGATGCACTTATGGAACGGCCAGTTGCCATAACTCGTTTAACGCGTTAAACTCGTGCGACTTTCGCAACGGGCCCGTCAAATGTAACCAGAAAAGGAAAATGCAAATGATAATGTTGCTGCTTCATTCAGTACGATGTCCTTTTTCAGTGAGGATAGCCTGGTCATGAAATCGTGAATATTATCGAGAAAGAACTGCAACGCCCTGGAAAATACCAAGAATGAACTACTCTTCGGGATCCCGAAAAGTTTCGGACGTGGAGATGGAAAAAAATTGTGGAGCACACATGCAGTCTCAGCGAGTGTGACAAGAAATTCAAATCCACATTTTCACAGTTCCCATCACACGAAATTTGAACCACAAGTAAGGTCATGTGATAACATGAATGATTTAGCATATAAATGAAATAAAGTTAACAGAGAAGATAATTGCTCTGTGCTGAACAAGCATTTTAAGAGAAACTGGAATAATTTCTCATGGAAGCCCTTGTGAAACTTAACAATCAGACAGCAGGAAGGGATAAGTTAGTGCGGTAAGATGATATTTTGTTTACATGAAAATAATATTCGAAATGCATTAACGTGTTTTTTATATTTTGGAGAAACATTTTTGATTTCTTAAAGCAGAAGTGTTGGACTGTCGATCTGTACACCTTTCAAGAATCTATGTATGCCATTTTAAAAGTGTTGTCCAGGCCCAAGTTCCTTTTGTTTTATTGCGATCTCTTCATGCTACTTTTGCATTTTGCATGCTTCGTTTTCGATTCGATTTCGATTTACGTCTCTTAACACATACTGCGGAGTTTGGTACCAGTACAGCTCCTTGAATAACGGAGTGTGGAAACTGGTTCCCGCGACTGATGAGAACATAGATGGCAGTGCGATCAGAATCGGTGCTATTTTTCTTATGAAAGTAATGCGGCTTTGTTAGTTTTTGGAATATAATATGTAGATTTGTTTGTCTTGAAAGGCGGTACGTGAATTGATGGAAACAGTTATATTTGTGGAGTGATTTGCAGTCACGAAATGGCATTAATTTGGAAAGAAAAGTAAAATAAAATGAATAAATAAATAGCATGTGTGCGTAACACAAGAAGAAACATCGCAATGTGATTCCGGATGTCAGGTCTTGGACTGTGTATTAGAGTTTATTTTTCTATGTTGTTGGAATATAAATAGTATCCTGAGAGATATTTCATACCGAGGCGACAAACCACAAGTGTCCCTTGAAAGCGAGCAGTCGGTAATCAATGCAGCCTTTCGAACCGTAGGGACACAAGCTCTGACTGCACAGTTTCCTCAAGGAGATTTTAGACCAAAGCGACACGCGACAAACAATACGAGGATTTCACACCAAAGCGACATGGGTCCTTCGGTCCAAGGCAACTTTCATACCGAAGCGACGCAGGTTGCTTGGAAAGGAGCCAATCGAGAACAACATTTCACATCGAAGCGGCATGACGGGAAGCACAGGCCAGCGTTTGGTTGGTGAAATCCTCAAGCGATAAGTGTCGCTTGTCGCTTTGGTGCGCAATCTCACTAAAGCAAGACACTCATTGCATCGCGTATGCGCAAACAACAAACCACGGCAACATGTTGCAAGCTATTGAGGAAATGGCCCAGTTTGAGCGACGCACAAGCGACATGTGTGGCTTATCGTGTCGCCTAGATCTGTTGTTGTAATGTGCAGTTTGTTGTGTCGCCTATCTGTTGTTCGCACAATTTTTAGCGAACGCTTGCCAATAGATTGAAGGCACCATATCACTTGTCACTTAGTTGGGAACTCCTCCTGTAGCACGTCACTTCAGTCTGAGCACCCTTCCTTTAAGGAGCTTTCCGACCGAAGTAACAAGTAAGAAGCTTTCCGACCGAAGTAACAAGTAGGACGCGAATACGCCATATGAACGTGTCGTTTGCTGTTTGGACCCTCATGTGCAATGAATGCTATTTTACAGTCTGGAAGTGTGTGTCGCTAAAGTGACAGTGTGAACATCCCGTGCCGCTTGTCCCATTGGTTTGAAAGTTTCCTTACACTCATGTCGATTGCACTAAGAAAGTTTTGTGGGGTTCCCCTTGTCGTTTCATGCAATCATCATCATCGCCGTGATTAGTTTAAAGCGGAAGAAAAGAGACTAAATATCAAAAATACAAATGCTTTAGTGTGTATATCTTAAAGGAAATGATGATGATGATGATAATAATGAACCTAATTCATACACAAAAATTTAGTTGCCAAGAGCATTCCACGCGTATTTTTTCTCCCGTATTATTAACAAAAGTATGACAATAACAGGACGTGGTCGACTGTCTAGAATGTTCGTTAATATCTTCACGACCACTGTACCAGATATCATAGCAATTATCACATTCATAGAAATGCTTCATGTAAAAGAATCAGATGTTGCAGCGAAAACTCCATTTACTTCCATTATAAGCAGACGAACACCAAGCACCGGGTCGAACACCTGCGCCTCTAGCGGTATCATTTTCGAGTGGAACCAGCCAGAGAGCGCAGAACCGTGCCGTTTTCCACAGTACGTTACTCAAGGCGCTGTAGTACCAGTTTCATAGATCGGAGACACATTAAAATCGGATATTTTGTGTTTCGCATGGTTCGAATTTACAATATCGGACCCCTCCCAGATTTTCGTAATATATTTGGCATACTCATTAATTAAGGCCTCGTAATCACGAATTTGAAGTTAAACTTTGTCAGTGAAGTCTAAAAATTGAAAAATTGAGTGATCTGTGATCGGCACGAATGCTCATTATTTACCGGAAAATTTTGTAAATAATGACCAATCGTACCGATCGCACACCATTCAGTTTAGCTTATTTTGCAATTTCTACACATGACTTCAAATTCTTGATTGGGAGGCCTCAATTAGTGATTATGCGAACTTCGAAGCACCTGTACCGATCGATGCATGTCGAAGTCGGTTTTTCATGGCTGTACCCCAAGAAATGTCATGAAAATTGCTATAACCATTTCCCGCTGATTCCATCCTCCGCCCGTGATGTAATAACCTGCCGCCTGAAACCGCTCTCGCGGCAATGCCTCTGCTCCGCTCCGGCTACCCGCCTGTCTATAGATACGTTGGTAAGGAATTTGTTACTAATTTACTATTCCCCGAACAGATTTCTTCATTTTTACAGAATAAACTACTTATGGTAATAAGTTCCTGTAGCATTGTCTAACATCTGGAAGGTGTTTTCTGTGATGTGGGAATGTATCATAGCGGAAATTCATGTTTTTGGTTGAAAATTAATTCTCCGACAGACAATAGCCTTTGGCACGTATACCTTGGTAGACCATCACTCGTCGTGCTTGTGTTTTGTTGATGTTCATTGGTATGCAGTGTTGCAACCTTGTGTTTCCAACAAAAAATACAAACATGACATGTCGTGGATGCGTGGTGAAATTCATACCGGGAGCCCCACAAACCATTGAGGGATCACCCCAGAAAACCATTCACGCATAGCCCTAGGAACCATTTTTTGCAAGGTTAGGTTAGGCAAGCATAGTAAAAATTTTGTTTGTAAAACAATGCGAAAAAGTTTTTAAAAAAATGTTGAAACACTGCATAGCGGATGAAAATCGACAAAACACAAGCATGACGCGCAATGAGGCACGAAGGTGTACGTGCCATATTGTGTTTTCCGCAAGCAAAAACTACTAGAAAGAAGTACTCGTAATGTGAAAAATTGTAATTACTTTCATCAAAAAACTTGAGTACACCTTAAATAATGTTCTACGAAGCAGATAGGTAAGTACGAATGTTAAAAATGACGAAACGATGAAGTTACAGGTGTTCGGGGAATAGTAAATTTTTACCAGGAATTTAAATATTAAAAAAATGTAAGTTTCATAGCACGCAGAACTCCAAAAATTACTTTCCGCGCTCCAAAATTTCTTTTTTCACACTTAGTAAGTAAAACGTAATCTTCATAAAAGAAAAAAAAATCCTTTCAAAATTGACGGTGGGTTAGATGACCACGGAGCCAATTTTGTGTTGAGCAACCTGTACATAAGTAGTTTTACGACCCCAAATTTTAACTGTTTCCCTAACCTAACATAACCTTACCGAGAATGTTCAGTGCGGCTATCCATCAATAGTTTTCCGGTAATTGCAGCAACAAACCTATAAAAAATCTTATTTTCGTAGCACTTTAACCACAAACGTTACTCACCGAAGTTGCCATTTTTGTATCCTGCAATTTTACAATCCATGCACTGTTGCAAACTTACCTATAATCAAATCACTTCACATTCCACATCCTCTTTTACATCATGATTGTCACTTTCAATTTAATCCTTCTCCACACTCCATCTAACGATCTGTGCAACATTCACAACTTTTTTTACTGCTCTCTTCCACCATTCTAACACGATCCGTGCTCTCTAAGTATTAAATCAACACTGTGGCAACGCTGTAGACACAGTAAGTCATAGCGAACGTCAGTTGTTTATATCAACAAATATGGTTTCCATACTTGTACATGGAGAATGATTGCGAGAATTGAAGAACTTCTTTTACAACTTCTACATGTTAATGATCAATTTCTGCACTTGACCGCAACATCTTAACATTAGAAGAACCACCGCGACTAAGTATTTCGTGAGTATAATTAGTATTATGGAAATTACAGAAGGGTCCGGTATTGTAAATTCTAGCCCAATTGGGTATTGCGGGACATAGTTCAAGGTGCCATTATGCTTTTTACACAAAAACAAACCCAATTTTTCACATAGAGAGTAATTTTGTTATTCCTTTTTTTGCTTCCTTAACACACAATATGGCGGGCAAAACTTGACTACTGTAGTGGGTATGCAGTGTTTCCAACCTTCTTCACCGAAAAATACCTACTATCGTGTTCGTCACGTGTGCAAATTGTACATTATGCACGGGTAGCTGACGGATAGCCCCACGAACCATTCCGATAAGGTTAGGTTTGGTTAGGTTAGGCAAGCATAGTTAAAAAAAAAAAGGGGTTGGAAACACTGACAGATGGTTACTTCATCAAGCGTATGCAGCATCCGGTTCACGTAGGGAAAGCAATGGCAATTGTGCGTCGGTGAGATATTTCTCTTCAAAAATATATGATTTCCCGGTCAAATAGATTCCACGTTGAAAGAAAATACTTCGACGAACGTTGGAAACCTTAGAGAAACTCATTTCCATAAGTAGTTTCTTCTGTAAAAATGAAGAAATATGTCTCCGATATATGAAACTGTTACCCGGAGTTTTAACTATTTCTTATGCCAAAATGTTTGAAGATTTTGTTCAATATATGCCGACTGCGAAAGACCTGGTTCCCAGATCTAATCTGGACGCTCCCCCAACCAGATTCCAATAGCCGAGAAGCCAGAAGGAAGGAAGGAGGAAAAGAAGAGAAGCAGATAACCTACCTAACTACCAGGTCTGCCCAATACGAGCTTGGATTGCTCCCTTAGGTCGTGCCGGCCTAAGCCCAAGTCTCCTGGGTGCTCTCGGATCTATCCTTTGTACCTTGCCATCTCTTCGTATCTTGCTACTGCCTGGACATACCAACGGACCTGTCCGTTCCCTTGCAGTAGTCCGAGTGACCTGCGGCATCCTTTGTTCCCAACACCTTTGCGATTCCATGGGCCCCTGGCCTGTCTCTCGCAATTGACTTTGGCACCTTCACACATTGTCCCCCCCTTGTGGGCACAGCACGTGACTACTACTAAGGCAGCTATTGGCTACATGCACTAATTGATGCCCTAAATTAAATAAGGTCCCTAATACCCCCCAGGCACCTCACTGCGAGGAACAAGTGAATGGTCCCTGTCCTCCCTTATCTTCTAGACCTTCAGAGCAGTGATGGCATCTGGTGTAAGTGTGCTAAACATGTAATTTACAGGTGTGGGTAAAGATAAATAAAGTTTTACTGGTTTACCTTTTCTTGCTAAACCCCGCAAGACCTGAGATACTTAGAGTACATGTCTACGGCTGGTTACAAGCTAGCGTACATGGGTGCACTTTTGCATCGCCTACTGGTGTAGTGTGTAGCACGCTGGTGGAACGTTGCAAGTGTGCTAAAAAGATGTAAATTGAAATCAAACCATGTAAAAAATGCACACATATGATGATGGAATCACAATAAAACAAAAGGAACTTAGCCTTTAATGCTAACAGTATGCCTGTAAAAATGTATGTGCACCATGATAAATTTGGAATTAAATAATTGGAACTCGCACCCTAAATTCAACTGATGAAAATGATTCAGAAAAATCTAACTTCCTGGCTGCTCAGTTGTTGGAAATTTACAGAAGTAATTTTAATGCTAACACCCCTAAACCTGACTTACCTAACTTAACAATCATTTAGGAATGCAATACCACTTCCTACCCACATTACATGATACATTAGCAGTAGCTGTCCATATCGGAACGCCTCAGTGTATTTTTCTATGATCTACAGAAAATAAAAAAAATAAAAATACTTGGCACTAGTAGTCATTTGGCAAGGTGATGATCCACCACTTGTGTTTCAGAGAAAATTACTCCATGCATTTTGTTCTGTTTCCAGGCTTCTCCAATATTCATGCCGAGCGTTGTGGCATTATTTGCAACAAGTAAAAGCAGGAGCCCAGTCGGTAGACAGATTAAAGCATTTGGAATACACATTCAGTACATTTAGAAAATGTAAGTACAACTTTTAAAATTTTACATGCTAAATGTTACTTTTCCTGTACTTCTATTTTTGTTGCTGTACAGTCTCTTGAAACATATACCGTGCGTTCATTTCGATCTGCAGCCGAGAGATCGGGAGAAGCGTGCCGGGCAGCGCTGACGGAGATGCCGACATTTGCGGCCTGTAATGCCCGCTTATTTTTATAGACATATGCAGACATTTATATAAATATTGCAAAACGATCACTAACCTGTGTTATAACACGCAAAAGTTCTTCTGTAATTCATCCAAGTTCTGCTCTTATATACACAAAAAAATACGCTTTAGAAACGATGTTAAGAGCCACAGATAATAAAACATTTTAATCATAGTTTTGACCAGTAACGTCCTGCTTAAGTTTATATCCTTGAAAGAGTTTTGTGCCGATGGGGATCGTTTGGAGGTTTTGAATGTGCAACACTGTATCAAGATTACGCTGTAGAAGAAACCGTTAAAAGTCAATAGTGTTCGTGAGCTTCCTTGCAATCCGAAATCTCCGAGCTCGAGTTTTTTGTTCCTTTGCGACTAGATGAAGACAGAGTTGTAAATATAGTGGCGAGCAATGTAAACCAAGAGCGTGTTAATTTTGTACTGTGCGCAAGAGTGTTATTCTTGGTTACTTGCAGTTACTTGTTTGTGTTATTGCAGTGTGTATGTGTGTTGTGTCAGTGAGGGGATTGGAATGCCAGCCGCAAGGTTCAAGTTAGAACAAAGATTTTTTTATGTATGACACGTACGTGAAAACAGACTCGTGTCGAGACGTGTGTAGGCAATTTGTACAGAAATTCCCATGCGTTTCAACTCCACACAGAGATACGGTTAGACATCTTGTCCTTAAATTACGAGAAACTGGATCGTTAAATTTTAAAACACCTAAGCAAAAACGACAGATTCTAACCGAAGCAAAACTCGATGATATTGGTGCAGCGTTAGAACGTTCTCCAAACAAACCTCTACGCTGTGTTTCACAAGAGGTGGGCGTGTCAAAATAATCGGCACATAACAGTTGGGCTGAAAAGTTCGTAGGCTAACATAGTAAAAAATATTTTTTTGACAAAATTCGATTTTATTATTCAATATAGTTGCCTTCGAGGGCGATACAACGATTATGGCGGTCATACAATTTTTCGATGCCATTTTTATAGTACGATTTCTCTTTAGCCTCAAAATAGGCCTCAGTTTCGGCGATTACCTCTTCATCAGTGCTAAATTTCTTTCCAGCGAGCATTCTTTTAAGGTCTGCAAACAGGAAAAAGTCACTGGGGGCCAGATCTGGAGAATATGGTGGATGGGGAAGCAATTCGTAGTCTAATTCATATAATTTTGACATCGTTTTCATTGATTTGTGACACGGTGCATTGTCGATTGTGAGCACGCGCGGCACCCATTTTACACACAGCTTTCGCATGTTCAAATATTCATGCACAATATGTCCAACACGTTTCTTTGATATTTTTAAAGTCTCAGCTATCTCGATCAACTTCACTTTACGATCATTTAAAATTATTTTGTAGACTTTTTTGATGTTTTCGTCGGTAACAGCCTCTTTGGGGCGTCCACTGCGTGCATCGTCTTCGATGCTCATTTCGCCTCGTTTAAATTTAGCAAACCACTTCTCAACGGTTGATTTTCCTGGTGCAGAGTCCGAATAATGTTTATCAAGCCAAGCCTTGGCTTCAACAGTATTTTTTTTCGCCAAAAAGCAATGCTTTATTAACACACAAAATTCTTTTTTATCCATTTTTTCACAATAACAAAAGCTGCTTCACTCACAATGCTATATCTCACGAACTAATTATCCGGCAGCTGTGAAATTTATACACGTATCTTTTGAAGGTTAGTACTAAGTAAAAATCATATGGATTTAATTCTAGTAACGCCATCTATGAGTCAGCCTACGAACTTTTCAGCCCAACTGTTACAGTCACTAAGCTACTAAAAATTAAAACCATACTCTTATAACACAGGTTAGTGCTCGTTTTGCAATATTTATATAAACGTCTGCATATGTCCATAAAAATAAGCGGGCATTTCAGGCCGCAAATGTCGGCATCTCCGTCAGTGCTGCCCGCCACGCTTCTCCCGATCTCTCGGCTGCAGATCGAAATGGACGCACGGTATATATATAAAAGTTAAGTCAGCTGGTATGCAAACAGAATGACTTAAGTAAAAACTGCATTGGAATAAAAATATGGGTGTAAAATACAGGTTATTTTCAAATTTTATCATTTAATACAAAGAATAAATGGTCCCACAATTTTCAAAATTCCAAAAGTTAAAATTTTTGTTAGAGGTCAATGAACATATATTTTATGACTTGAATTTACCCCTAACTTTTGAACCTTTTCCTCCCACCGAAGTATTAATAAAAAAATAGAATAACCATGCATTTCAGTACACTAACTGAATGAAATGTGAAAAGATGAAGAACAGTTGCGCAGGATATATATTCGCTTATCTGGTGAATCAAGTAGAAATCTCTCAAGGATATAATAATTAACAGGGTGTCTACCAATCAAGAATGTCAAGAAATCAACAGCTAGGTCAAGAAAGTCAAGAAATTATGCTTGTGGTCAATAATTTTTGCTATTTTTTTACAGTATAGTGAATTTACATTGTTATATACCTATACTGGGATACCAGGATAAACGTACAAATAATAATAATAACATTAATAATGGATTTGTTATTATTATTACTACTACTACTACCAGTAGTAGTAGTAGTATCAAAGACGTTATTATCCTTGTAAATTACTCAAAAAGGGCGTAGAAGTCTATGCTAAAGCATATGCAAACTATTTGAAATATTTTTTCAACACCCGTCAATTTCACATTAGTTAATAATGGAAATCAAGCACACAAACTGTATTTTTGAATGGCAGAAAATGAATGATAAATGCATTCCGAAGGTACATGTGTAACTTTCATGTATAACATATGTTTTACACATATGCAACATGGAGCGCCATAAAATACAAAATACATATGCAACAAGCTAACATTAAATTGTGTACATATTGAAAGCTTATTGAATGCAAATATAAAACACATATTATTTAAATACATTACAATTACAGAAAAGAAGTAGAATGCGAGCGAAGTGAGGAAGAAAATTTTTAGATTCAATTTTTGCAATTGAAAACAATTGATTTAATACGGTGCAAATAATTTCACTGGACGCAATGGCATTCTCTCTTTTACAACTTTTTTTTGAGATCATTCGGCACCCATGGCCGACTTCCGTCGCCCTTAGCTACAGCTCTGAACTCGACAGAAACGAGAAAAGCAGATAATGTGAGCGAAGCAAGCAAGAAAATTTTACAAAATGTATTTTTATTTGCATAAAATTTGAAATCTAAGGGGTAATTGCTCCTCTGTGCCCCCCCCCCCCTTGCAGGTGCCCTTGGCTGTCAATATTTGTCCCCCCTTGCTACCCTAGAATTCGCTTCCACGGAAGGTTGGGGGGGAGGGGCAATGAACCCCTGCTCCCCTGTGGTTGCGTCACTATAATACAGACATATTAAAGCAATATATGTTTACTTTAGATACTTTAGGCTCACTGCCATTGTTAGTCAACCTTATTCTGCACAGCTTGTCTGCTCGACTAACCTTGTATTAATGTGAATACCACCCCCCCTCCATCCAAACCGATTCTAAAGAAATAAGAGATGGTGTTTCATTTCAACCCTATTGATGCAATCACCCACAGGTAGGTAGAAAAACTGTATGTAATAATCAAAACAAAAAATCAATAACAAGTCAATCAAACTATACGATCCCCTCCATTTTTGTGTGAACATATATAGAATTAGTATAAAATTGCCCCCCCCCAAATTCCCATGATGCAGGCACATCATGAACCCCCCCCCCCCCCTGTGGGCACCCCTGTCTGGGATTTGATAAGATTGTCTTCGAAAATCTATAATCGTATTGAGTCCTGGTTAAGATTTCTTCTCTTTGTTTCTTAACAATTACATTCTTATATGCATGAAGTTTTGTAAAAATATTAAATAAAGTAATGTGGCCTTCCCCGTTCAGGATGCCTGATGCATTAATTTTTACATGCATTAATAGTAATTAAACAAGTATAAATCTCTTGTTAAAGTACATACTCAGTTTTCATTTTAACCAGCCTTGTGCTAGGAGTTTTTCATTGAATTGAAATATCAATTTTCTTCCATTTATACCTAAGTAGGTGGCGATTACATACATGTTAAGAAAAAGGGGGAAAAGGTCAAGAAAAAGGAAAGAATTTTGGATTTGTTATTTTGGTAGACACCCTGATTAATCTTTAGCTGCCGGATGGGAAAAGGTTTTCCCAGCAGCAAGTGGTTAACAATTATTATGCCATTTCTGAAAACTACATTTAATATTTCAGTTGTCTTCTTTGTACACAACATACTTGAATTACAATACAATATATCCATTGTTAGTTTGAAAAAGTTCTTTGTTTCCCTGTGAGTGTTATGGAATAGATGTTATAAAATAACTGTAACTCCTCAACCACTGCTTTTTTGCCAATAAATTGCACTTAACTCTAAACTTTCAGCAAGGTTCAACAAAAGAAGTGTGCTTCCCTCCAAATTTGGTCCATCCAGCATCCATAGGGCAGACACAAGTTTGAAAAGTTCCCATCCGGAGAGGCTATCCACTCTATGAGGCTCCATTCCCCAAAATGTTAAATTGGAATATAAATTGTTTATAATAGTTATTGTATAATAGCAACTACAACCATGATGATTGATTATTGTTGTTATGTCGGTTATTTAATTTTTGCCAATGACCTAACCATTCCTCTTAAAAAAAATTCTAGCAATGTCCAGGCCTGACCACATTCCCATGTTGACTATATACTATTGAAATTATTTTATACAAGGCGTATTCATAAAGTAAGTACCGTTTGCAAATATTGCCACTGTAGCGATGCAGTCGCGACCGTGAGAGTTCTCGCTGACGTCCTTCATCCGTTAGTTAGGCACAGGCACGCGTGGAAGCAGGTCATGCTTTTTCTTCGTACTTTTCTGAAGGTTTGAAATGTTCAAGAAAATCAATCGGCCCGCCGACTGTGAAGTCCGGTCTGTGATTTGTTTTCTCAATGCAAGAATGGTTGAATTCTTGCCTAGCGGACAGACCACCAACAAAGATGCCTGCTGTGACACATTAATCCGGCTGCGTCATGTAATTCAAAACAAAAGATGTGGAATGCTTAGCGAAGGCATTGTGTTGCTTCACGACAATGCTTGTCCGCATACGGCCCAACAAACTCAAAATGTCATCACGTCATTCAGCATTCGACTGGGAACAATTTGTTCATCCGCCAACAGCCCTGACTTGGCACCAAGTGACTACCATCTCTTTCTTCATCTGAAGAAGAAGTTTCTTGCTGGTCAGCGTTTCGACGAGGATGACGACGTCGAAGCAGCAGTGCATGGATGACTTTCGTCACAGACGGGAACATTCTATGATGATGGGATACAAAAACTAGTGCCACGCTACGACAAATGCTTGAACAATGGTGGAAACTTTGTAGAAAAGTAGTTTAAGGTCTGTAAAATGCAATGCAAATAAAAAAAGATACGAAACTATTTTACTTTATTTTTTACACCCTTTCGGTACTTACTTTCTGAATACGCCTCATACATGATGTCTGTATTATGAACAAACTTTCTTTTGTACGCAGTTGTGGTTGTGTTAGAACTGTGATGTTAAAAAAAATGTTTAAACATTGGTGGTTTTTAGATATTTTCTTTACCAAAGTAGGGTATATATTATGTTAATATTTTAATTATACCTTATAATAAATAACGTGTGGCATAACAGCCCATGAGGGCCTACCTGCCAACTTCTGGCCTCACTCCCACCTGCTGAGGTGGGAGATCATCCAACCAATTGGGGGGTGGGGGTGATGTGTGGTCAGCATGACAAACTCCCAGTCGTTGGTGTAGGTTTATGACCAGGTTCTGCTACTCATTCGTAGCTCCCCAATTTCCTCACAATGGTGGGTGGCCCATACACAGGCCTAAAATCTTAAAAACAGCATCGATCTGACTTTATGTGCTGGCCACTTCTCACGCAATGAAAAAGCAATTTGCCAAGTCATCTTGTCCCTCAAACGGCTGCCGCACCATGTTTGACTTGTTACCACCCAACATATCCCCGACCTCTTGTGAAGAGATGTGTATTCTGATGGTACTTCTACTCATGGAGAAGGCAGACATTAGTGCGAAGTATTATAATTCTGCTTTTACTTCTTTGTCATTAATTTGAGAGCCATATATGACCTGTTGACTTTCCTTCTTATTTCAGTGTTACGTTTCGGTCGGTGCATAGATGTACTCTACAGTGCTCTTCCGCTAATGCACCATCCTGACTTGGTAGTGCAGCTCACATGTACATTGTCCAAAATTGCAACATCGCTATTCTTGCTAGCAGATCACATAATATGGATCGGACGAACAGGCGTGTTCAAGGTGAACAGTGAAAAGTGGAGCGGAATTGCAAATAGATATTGGTTGTATGCAATCACAATGAATCTTGTGAGGGACTCGTATGAAATATGGAAAATCGCATCCAGGGAAACAAAAAGGTTCTCAGTGTCAGATAGGCTGCACCCAGTGGATGTAATCTCTCCTGCAGGCCGATCTGTTATCACCAGGAAGATAATGACTTATGTACAGGATCATAAGGATGTGGTTGTTGACACAGTGAAAAATGGGTGCGATATTTTTATCCCCCTTACAGCCCTGGGCTACACTAAGCTTAGTCCAGGAATGATTGGTTTATTGGGTGCTGTATCGTCCTTTGCGGGTCTTGTTAGCTTAATTAATCCTTTGGCGAAGTTAGTGCCATCATGATGATCGGTATGTTTTTGTTGAGTTAGGAATAATTGAATGCTTGTTATTTTTATATTAACATTTTAGGATGTTTTGTTTATATATTTCAGGGTTGATGTGTAATGTTTATTTTTAAATATATGCAGGAATATAAGTAGTATTGACTGTAATGTAACCTATGCCACTGGAATAGTCTTTTAAGAGAAATATTGCCTGGAAGTAATAGTTAATTTTTCTGTGAACAAAATAATCAGCATAAAGATTTCCTTTCTTTGCATTTCATTAAATAAGGAGCAGTATTTTTGCTCCATAACACTTGGGACCTTGGTTGTTTTTAATGTAAATTGTTTTGTGACAAATTTGCAAACTTCCAGTATACTATTAAAGTTCACTTCTTAACAGTAGAACAACGAGGAAATTAAACATCCTAAAACAACGGAGGGTGGTCATTTTGACCTCCATAAGGTTTTAATTGGATTTTTAAATGAAAACTACAACATGATGAGAGAAAAAAACATTTTATTGTATTGTATTACATTTTTGTTTCTGCACACACTGGAAGCAGAAGGAAGAAGATATCTCCTTGAAGCGATCTCTGGTCATTGTGTCTTGGATAGAGCTGACTCCCCAACTTTGAGACTACAGATCCTCAATCGATATTCTCTTGGCACAGTAAACACCCCTCACATACATCTGAGAGATTGCAGCTTCCAGTTCCTCCAACATTAGGGTTCATGCATTTGTTCCAAGCTGACATTTTGCCTCTAGTTCTGTACACATCCAAATTAGACGCAACATGGCTTCATCAAGCAATAGACGAAAAGCGCTTGAAACTTCCGCTTCACAAATACTTCTGTTGGCGTAGCTTGTAGGACCACCTTGTTGTTTCTGAACATTCATGGCAGCTTCTAAGCAAGCCACAGGATCAGTACCTGTGTCGATCTCCCAAACCAAAGTGTGTCTTCCAAATCATGTCTTCCTTACACCAGCCCCATCAGTTGCTGCTTGTTCTTCGGTGTGTGAAGACACTTGCCGCTTTCTCAAAGGCCATGTCGTATTTTTAGTCACTCGCCACTGCCTCCTCATCGGAAGATGATGGGTAGGTAGGTGAGATAGCTGGACACAATGGGTCTGCCAGGGTTGCCAGGTTTGGAATGAACATGGCTATGGTAGAAGCTGTCAGGCTCTCAGGGAGGCCACGGGGGTGGATTTTGTTGAGGTGTGTGGAGGATAGGTCAACTGAGGTGGGTTTGTAAGTGGAGGAGTCAGCCAGCTGGCGAGTGGCCTCCGCCAGGTAATCTTGATAATTCAAGACCACCCTGGTGGACCCCTTATCAGCTGGGAGGATTTTGATGTTATGGTTGTTGCGGAGATCTAGGAGAGCTTTCTGTTGGACGGGGTTGAGGTTGGTTTGGTTGTGGAGGTCATTTAGGAATGAGCTGTCAGATGTGGTGGAAATGATTGCAGTGATATACCTTTCCAGAGATGGTTGGTAGGCAAGGGGGAGGATCTATGGAGGAGGGGGTGAAATTGGAGGAGGCTTGGATGGGTTTCGTTGGTTGTAGTTTGGAGTGAAGGGTTTTTAGCCCAGAAGTATTGCCATCGGAGGTTATGGGCAAAGGTGTGTGTGTCAAAAAGCAGGCAGAATTGGTTGGGGAGAAGGTAAGGCCTTTGGATAAAACAGCTGTTTTGTCAGTGGTGAGTTTATGGCTGAATAAATTGAGTACAGTCTGGTTGTTTTGGAGTGGGTTAGGGTCGTTGGTTGTCATGGATCTGGTGGGGGTGGGTTTGTCCGTGGACTGGTTATTTCCAGTGGTGTAGCATGGACATTTCGGGTGGGAACGCAAAGTCCGAAGGAAGGGACGGCCCTTTCTTGCTTAATAATTTACTTATGGTATTAGTCGCCACAGGTATTATTTGCCTAAGTCAGCTGGGTTTTCAATAAATCATCATCCATGCATGTTTTAGCTAGAAAATTAGATGTCTCACTATGCTACAAATGTTTTGAACTCTGGTGTTTTATACCTCTTTTTTATACCTGTCTGCATGATGCAAGTCATAAGAAACCAGCCTGAATCACAAGCACCTCTGAATAACAGTAGACGTCATTGTTGTGGGTGATCCAACTACTGATTGATTAGGTTTATTTTACTTCCCTTTTCTACCACTTTTGGTTAATCGCAAATATGAATATGAGTGATGATATTGATGAAGGGACACTCACAAAGAACACCAGTGCTCACCCCGGGATTTGAATCGGGGGCCTCTTGTCATCTTGGCCTGCTGTGCAAAACACACTGACACGGAGGTGGGTGGATGATTCATCTATAGTACACTCAACTGCCGATTAGCAATTCAGACCACTGTTTATTACATCTTGAGAATGTTGATAAACATTTTAAAATAATTTTGTCCAGAGATCATTCGATGTTAAGAGTTTTCAAATGAATGCTAAACATTTCCATTGACAGATACTAACAAAATAATAATAATAATAATAATAAAGAATAGTTTTGAGAGTTAAGTGGTAGAGCAGCCACAGGCTGAACTTCTACCACGAGGACTTAACCAACTTATTTGACAAAAACTGTGTTGATCTTTCAGTTTTTAATGCACATCGCTGTTCGTGCGATAAATTATACAATGCAGTGGCCATTATGAAGTGGTATATTTGAGTTTGGTAAAGTTACATCAGTCAATATTGCGTATTGTAGTATCACATAGCACGAGTGGCATGAGCGTGAAGAACCGGGTAATAATTCTACCACTGTCGTCTGCTTCAGAAGGCAGGAAGGGTCACGTGAACCAATCACCGTAGCCCTCTGCTCCGTACGAGAGAGTATTTGTGCATGTGCTATAGAGATCCAAGCTTTCCCTCCAGATAGACAGCAAGGTATATAGAGTCCTTTACGCCGAACCTGCTCGGTATCTGGCCAGGAAAAGCATTGAAAAAATGATAGAATGAGTGTTGTTAGTGGAGCATAGCAAGCGGATCGCGAAAAATAGATATTATAATGACATGAAGGTCAAACATATATGAAATTAGTCAAGTTTTACTTTATATGTACAGCATTTACGCATTTTTGAAATTTTAAATCTGGGAACGCCAGGTGTACTATAACGCTACGCCACTGGTTATTTCCCAATGTGCAATGTGTGGGGGTGCAAATTTGGTTTTTGGGGCAGTCTGTGATTGTGCAGAAGGAGTGGGCAATGATAAAGGGGGTCCGGTAATAGCAGGCATGTTGGTTTGGGACTGAATTTGGGTGGGAGTGGAAGGAGGAGGGTGCAGCCAGTCTGAAAAGCTTGACGGCAGAGATTGGACAGTTTATTGAGGTGTTAAGGTCACTGGAAATGAAATGGGCGGTGTGCCAGAAGGAGTCTATTTTGTGGTGGTGGTTACCTGGGGTCAACAAGAGGATTTTGGTAAAGGATTAGATGGAAATGGACAGTTCTCGGGCACAATTTAGCTGGGATTGACACATGGCTTGGGTCAGTTCAATAGCAAAATTCCTCGTTAGTGGGAAAATCGTGTGTTTTATGCTTGGGGACATGGCGGAGGAAGGCGGCATTTGGGTGTTAGGCCTAAGATCAAGCAGGAGTGCAGGAACCGTGCATGTGACGTAGCATTGGTGTAGGAAATAATGAAGGATTGCAGGCAGTTAAGCTGATGAGAGTTATATACATGAAAGGATTCATACCGAAAGTGGAAACAAATGGATAAAAGAAGGGACCAAAAGGGCTAATAAAAAACAAAGAAGGAGAAAAGAAACACTTACCAGACAGTAGAAATTGTCAAATTATATACACACACACGGTGTTTCTGTGACCGTGTTACAGACTTGTATGGATAATGGAAGGGAACAAACACAACAAAATGAGATAGGAAACCCTGGTCCGAAAATGCCCGTCAAAAGTAACAAGCCAAAATCCTTGAAGGGCAGAGGGAACCTGATTTCTTTGGCAATCCGGATGTTGATCCACATTTTCAAAAATTGTTTCATGAACTAAACGATGTACTCCAATCTGCCACCCAAATGTCAGCCTTTCTTCCAAGCAGTTCATCCTGGCTGCATTTAGTAGACTAACTAGATTCCGGCGTTGGGACTCAGCCAATACAATCCTACGTGTAGCTTATTTTGTGATGTGCCCATGTGTTTGTGATTAGCACTTCGTCTACTTCATCTTATCACAATGTATCCTAATATTCTCGCAATTAGCGAAAAGTGGAAGAAAAGCAAAGTTATATAAAACAAATAAATCAAATCAACTAATGTAATGTGATGTTCACCTATTAAAGTATATTGTCAAAAAAATACCAGGAATTGTTAAATAAAATGCACAATTTTCATTTATTCATCAATATTTATTTTGTCACCTTCAAAGTAGGCCCCATTTGATGCAACACACATATGCCAGCATTTTTTCCAGTCTCGGAAACACTTTTTATAGGTGCTTTCCGGTATGGCCTTCAGCTCCTTCCACGAATTTTGCTTTATGGCTTCAATCAAGTCAAAACAGGTACCCCGGAGTGGCAATTTTAGTTTTGGGAACATGAAGAAGTCACACGGGGCCAGATCTGGTGAATACGGTGGTTGATCAATGGTATTTATTGTGTTTTTGGCCTTAAATTCGGTCACATTTGTTGCTCTATGTGATGGCGCATTATTGTCGTGTAAAATCCATGAATTTTTCTTCCACAAATCTGGCCGTTTCTGACGGATTTTCCCACGCAAACGCTTCAATACGGCCAAATAGTATTCTTAATTGATGGTCTGTCCCTCTGGAATGAATTCATGATGCACCAAACCACGAATATCGAATAAAACAATGAGCATCACCTTGACTTTTGTTGTGACTTTAACGTGTTTCTTTTGGTTTCGGCTCATCTTTTGTCCTCCATTCTGATGACTGTTGACTTGTTTGCATGTCAAACTTGTAGACCCATGTCTCATCACCAGTTATGATGCATTCCATGAATGTGGGATCAGAATTGGCATGATCCATCATGTCTAAAGAGACCTGCTCACGGTACTGTTTTTGAAAAAAAAAATCAGCTCTTTTGGAACAAGCCGTGCGGTGCAACGTCCCCCGGTTGGACACCAGTCATCACAAAGTTAGTCCGCTACTCCTTTAGTCGGGAACATGAGAATCTGCAAATCAACAGGGCTTGCTGGGTAGAAAAGAAACACAACACTGTTTTCAAAGTTAAAACGCAGTTTTATAAACGCGTATATTTCATAATCACTTACCAGTAATACACTAGAACATTCAATACTAACGTTGGGCAATTCACTCACATATAACGAAAGTCAAAGAACATAATTAATTTCTTACTTTCAACTTATCGGCAAGAAGAAAACTCGAAAACCAAAAACTATACTTCAATTCTCCCCGTTTCCAAGTTCTTATTATTCTTCACCTTCAATTGTTTTTCAAACTCAGTCTGTCGTCAGGTGAGAAACATTCAGGTTAGTTCACTTCCTCAGCTGAGATTAGAAAGTGACGTCAACACGAACAGATTTTGACGTATTTATAAACATATATAAAAGTTCCAACTACAACTGTATCAGTCTAACTATAATTATCTGTGACAACTTGCACATTATTTGAAATAACAAACATTTTAAAAAATCTTAACTTCTTATAAATATAAAATCTTAAACTCTCAGGTTCGTTACAATTGCCCCTCGTCTGGGGAAAATTTTTGAAGAAATTGTAATTTACAAGTTCTGAAAAAATTTTGAGTATATAAAGAACATTAAAATATAGAGTTTATCTGCACAATTGAATGACTCAATCTTGGCTTCTCTTCATTTGACAAGAGCTCAGAAGGGACGTAGTTTACAGTATCCAAAACAGAATGTAATCTAGGATAGTTAATCAGCCAATAAGCAGTGAATTCAGGCAATGATTGATTCCATATATTTATTTTCTTCTCCAGAAAGACTTTGTAGAAAACTGTATAGGTTTCGATAAGCAATGAACTGAATCAGTATTTTTCCATAGCACTTCAAACTCAACACTCTTCTTGCTTCTGTGCTTCTAGAATAATGCCTTTAAATTCCACACCAGCAATATAATAACTCCTGCTTATAGGAATCAATCCAAATATTTACTATATGAACCTTCTCTGAGAGGTCTACGGATTTATACATCCCGATTCTATCCTCATCTTGGACCTTTCGGATGTACCGCATTAAATATATATCTGGAAAATCCTCCTTCATTTGAACAGGAGTGGTAACAAACAACACATCAACTGCCTTTTTCTTAATACTTATTTCTGTCTGGTGCAGTTTTTATAAAAAGCATTCGCCAGAGGAAGTCAGAACCAAAACCTTCTTAAATGAATCCTTTGGTGCTAAAATTCAGACCACCGATTTCCAGTTCTACTTGTCTACCATCTAACACTCTCTTCTTGAGTCTTCTGGAAAATCTATACCAGTTTTGTATTCGGAGCCTTTTGCAATTGACTGCCAGAAAATACATTTTCGGTCAGCAATAAGAATTTACATATTATTCTTGTACTTTACGTCCCTGAGAGTTCACTTGCCTAAACGAAGAGGAGGCACTTAGAAAAGGTCGACGTTTGTTTGACTTGATTGAGATCGCTGGTTGTGCAAAAACTCTCTAGTAGTCTCCACTGCTTCTTCTTGCTCGGAGGCAACGTCATGTCTTGGTGAGAAAGAACCACAATTATCGCCTCTACGTCGTGGAGAGTACCGTCGGAGCGGACTACGGCTACGTCGTTCTTCGTAACGCCATCTGCCTGGAGAGCTTTGCCCTTGTTCTGGACGAGGCCTGTACGAGTTCCTCTGTCTTTCGTTCTGATCTCGGTTGAAGCCTCTCCTGCCTGATCCTCTGTTGAATCTTCGAGGTCGTGAGAAATTTCCTCCTCGACTCTCTGAATTCGTCTGGATATTCCGGATCTTAAAACTTTTATTGCCTGCTGCCTCTTTATTCTTGGAGTCGTCTTTATTCTTCCAGGCATCAGGGTCATCATAAATATCGAAGTCTTTTAAGAAGTGTGTCAATTCATCCACACTTCGTGGAGCATGCGCCAGACAAAGATTCCGAATGCGATACGGCAACTGTCCAATGAACAAATTAAGAACTTCACTCTCATTAAAATTGTCAGCCAGGTTTCTATACGCTGCGTAGACACTCCAGGCAAAACTCTCTAAGTTGTCGTGGGCCAGGCGAGAATACCTTCGGTTCCTCACAGCCGCTAGTTGTCTTTGTTTCGCCTTTTCTGATGCAAATTCATCCTTAAAGCGTGCGCAGAAATCAGCATAATTCACAAAGTTGTCCATATTACCAGCTAACCAATGCTCAGCCTTGCCAGTGAAAACCCGAGGTAATAATTCCAATCTATAGTGCTCAGGCACTTGCATTAAGTCGAAACTGACATTTAATTCACGCAGATATCTTTCGGCAGATTGAGCTTCGATATCGCCTTTAAACTTCGGAATGTTCGCGATATCAGCCATTCTGGGCATCTTAAACTCTGTTCTGCGTCGAGGAGAAAAACTGTCATTACTATCCTTTTCTCTAGGCCTCTTGCATCTATCAGAAATTGTGGTATTACCGGGGAAGAATGGGTTTGGAAGTACAACTGGAGGTTCTAGGAAGTAGCTTCTGGGTTCAGTCCTCGGATTGGATCAGGCAGTATATCGGAAGAGGTTACTGGTCAAATCTGTAAATTATGGATCTTTTCCTGCAGTTCACTGACCCTACTTATAATTGTAACTGTCTGTTCCTGAATTTCTTGGCGAAGAGATACTTCCATCTTTTTAGCCTTCTCATGGAGAAAATTAACCTTTTCTCCAGCTTCTTTTATTTCAACTTTCTGTTCTTGCACTATATTTTCTATGAGTTCTGTTCGTTCACCAAAGGTTTTTAGTGCTACATTAATAGACTCTACAGAACTCTTTAATTCTTGAACTCTCTCTGGAGGGTCACATTCAGATTCTCTTCCAGACTGGACAATTTCAAGGCAGGTTTCCATATTCTTCTTCAATTGATCCTGTTCCTTCTCTATCCGTCCTTGCCGAACTGTTAAGAACTCTAGCTGCTCTTCCACAATTTCCTTTACCCTTTCGTCCACCTTTTCAGTGACTTTACTACTAAGTTTTTCTATCTCTCCTCTGATGCTCTGTACCTGTTCAAGTTTATGTTGAGAGAATAGAGCCTGTAGCTCTGACCTTAGTTTTATATCTTCCTGTATCCTCCTTTCTTCCTGGTTTTCAATCAATGCACGGAAAATATCTAAGTCTTCTTTTCTCTTTCTCTCTTCCTCCTCTTTCTCTTTCCTTCTCTTTTCTTCTTCCTCTTCTTTTTCCTTCTTTCTCCTTTCCTCTTCCTCTTCTTTTTCCTTCTTTCTCCTTTCCTCTTCCTCTTCTTTCTCTTTCCTTCTCTTTTCTTCTATAGACTCAACCATGAGTTTAAAATCCATCATCTCCTTCTTTCGAACTTTCTCTATCTGAGCCATCTCTTTCTTACGCTGTTTTTCCTCCTCTATTCTTTCCTTCTGTCTCCTTTCCTCTTCCTCTTCTTTCTCTTTCCTTCTCTTTTCTTCTATAGACTCAACCATGAGTTTAAAATCCATCATCTCCTTCTTTCGAACTTTCTCTATCTGAGCCATCTCTTTCTTACGCTGTTTCTCCTCCTCTATTCTTTCCTTCTGTCTCCGCTCCTCATCCTTCTGTCTACGCTCTTCATCCTCCTTTTCTTTCTGTTTTCGCTCTGCTTTATCTTTCATCAACCAATCAAGTAGCCAGTGATCTGATGAGGGTTTGGTAGGAACGCTCAGTTCTGGTTCTGGTGCTGACAAGCATGATGTGCATCGCATCTCTTTATTTGATGCCAACGTTACTTCCTGCCCATCACAACTACTATGAAACCTCTGCAAACATTGGCAACACTGGAAGAATTCCCTGTCATTGGTAAGATCATCACAGCATCCAAACTTGGTTTCTGCATCCATTGACGTTCTTCCTCTGCTTCGCAGATTCATTCCTGTCGCGTCTTTCTCCATTCTACTACACCGTCTATGGCTCTTACCAGTTAATACCTTCACTTCACTATCACACTTTTACCTTCGTGAATTCCAAGGACTTTCACTATCACCTTCGTGAATTCTATGCACGAGCACTTTCAGTATTCACTAAATCGGGTATTACGTTTTAATTGCTGAAATAACTTTGCACTCAAGCCCCACGATTGTACCAATATAACTATGCACTCGAGCCCCGCGTTGGTGTGCCAAAATAACTATGCAACGTCCCCCGGTTGGACACCAGTCATCACAAAGTTAGTCCGCTACTCCTTTAGTCGGGAACATGAGAATCTGCAAATCAACAGGGCTTGCTGGGTAGAAAAGAAACACAACACTGTTTTCAAAGTTAAAACGCAGTTTTATAAACGCGTATATTTCATAATCACTTACCAGTAATACACTAGAACATTCAATACTAACGTTGGGCAATTCACTCACATATAACGAAAGTCAAAGAACATAATTAATTTCTTACTTTCAACTTATCGGCAAGAAGAAAACTCGAAAACCAAAAACTATACTTCAATTCTCCCCGTTTCCAAGTTCTTATTATTCTTCACCTTCAATTGTTTTTCAAACTCAGTCTGTCGTCAGGTGAGAAACATTCAGGTTAGTTCACTTCCTCGGCTGAGATTAGAAAGTGACGTCAACACGAACAGATTTTGACGTATTTATAAACATATATAAAAGTTCCAACTACAACTGTATCAGTCTAACTATAATTATCTGTGACAACTTGCACATTATTTGAAATAACAAACATTTTAAAAATCTTAACTTCTTATAAATATAAAATCTTAAACTCTCAGGTTCGTTACAGCGGTGACGTGTCTCATGCCCAAAATATCCACCAAAATCAAACGAACTGTTAAGGTCACTAGCTATCTCTCTTAAGCTGGAATGGCGATTATCAAGCACAATTTCCTTCACTTTCTCGATGTTTTCATGGGTTGAAGAGGTCGAAGGTCGTCTAGAACGAGGCATGTCTTCGACGATCTCTCGGCCCTCCTTGAATGCTTTGTACCACTCGTAAGCCCATGTTTTTGATAAAACTGATTCACCACAAGTCTTTTCTAACATTTTTAGCGAGTCAGCACACGAAATTCCATTCGCAACACAAAATTTAAGGCAAACCCTTGGTTCAATAATTTTGTTCATTGTAAAAATCGTGATGCACTACTGAAGTGGACTGATTCAACCAGCTGCTGTAAACAAACTGGTTGACAGATCGCGCTCATGTTTTGCATAGTGATTAAGTACAGTGCTACAAACTTACGGAAAAAAAATATTTTTTAAAAATCATTAGCGTGGGCCTTTTAAATTACAAATTCCCAGTACTTTTTTGACAGAAGTTAAATTCCTTTTTAATTTAAAAGGATAAGATAAAATATCCCCTGTATAAATCGAAGTAAACAGTGTTCAATTGAAGGGCATCAGAGAAGGGACACCTAAATGAGAGAAATAGGGAGATTATATCAAGATTGACACAGGAAAGACAGCCAAGAGACTTTACAACAGGTAACGACATGGGAGTTCTTTCGGTACTTTTTCTAGACTGGAGTGGATAGAGAGAATTTTAATCAGAAGATTTGGTGAATGGATAACATGTGTGATGTGTGTGTTAAAACAGAGAGAGAGTACGGGGATACAAGCAGAGGCAAATGGTGAAAAGAATAAATAAGACGTGCAAGGGTCTCCCTTATTGCATAACGCGAGGACAACCTTGCATTCTTATGTCAGATGAAGAATACCCGGTGGAGGCACAAGAGGTTCAGATCCCACTTTGAACTGTAGGTCCAGTCCCGACTAGCCTTTCTGTGCATAAAGTGGACTTAACCTTTTGCCGCCCAAGCATCTCAAACGAGATACCCAAATGTAACCCTCACTGTCCCAAGCGTCTCGATCGAGACGCTGTGTCAAGGTCGTAGTTTTTACGTTATAACTTTTCTATTTTTGGCTAGAATTTCGATATTTTTTATATTATTCCTAACATATGTATTTAACAGAAATTTTTTTTTTTTGCATTTTTTTTTGTCTTCATGAAAATGGAGGGGGAAAGGTGGGAAAAGGGGCGTCTCTTTTCAAGGTCAAATTTTTGCCAACAAAGGAACACCGGCTTTGTTGTTCTAAAGCAATGCTTTTTCACTCCCACCTGTGAACTGCTTTCGAAGGAAGCTTGTTTATCAGTATCCGATGTCAAAATGAAAGTTTTCCGTGTGGGGGAGGGGGAAGACTGGTTGCTGAATCTGCGTTGTGAGAATGGAATTTCGAGGCATGCTGAAGGAAACCTTTGTTTTTTTAGCACAAGTGTCCACAAGTTGCGACAGGGGTTACCCTGCATTGTCTAAAAATAGAATTTCAAGTAGCTGCAAGAATCGGTGCTCATTTTTCACTGCATTCTAGCTTTTCGTCCGTGAATGTTGTGCGTAAGTGTCGTTTTGTGCCCAAGTGCGAGGACATTTTTGGGTGAAGTGACAATTTTTTAAAATAATTTTTGGGGGTTTTCTCCCTTCCCCTTCCATATATACGCCAAATTTGCATAAATTTTGCATTTTGTGCATTTTGACATTTTTTTCGGGGGGGGGGGGGGCAGGGGGAAACCATTTTTTTATGAAAAGTATTTTTGAGGGGATTTCCCCCTTTTCCCCCTCCATATGTACGCCGAATGTGCATAAATTATATATCGTCTAAATCTGTGATTCATTCTGCGTACAACGGTATATCTTTCATATCTCTGGGGCATTTAGTTTCTGAGCTATAGTCATTTCAAGATACCGCTGCATTTTGAAGCTTGAATCAGTCCCGACCATTCCTTTTGGGGGTACAACTCAAGTTACATTGGTCATACGACAATGATGCAAATATTTTTCTGTTTCTTACATGCCAGCGATAATTTCTATGTGCATTTTGAACTTTTCATATCCTTTTTTTCGGGGGCAGGGGGGCAAAACCCCATTTTTAAGAAAAAAGTATTTGCAGGGGATTTCCCCCCTTTCCCCCTCCATATATACACGCAGAATGTGCATAAATTAAATATCATCTAAATCTGTGATTCATTCTGCGTACAACGGTATATATTTCATATCTCTAGGGCATTTAGTTTCTGAGCTATAGTCATTTCAACGTACCGCTGCATTTTGAAGCTTGAATCAGTGGCTTTTCCTTTTGGGGGTACAACTCAAGTTACATTGGTCATACGACAATGATGCAAATATTTTTCTGTTTCTTACATGCCAGCGATAATTTCTATGTGCGTTTTGAACTTTTCATATCCTTTTTTTCGGGGGGGGGGGGTCGAAACTTCATTTTTTAAAAAAAAGTATTTTCAGGGGATTTTCCCCCTTTCCCCCTCCATATATACGCCGAATGTGCATAAATTATATATCGTCTAAATCTGTAATTCATTCTGCGTACAACGGTATATCTTTCATATCTCTAGGGCATTTAGTTTCTGAGCTATAGTCATTTCAAGGTACCACTGCATTTTGAAGCTTGAAATATTTTTGTGTTCCTTACATGTCAGCGATCATTTCCATGTGCATGTCGACACTGTCATGTACTTTTTTGTTGGGGGAGAGTAAAGGAACCAAATTTATTTTCCGAAATTTTGGAATTTTGAGAGTTAGCCTCCTCCCCCCTGCCACATATACGCTGAATTTGCATAAATTTCATATAGTCTGAATCTCTGGTTCATTCCGCATACAACGGTATATCACTCATCTCTCTAGGGCAATTAGTCTCCAATCAACACTCAGTTTATTGAAACTCTGCATTTTGCTCAAAATCGGCTCTGGACAGAGAGGCTTACATGTGAAAAAGGCCTTGTGTCTCAAAAGGTTAAAAGCAACAAATCAATCAAGTCAGACGAAGAATGCCTATATTGTTAAGTTAGGACAGTTATGTTTGATTGTCTTAGCATAAATACACTCTAAATGTATTTTTTATTTATGCTAAGACAACTAAACCTACCCCAACAACTTAGGCATCTAGCCTAACACTGAAAGTACTCCCCAGTGATGTCAGAATACAAAGTTGTCCTCACATTGTGCGATAAGGGAGACCCAACACACAACAGCAAAGAGAAAAGTTGTGGAGAAATACAAAGAAGTTCGGGAGAGGGCGAGAATACGTGCTTGTGAAACTCGTAAACTATATCTGCCAGCACTAATTTATCAGAATTTGGATCTTGCCCACCCAGACTATGCTTAGTAATACAGTACATACTGGATGTTTCTTGCATATATGACATGACTGCAAGAAAAGTTTGGTCGAAAGAAGAAGGAAATATGACTTTTTTGTATACTATTCCATTGTTTGAGCTCCGAAGCATGTACTCTCAAGCAGCAGATGAAAATGATTATATTGTCTTGGCATCAGAAGGTGCTTGCGCATTGAACTAAAGTGCAAACTTGTAAATCTATGCAACTGCTATTGCCATCGAGCAATATGGTCATGTTTGGCTGAGACAAAGAACTGCTATAGATTTACAATACTGCTACAACAACACTTATCTCGAATAGAACAGTTGTTATTGGGTTACCAGCCAGGTTAAATCGGCGTTAGCTTCCAATGTTTTGAGTGCATCTTCAGATGAGAGCAATGTATACGCTCGAAATGTTGGAAGCTAATGCCGATTATTAACCTGGCTGGTAACATGAGAACACCTGTACGAATCACATCGCCAGAAAAGCTACAATTCCTAACACTTATCCCATTGCTTTTCAGTTAGCCAACTACTACTATTTCTCAATTTGAAATTACCTGCAAACATTTTCACTAGACTTGGTTACATGATATTGAACTTATTATTTAAAATAAGAGCCACGATGGGTCAAATTCAAAATCCGGATTCTCAATTTTTACTATCCAGATTCCAGATTTGGCCATCCCTAATATATATATATATATATATATATATGTTATATGAATAAAATAAAGGAGGGCCGAAAGGGCTAAATAAAAAGCAAAGGAGAAAGGAAGCACTCACCAGACAGTAGAAGAAATTCGAATTTTCGCAGACTCGAGAACTGCATCTTCAGTGGAAGGAGAAAAGATGGATCCGGAAGTTAGAGACCTGCAGAGTTGCCAGGTCTTGATCGATGAACGGAAAAAACACTGTTCTGTCACCAGCCTCATTGAAAGCTGTGAGTGGTGGGGCGAGGTGGGGAAGTTACTGGGTGGCTGTGTTCAGGCCAGGTGGAGTGGTTGCACTCATGGCTGATATGTAGGCGCCCTCCCATCTTTTGCAAACAGGTGTTGGATTGGGGTAAGAGATGGATGATCGCTACCTGGAAGCAGTCGTTGAAAGAGAGATTGTGGTGGTTGGTATGGATGGTGTCAGTGAAATCCAGGTTGTGGGTGGAGGAGTGGTGGTTGGTGGTTATTGATGCGGGAGGTTGAGGGCAGTTGATGTTTCCCCCAGGTAAGTCACCACAGATGTTGCAGTTGAGGATGTAGATCAGATTTGAGGTGTGGCAAGTCCCTTTGGGTTGGAGGGTAAATTTGCCAGTGGCCGTATGCACCTGGAGGGTGAGAGGTAATGAGAATGGGGCAGGTTTTGCACCTTGCTTTTGTTTGCAGGGGGATGTTGGTTGTGTGGTGAAGGAGTGTTTGATTGATTGATTTGGTGTTTTAAATCCACTTTATGCACAGTAAGGTGATCGGGACTGGACCTTCAGCTTAAAGTGGGATCCGAACCCCTATGTGCCTCCACCGGGTATCGAACCTGGGACCACTTGATTACAAGGCAACGACGCGATCACTGCGTCACCAGGAGCCCTGGTGAAGGAGTGTTGTGGACCAGGAAGTTTTGGATGTTCGGGGACTTTTGAAAACCACTGTGGGCTTGTCGGGAAAGATGTTTCTGGTTTACACACACACACACACACACAGAGAGAGTCATTTTAATGGTGCCCACGGACCACAGGAATGTACAGAGGACATGAAAACAAACAACTTTTCTCAGTAACATTATTCTCGTTGGGGCATCGTTTCGGCACTTCAGTTGTTCAAAAAAGCCCATTTTGCCACCTGAATGCTGGGAACCCAACACAAGATTTGATCACATTTCTGATGTCATTTCCTGCAGCAAAACAGCACATGGAATGCTTGCCAGGAACATGCATATTTTGTGGAAAATGACATAGCTACAATCAGTCACATTATGTGCTGTAAAAGGAAGCAAGGAACACGTCCAGTAGACCAATACGAAAAATGGTAGAAAAACAACGTATTCAAATGAAAATGTTAATATCAGATTTTGTTTCTTAGCCTACATGTCAGATATCTGTATATCTCATTGCAAGGTTGTTATCTACAGGTTAGTCTATCCACTAGTCTTGATACATGGGTTGTGGTATTGTGGTGCTGATAACGGAAGCATCCGAGGCTCATGAAGTTACATCATGGCTAAAACACATGCAACAACTGTAACAACCTAATGATGAATCAGCAGCGAATATAGTGCTATATTCACAGTTGCCAACCATTACATGTGTATCCGGTGCGTAGATAAACACAGTCGTCGGAGAGCTTCTTTTCTGCTACTTATATCCCTTTATTTTTCAACAATTTTTGTTCTTTGCCACATAATGGCCTGAATAATACAGTGTGTTCTGTTCAAATCTCCCTAATTTCAATTAATTACTGTGAACGAAGTATGATGAATTGTGAAATAACTGTAACACCAAATGAAAGGCTAGATCTTTAAGGTTTGTTTTCATGACTTGAAGTTGTCAGTTTGCTCACTACGCAGTGCCACGGTCGCATAAATAAAAATGGTGACTGTTCAACAATGAATGCAGGCAGTGGTGTGGTATTCTGAGACAAAATCTGTGATTGCAACGTAATGACATTTCAGACAAGTGTACGGAGGAGTTGCACCTGATGCTAAATCAATTAGGTTGTGGTTTAGTAAGTTTCTAACAACCGGCAATGTCCTAAAACAATCTGGTGGAGCTCGCTATCGTGTGTCGGAGGAAAAGGTGGAAGCGGAGTTTCAGAGAAGCCCGAGTAAATCCATTGACCAGGCATCTAGGGTTACGTCAAGGATCATGTGTTTGTGACTCCAGTTAATAACATCCCAAAGTTACGAACCTGCATACGTGATACGATTGCAACAGTAACAGGGGACATGTTGGAGAGAACATGGCAATAAGTTGAATACAGACCGGATATTGTTTGTGCTACCAATGGGGCACATGTGGAGGTGTATTAGTGTGTGGGAAATAAAATTTGAGTTTTCTTCAATTCTCTGAAATTTCATTGCTCTATCATTCATACTTTCTTTTCTACGATTAATTGAAATTAGGGAGATTTGAATGGAACACCCGGTACTTTACAGTTATCTGTTACTTACCTTTGGAATTTTGAGTTCTTTCATTTTTTATTTTGTCAACTGTTTAGCATGTCACAGATGACTAATATCAGAAGGACTAGCGGATAGACTAACCTGTAGATGTCAACTTGGCAACGAGATTTGGAAATACATGATTCATTTTGTGGTAATTAAAGAGGTGATGCTCATCACATCATTTTGCATCCTAAATTTGACTTCATTGTTGTACGTGCCAGATATTGGATACATTATACTTGCTTTCTTGAATCAAGATAACATAAAATTGTAATTTTTAGGTAATGCACTTGTGAATGTGGTTTTATGTAAACAGTTATTTAAGAATTATATTAGTTTTTACATTACATACAGTTGGTGTAATTATTTGCAATGTCATTCTATTTTGCTTTTAACTTCAATACACACTTTAGATGAACATGTAGTCTTAAAGTTTGTTATTACATAAAAATCTCAATTTTTTTCGTTTTGAAAACTTAGAACAATTTATTCCTTGGATTAAATGGTAGAATATTAAAACAACCTAGTTACTGTATTTTCCACTAAGTATTTCGATCTAATGCAGTTCTTACTTCGGTTATTCTGCCCGAACTTTATTTCTGATACTAACAAAATTAATAAATAACGGCTGTTCTGCTTTTTTTATAATTGAAATGAACAATGCTAATTTACAAGGAGACCAGTTCGAACTCCCCTCCCATGGTTTACACTGTAAAAAATGTAGTACGTATTTCAGAATAAAAGGAAAACTTCAAAGGTGAAATTTTAAATTGCAAATAAATGGCATTTAGGTGCACTTCAGTTTGAACACATTGTTTTTGTACCATTGCTTCACTTCCTGTTGGGTTACAGAACGTGTTTTCTTGCTTAGTTTTACAGTACATAATGTGGCTGGTTGTAGTTGTTATTTTTCACAAAATGTGTGTGTTCCTGGCAACAATGCCATGCATCGCTTCACGACAGGAAATGACGTCTCAAATGCAATCAAATGTTGTGTTGGGTTGCCATCATTCAGGTGGCAAAACGGGCTTCTTTGAACAACTGTAGCGCCGAAATGACGCACAGAGAAAAATGTTACTGAGAAAACTAACTTTGTCCCATTTAATTCAACAAAAGTTGTTTGTTTTGATGCCCTCTATATGTTTGTGGTCCATGAGTGCCATTAAAATGACACCCTGTGTTCACCACCCAGAAGGCAGACCTTGCTCTCACCCTCTGGAAGATGTTAGGATGATATAGCAAGTCATGAGGGTGAATCTAGTGGGTAAGATTTATAAGATAACTAAAAGATACAAGGCAAAGCAGATATTAGGGGTGAACTCAACAAAGGTAGATTTTTCTTTTACTGTAGGAACGTGTGACAGTATGAAATTTGGTTTAGAATAAAACAGTTCACTTGCAACGAGATGGATGTGAATACTTTTAAACTGTTGATTCTCCCAACTTCTATTTTGCAAGTTCATAACCTAATATCCGTATATATCATGTAAGATATATTGCTAAAAGTAACAAAGATTATCCACATTGGAACCAAACCACAATTGTCTAGCGATGCTTTCATCTCTTCTTCAGCTACAGGTTGAGTCACTGAACTTGGAACAGACATACTGTTGTCATGAGCCACAGGCATCATTACAGATAGACAGATTGAGTACGGAATTTTCTGTTAATTTTCCTGGAATACCCATACATGGTCATCATCTGTAGGGCAGGGCTCGCTCTCTGGAAGATTGTGTGGGTGAGGAAAGTTGATTCAAAATGAACACTTAGGTGTATAAGTACATCTATAGAATAAACAAGATAAAGATGTTTCCAAGCTTTCAATGGCCTTGAAGTATCATCTTAAGGGAGCCAAATGGAGAGGTTTACTGCCACAAGGGACTTTTCTAAAATGGCTGTTTCAGATTGCTGTTGTTTATTGTATGCAGAACCTGTTTCGGCTACAAAGTTGTTATTTATGAAAGTAAAATTAACTAGGTTTCTCTATTTTCAAGTTTCTCATTTATAAAAACCTGCTAACAATATTGTCGGCAGCAAAAGTGCATTGAAAACACATTTACTTTTATTTCTCAGATCTCATATCTGAACTTAGAATCACTTACTGACCCATATGAACATATATTTTTATTGTTGTCTGATTAGATGCTCAAACTCTACGAGGTGTAGCTAGAAAAAAACCGGATTGATATTACTGTCGACAAACGGCATGCACGTCAAGCGGTGCATGAGTGTATAACGTGATATCCTGCCTATCGACTGTGTGGACTGTGCGATTGTCCACGGTGCACGGTAGCCAGTTCCGCTGTAGCTTGTGGACGAAGTGAACTGTACATCTGTGCTCAGTTGGAAAAATGTTAAGTGTGAAAGTGGAACAGCGTATAAATGTGAGTTTCTTATGAAACTTGAAAAATCCGCCACAGAAACTTATGGTTTGTTGAAGGAAGTGTACGGAGATGAGTGTTTATCACGCACGCAAGTGTTTGGGGGGTTTAAAGAGGGACGAGAAGTGACCGTGGATGACTTGCACGTCAAAAACTGAATTAAACATTGCAAATGTCTGTGAATTGATTTACCCAAAGGGCAAACTGTCAACCAACATTATTTCATTACGGTGCTGACGACCCTTTATGAGTGAGTAAGAAGATGACGACCATGCACTGAAAAGAACCACATTTACAACCATAGGATCTGTGAAAAGAAAAGCGATGTAGGTCATGAACATGGTTTCAGAAAATGATTTCCAGCACTGCTTCCAGCAATGGAAGATTCGTATGGATCGGTGTATCGATAGTACAGGGGAGTACTTTGAAGGGGATAATGTTCGTATTGTACAAAATAACCAATAAAAGATTTTGTAGCAACAATCAGGTTTCTTTCTAGCCACACCTCGTATTCTGTACCAGCTGTTATAACTACAAGGCATATTCCACTTTCTTTTCGAAATACAACAAAACAATTTTTTTCATTAATTGTCCAGAGTGTATTTTCCAAACAATATTTTATTTAACAACATTTCATTATTTAAAACCTCATAGCCTCTGACACCATAAGCCAAATCCATTCACAAGTGTAATGGTGGGACCATATCATATTGCCAAGAATGTCTCTTTTCCCTCTTTTTTTAAACTTTAGATGCAGTCCTGAAGATATAAGCACATCATCCATGTTAGGTTATAAACCGCATTTGACAACACACGAACCGAATGGTTTGTTAGAGAACAACTCCTATATCATCATGTTTATTTTTCTTGTGATCTCGATGTCTTCATCCACTGATCCTACTCGAGTTAGGAAAGAATGAAAACAATGACACCTGATGGAGAGCTGCAAAGTCCCTCAGAATCACTGAGCTGGGAATTCCACCAGAATACACCAATGCTGAATAGGCTACATGAAGTCATCAAAGTCATCAAATTCTCCATATGCTGCTGAAAACTCCTGCAAAATACAGATTATCTCCATTAATTTTCCTCACGCACTCACTACTGAAGAAGATTAATTTTCAAACAGGGAATCAAAAAATCACATATTCATAATTTTGACTGTAATGCCACAATGGAAATTAATGGATGATCATGACTCATGGTCTCAAGTTATCATCCTTTGCCATGTATTTACATGCATTCACTCTGAATTGTCGGAAATAGTGGGTGAATTTTAACATTATGAAGACATACAGGAAAACCTCGTTAATACGAAGTACTCTTTAATCCAAAATTCTTCCCATTCCCCAGCCGATAAGATACGATTTTAAATAAATTTCGGTACGAATAAATCAAAATACAGATAATTTTTAATATGACGTTGTTTACAAGACCCTTCAGGAAAACTGGTTTCACTTAATTCGAAGTAGACACCTGCGTAAGTCAAGAGAAGGAGATAGAATGTGGAGAGAACTTGGATGTTATTTTAACTTGACCTTGACATGTTTTCTTGTCCTAAGAGCAGCTGACAATTGGGGGGAAGCAGCCCCAAATGCCTGCTGGACTTGCATTCTTTGTCAATCTGCATGGTACGTCAAGCTCTTTCACCACTGAATGCGCCACCTTGCAAATATTCACCAGTGCCAAACGAGAAATGCGAGATAAGATCATATGAATGTTCCAAAATACCAAGATGTGTGGCGGCTGGAAGTCTCACCCACCTGTCTATCTCTGAGCTCGAGATTCAGCAATTTCCCGTGAGAGAGCAACTCTTGGCCTGGTAGCAGACAACTTCCAGTAACCACTTTCATTCAAAACGTGCTCTTTGTGTCCTGTAGCACTTCACAGAAAAGGGAAACTGTTACAAAATCAAAGTCACATTATCAAACTAAAGATCGTCAACCTGCTTGTCATCTAGGTTTATGCAAAAGATAACATCGATCTTATGTATATCAACTCCAGTTCCCCAACTGTGCCAATGTCATAAAATTTGCCAAAAAAGTGTTCTGTGGCTGAGTGACGTCTTCCTCTTTTACTGTCGGCAAACAGGGGGAGGGGTGATGCTAATTGTTTCAGCCATGATTATCTTGCTCCTGTGTGCACACGAGCATGGGTAGTAGGGGTTTCCTCCTCCTTTCCTTTTGCGTCTAAAGTGAAGCAGCCAGTTCAGGATATGTTCTTCAACATGAACAAAAACTGTAAGATAAAAACAGCTAATTAAGCTTCTACAACAGCTAATTCTCCACCACTCGTGTGCTCGGCAATGCGATAATTGATGAATTCAGCTCCCCCCCTTTTTTTGTTGAATGCAGCTGTCTGCATGGGAAATATTGCCTAAATATTGTCTGTTGCATGGTAAAACGTAAAGCAAGGATTACTTTCTTCTTCACACTACACTGCTGATAAAAGTTCGGTCTTTGACAATTGAGTTATCTTTAAAACGCCAAGAATTTTCCCTTCCCCCACCTGTTGCTTAAACTTCCAGCTGGTCTCATTGTGTTTACGCTGCAGCTGGCACCAGTGTTTCGCATAGCATCTGCAAAGCTGTTGCCATCCGATAACAACAATGACTCATCCAGCAGGAAGGTAAAAAGTAATTGTTTTGAATATTGCAAAGCTGTTTTTATTTGACTATAATGAAATTTGATTTCCAGAAAGGAAAACAAGAGTTAAAACGACTTTCTGTTCTGCACCAAGCAAAACTGTTACTTTTATTTTGGACCTGACACAAGTATAAACATCTTCAACACCCAGAGCAGTGCTAGAAGGAAAAGCACACAACATTCGATACAATATAATTGCAGCTTTTTTTGCATGCTATAAAAAAATAAATCACGCAATGCTCAATGTAGAATGGAGACCGATAAAAAAAAGAAGTTATTCAAGAGGTAACCAGAATACTCCTAAATCCAACAATAAATCATCGATTAACGTGAGAGTAAATAACAGTCCCCCATTTTGATATCTGAAAATGCACAAGTTTCATAAAGCTTGTTTCAAGTTAATTTTATGCTGATTGACTAATAGGGACTAAATATACAATTTAAAGTGGAATCCAAACCACCCTTATTATTAAGTGTGGCGCTGTTTACAATGCAAGTCGAGGAAGAGTTTGGACTGCTCCCTGGAAAGGGGGATGAATATGAAGTTGGCTGAAGCAAAAAAAAATTATTAATAATAAAAAAAAAATGTGTCTTTTTTCCTACGATGCATTTTAGACAGCTGAACCAAAACGAAAAATATAGCCCCGCTTTCTTTTTCATCTGGTGCCGATAAAGGTTGTGTTGTGTCTCCCAAAAGACCTTGTACCCGTTAATCTTGTAATGGACTATGTTTTAGTAAACTCTTATAAAATCCAATGTCTGATTATCTTGTCCTGTGCATAACAGGTTGTATAACTATACAGGATAATTGGCATTAGTGTCCCCAAGGACACTTTGGTCCCCGTAAGCTCCGTGCCCTCATTTTGTGTAAAATTTTTTAGTTTCTTTAAAACTTACAATATTATTATATGGTACATATAAAGCTTATTTTGTGAGCTATTACCACGTATAAAACATCCGTTGTGGGAGTAATTTATACTCTATTTACACCTGAAAAACAGGTGCCATCTTGAAAAGTTTGGATAACTTGAAGTTGGCATTTTTTGGTGCCTTCAACTTCCTATTAACGAGGTTTTTCTGTATTTGGCTATACTGTTTAATTACAGTACGTTCCCACTTTTCAAAGCATTTAACAATAATTACAAAACTATTTTGTAATGTTTTAACAGACTTCTATTAAATGTTTTAATCTGCGATTGGTCACAGGTGTGTCACTTTCAATTTTAATAAAGTGCCACTTAAACAGTATTTACAGTATTGCCCTGTGTTGCTCTCTAGCTGACTTTTAGAGTGGGTCAGATTCTTATGAGATGGTGTATATGGCAGTATGAAGAGAGACTATTGTGGAACGAGTGCTGTCAGGAGTGAGCGCAGAGCTCATGCATGACCGATCATGTTACATTTTTTTTCGGTTTGGTGTCCCGGTGACCTGCTGCTGCCTGGGACGTGGGAGAAAGAATGTTAAGGAATATTACTTTTTCCTTCATCATTTTACCTGACAACCATCTTCCTCTCTAGGCATCCCTGAGGGATGGGCAGATCGACATACTTTGGTGTGCCTCAGGTAGCAAGCACAGGAATTTTACTGAACTCGAAACCTTAAATAGCAATCTCCATGTATGGATTATCTATATTATTCAGATATCTGGGTATTCGGATTACCCATATTATCCAGATATCTATATTATCCATTGCACTTTTAAACATTTACTAAATAATTTAAAATTCATATCCTTTATCTGAATCTTGTGGTCATTCGTAGAGGAAACCAATATTCATTCCCTTTTATAGTTACTCAAACTTCACCAATGGTAAAAAAAAAAAAACAATATTAAGAAAATTCATGTTTTAAAGATCACATTATGCTCATACCATATGTTATTTGGAACTGGAGCTACTCTACAGTAGGATCGAAATGATTGAAATGTGACATCACCACGAAATGAACCCAGACACTTATTGCAAAACTGCACACTATCAGGCAGGCTTGGAAAATCTACTACAATTGGAAAGTATGTACAGAAGCCCTTATAAATGTATTATCAACAGAACAATGAAAAATATACATCGGTATGGTACATAATTTAATGCATTTCCTTTCTTCAAATTGTGAACGTTTTTGTAGTATTGTCTGCATATTGCTTCGAAAGGCATTTATTTGCTTGTAGTACTTTTTTGTTTCAACAGGGACAAATCTATTCTGGTACTATCACAGAAAAACAACTGTATGAAAACAGCACAGCCTTACATAAAGTGCAGAAAACAGATTCTTTCCTGCATATAGGCAGAGTACAAGTAAAAAAATATTAAAAAAATGTTAATTAACTCACCTTGTCTCCTTCAACTTTTAACTTAGCTTTTCCTTTTCCTTTCTTCTTAGGTTTATCTCCTTTTTCTACTTTTGTTTTCTCTATAAACATATTTTCTATAGTCATTTTTAGCTTCTTTAAGTCTGCTGAACTTACTGAAAATAAATTGAGAGAAGAACAAGCCTTGTTTAAAGAGCTGAGAACTCATGTAAGAAAAAAAATATTTAGTACAGCTTAGAAGGCATAAAAAAATACTCTGATTGCACAAACCTCATGCTCATGCATACAGTACAATACTTCTGGCTTCCAACAAGTATTTCTGGCATGGTGTGATCTTGAACTAAGTTTTGAAGCTTT
Organism: Lepisma saccharinum; assembly: GCF_977018435.1. Classification (NCBI taxonomy): domain Eukaryota; kingdom Metazoa; phylum Arthropoda; class Insecta; order Zygentoma; family Lepismatidae; genus Lepisma; species Lepisma saccharinum. The sequence continues at coordinate 145,522,395 of NC_139229.1, read as the reverse complement.
CCTGGCGATGAAATGAAAAGATACTGTCAGTGAGAACTGGCAAGGTTTCCAAACTTTCAATAGTTAA